>NW_026577903.1:2197834-2511811 GCF_029407905.1 Bubalus kerabau
AGACCTCTCGGGACTCCACTGGGTTTGGTGAAATGGAAGGGGGCCTCATCTCGAGGGGAGGCAGGAACCTCAGGGTTCCTCTCCATTTCTGATTCCGATCGCAGCCCCCTGCATAGTTGGGAGAGGTGAGTCAGGCCTCGTCTTGTGTGCAGGAATGGACCTCCGCTTGCCTCTCGAGTTGTTCACTGGGTGACAGGCACTTGTTGAGCTGTATGAGTAACCTGCGGTCTTTTCCGGACGATGCACGGGGGTGTCAGTGCCCCTTCGTGTTGTGCCTTCATCCACACTATCTTCGAATAGGTGTCTGGGCATCGTGTTCTTATCAAGAGCAGATCGCGAAATCGCGGTCTTTCGGCATGTGGCACCACCATCGAGGCTACGTCTCGAATTTCCTCGTGAGACAGCCTCATCTGAGGTGCGTGGAGAAGGTCGGGAACCCCTTGCAGACAAAGCAGGGGAATCGACCCTCCTTTCGCGATCAGGAGGGGAGAAGGGGCTCAGATGAAGTGGTGCCAGGAACCTCGGTGTTCCCCTCGAGTGCGACCCGTATGTTGGGGAACTTTTGGGGTAGCATTAAGGGTGCCAAATATCATTTCGCACTTCAAGACGGAACGTGGGACTACTCTTGAGACGCTGGAGCGGGCAAGGGCCTCATCTTGCAATGACGGGGGAACCACGTGGTTTTTCTCAAGTTGAGGCGGAATTCTCGAATTACTACTGGGAATTCAGGCTTCCTCTTGTGTTGGCCCAGGGAGGTCCAATCTTCCATTCGGGTTGCGAGGGAAAGCTGGGGAGTGCTCTCGAGTTACTGCAGGGCAAAAGCGACCTCATCTAGCCTTGTGTTCAGGACCCAGTGATCCTCTCCAAGGGCGACAGGGATCTCGGGTTTGCATTACAGACTCACCCGGGGAGTTAGGCCTCGTATCGAGGGGAAGCAAAGGACTCGGCTCTCCTCTCGAGTTGTGACGTGTATCTCTTGGAGCCCACTGACTGGTCTAAAGCGAGTCAAGCCTCCTCTTCAGTTTGGAGAGAGGACTCGGTATTGCTCTCCAGGCCATGCAGGAAAAGAAGGCCCACATCTCGAGATGATGGGGGCGTCTCGTGGGTTTTCTCGAGCTGTGGCGCCAGTGTGGGGTTTCTCACGAGGTACGACGGGGAGTTCAGGTAGCCTCTCATGTGGCAACAGGGAAGTCAGGTCTCCATGGGCGGGGCAAGGGGGAGCGCGTCATTGCTCTCAAGTCAGGGTAGGGGAATCGGGCCTCATGACGGGTTGAAAAAGGACTCTGGATGTCTTTCTAGGGTTGCGGCAGGAAACCCTGGGTTCCCTTGACTTGTGCTGGTGACCTCAGGGAGCTTCTCAGGGTGCCTCTGAGAAGTCAGGGATACTGTGGATTTGGGAGAGGCCTCTCGGGACTCCTCTGGGTTTGGTGCAATGGAAGAGAGCCTCATCTCGAGTTGAGGCAGGAACCTCAGGGTTCTGCTCCTGACTTCCTGGAGCCGGATCTGACTCAGATTGCAGGGTCCCTGCTGAGTTTGCTCAGGAGTGTCAGGTCTTGTGTTCTGCGGAGGAATGGAACTCCGCTTACATCTCAAGTTGTTCAAGGATGACACCACTTTTCTTGATGTGTGTGGAACCTGCGGGTATTTCGGAGATGCACGGGGGTGTCAGTGCTCCTTCCTGTTGTGCCTTCATCCACAGGGTTGCCTTCGAAGAGTTGTCCGGGCATCGGGATCTCCTCAAGTGCGGACCGGGAAATCGGGGTCTTTCAGCATGTTGCACCACCCACGAGGCTACGTCTCGAATTTCCTCGTGAGACCGGCCTCATCCTGAGGCGCGCAGGAAAGTCTGGGAACCCTTTCCAGACAAAGCAGGGGAATCGACCCTCCTTTCGGGATCAGGAGGAGAGAAAGGGCTCAGATGAAGTAGTGCCAGGAACCTCGGTGCTCCCCTTGAGTGAAACTGGTAAGTCGGGTAACTTTTCGGGTTGAATCAAGGGTGCCAAGTACCGTTTCGCACTTCAAGACGGAACCTGGGACTTCTCTTGAGACGCTGTAGTGGGCAAGGGCCTCATCTAGCGCTGACGAGGGACCCACGTGTTTTTTCTCGAGTTGCGGCAGGATTCTTGAGTTACGACGGGGAATACAGGTTTCCTCTTGTGTTGGCCCAGGGAAGTCCAATCTTCCATTCGAGTTGCAAGTGAGAGCTGGAGATTGCTCTCGAGTCACTGCAGGGCAAAATAAAGCTCATCTAGGTTTGTGTCCAGGACCGAGTTTTTCTCTCCAGGGGCGACAGGGATCTCGGCGTTGCATTCCAGACTCACCCGGGGAGTCAGGCCTCATCTCGAAGGGAATGAATGGACTCTGCTCTCCTCTCGAGTCGTGACGGGTATCCTTTGGAGCCCAAGAGTGGCCTAAATGGAGTTAAGCCTCCTGTGGAGTTTGGAGAGAGGACTCGGGATTCCTCTCTAGGCCATACAGGAAAAGAACGCCCTCATCTCGCGATGACGGGGCGTCTCGTGGGTTTTCTCAAGGTGCAGTGCCTGGTTGGGCTTTCTCACGAGATAGGACGGGGAGCTCAGGGAGACTCCTGTGGTGCCACGGAAGTCAGGTCTCCATGGACATGGCGAGGGGGAGCGCCTCATTGCTCTCGAGTCATGGTAGGGGAATCGAGCCTCAAGACGCTTCGAAGAAGAACTCTCGAGGTCTTTCTCGGGGTGTGGCAGGAAACCCTGGGTTCCCTTGACTTGTGCCCATGACCTCAGGGAGCTTAGCGGGGTTCCTCTGAGAAGTCAGGGATACTGTGGAGTAGAGAGGGGCTTCTCGGGACATCACAGGGACTGGTGCAATTGAAGAGGACCTAATCTCGGATTGAGGCAGTAACGTCAGGGTTCCTCTCCATTTCTGACTCGGATAGCAGGGTCCCTGCAGAGTTGGGACAGGAGAGTCAGACCTCGTCTTGTGTGGAGTAGTGGAACTCTGCTTGCCTCTCGAGTTGTTCACGGGATGACAGGCCACCTATCGAGTTGTATGTGGAACCTGCGGTTTTGGGGGACGATGCACAGGGGTGTCAGTGCCCCTTCGTTTTGTGCCTTCATCCACAGGGTTACCTTCAAAGAGGTAACCAGGCATCGGGATCTTATCAATAGCGGACCAGGAAATTGGGGTCTTTCGGCATGTGGCACAACCCACGAGGCTACGTCTCGAATTCCCTCGTGAGACTGGCCTCATCCTGAGGTTCGCCGGGAAGTCTGGGAACCCCTTCCAGACAAAGCAGGGGAATTGACCCTCCTGTCGCCATCAGGAGGGGAGAAGAGGCTCAGCTGAAGCTGTGCTGGGAACCTCCATGTTCTCCTCGAGTGAGACCAGGGTGTCAGGGAAATTTGGGGGTCGCATCAAGGGTGCCAAGTACCGTTTCACACTTCAAGACGGAACATGGGACTTCCCTGGAGACGCTATAGCTGACAGGGGCCTCATATTTCGATGACAGAGGAACCACGTTGTTTTTCTCCAGTTGCCACGGGATTCTCGAATTACAACGGGGAATACAGGCTTCCTCTTGTGTTGGCCCAGCGAAGTCCAATCATCCATTCGAGTTGCGAGGGAGAGCTGGGGATTGCACTTGAGTCAATGCAGGACAAAAAAGACCTCATTTAGGCTTGTTTCCAGGACCGAGTTTTCCTCTACAGGGGCGACACGGATCTCGGGATCCCATTCCAGACTCACCCAAGTAGTCAGGCCTCGGCTCGAGGGGAAGCAACAGACTCCGCTCTCCTCTAGAGTAGCGACGTGTATCTCTTGGAGGCTACTGAGTGGCCTAAAGGGAGTCAGGCCTCCAGTGGAGTTTGGAGAGTGGACTCGGGATTGCTCTCTAGGTCATGTAGGAAAAGAAGGCCCTCATCTTACGATGACGGGGGCGTCTCGTGAGTTTTCTCGAGCGGCGGTGCCAGTGTGAGGTTTTCATGAGGTAGGACGGGGAGCGCAGGGAGCCTCTCGTTTGGCACCAGGGAAGTTGGGTTTCCATGGGCGTGGCGAGGGGAATGCGTCATTGCTCTCCAGTCATGGTAGGGTATCGGGCCTCAAGACGCGGTAAAGAGGGACTCTCGAGGTCTTTCTCAGAATGCAGCAGGAAACCCTGGGTTCACTCGACTTGTGCCAGTGACCGCAGAGAGCTTCAGAGGGTGCCTCTGAGAAGTCAGGGATACTGTGGAGTTGGGAGGGGCCTCTCGGGACTCCACTGGGTATGGCGCAATGGAAGAGGGCCTCATTTCGAGTTGATGCAGGAACGTCAGGTTTCATCTACATTTCTGACTCCGATCGCACGGTCCCTGCAGAGTTGGGAAATGAGAGTCAGGCCTTCTCTTGTGTGGAGGAACGGAACTCCGCATGCCTCTCTAGTGCTTCAAGGGATGACCGGACACTTGTCGATCTGTGTTTGGAATCTGCGTGTTTTTCCGTATTATGCATGGGGATGTCAGTACCCCTTCGTGTTGTGCATTCCTCCACAGGTTTGCTTTCGAAGAGGTGTCCGGGCATTGGGTTATTAAGAGCAGACCGGGAAATCGGGGTCTTTCCGCATGTGGCACCACCCACCAGGCTACGTCTCGAATTTCCTAGTGAGACCGGCCTCATCCTGAGGTGCGCCGGGAAGGTCGGAACCCCTTGCAGACAAAGCAGGGGAATCGACCCTCCTGTCTCGATCAGGAGGGGAGAAGGGGCACAGAGGAGGTGATGCCGGGAACCTCGGTGTTCCCCTCCAGTGAGACCAGTGTGTTGGGGAACTTTTGGTGTCGCATCAAAGGTGCCAAGTACCGTATCGCACTTCAAGATGGAACGTAAGACTTCTTTTGAGACGCTGTAGCGGCAATGGCCGCATCTTGCGATATAGAGGGAATGACGTGGTTTTTCTCGAGTTGTGGCGGGATTCTTGAGTTACAACGGGAAATTCAGGCTTCCTCTTCTGTTGGCCCAGGGAAGTCCAGTCTTCCATTTGAGTTGCGAGAGAGAGTTGGGGATTGCTCTCGAGTCACTGCAGGAAAAAAGAGACCTCATCTAGGCTTGTGTCCAGGATCTAATGTTTCTCTCCAGGGGCGACAGGGATCTCCGGTTCCCATATCAGACTCACCCGAGGAGTCAGGCCTCGCCTCGAGGGGAAGGAAAAGACTCCGCTCTCCTCTCGAGTCGCGACGGGTATGTCTTGGAGTCCACTGAGTGACCAAAAGGGAGTCAAGCCTACTGTGGAGTTTGGAGAGAGGACTCAGGATTGCTCTCCAGGCCATGCTAGAAAAGAAGGCCGTCATGTCGCGAAAACGGGGGCGTCTCGTGGGTTTTCTCTATCTGCGGCGCCAGTGTGGGGTTTCTCACGAGGTATGACGGGGAGCTCAGGGAGCCTCTCGTGTGGCGCCAGGGAAGTCAGGGCTTCATGAGTGTAGCAGAGGGAGCGCGCCATTGCCCTCGAGTCATGGTAGGGGAATCAGGCCTCAAAGCGCGTTGAAGAAGGACTCTTGAGTTCTTTCTATGGTAGCGGCAGTAAACCCTGGGTTCACTCGAATTGTGCTGGTGGCCTCAGGGAGCTTCTCAGGGTGCCTCTGATAAGTCAGGGATACTGTGGAGCTGGGACGCGTCTCTCGGGACTCCACTGGGTTTCATGCAATGGAAGAGGTCCTAATCTCGAGTGGAGGCAGGAACCTCAGCGTTCCTCTCATGACTTCACTGGCGCTGGTCTGAATCAGATTGCAAAGTCCCTGCAGAATTGGGACAGGAGGGTCAGGCCTCGTCTTGTGTAGAGGAATGAAACCCCACTTGCCTCTCAAGTTCTTCAGGGGTGACAAGCCACTTGTTGAGCTGTATGTGGAACCTGCGGGTTTTTCCGGACGATGCACGAGGGTCTCAGTGCCCCTTTGTGTTGTGCCTTCATCCACAGGGTTGCCTTCGAAGATGTGTCCAGGCATGAGGTTCTTATGAAGAGCGTACCGGGAAATCATAGTCTTTTGGCATGTGGCACCACCCGCGAGCTACGCCTCGAATTTCCTCGTGAGACCGGCCTCATCCTGAAGTGCCCCGTGAAGGTCGGGAACCCCTTACAAACAAAGCAGGGGAAGTGACCCTCCTATCACGAACAGGAGGGGAGAAGGGGCTCAGATAAACTGGTGCCGGGAACCTCAGTGTTCACCTCGAGTGAGACCGATATTTCGAGGAACTTTTGGGGTCACATCAAGGGTGTCAAGTATCCTTTCGCACTTCAAGACGGAACGTGGGACTTTTCTTGAGAAGCTGTAGCGGGCAAGGGCCTCATCTTGCCAAGAGGTGGGAACCACGTGGTTTTTCTCGAGTTGCGGCGGGATTCTCGAGTTACGACGGGGATCTCAGGCTTCCTCTTGGGTTGGCACTGGGAAGCCCAATCTTCCCCTCGAGTTGCGAGGGAAAGCTGGGGGTTGCGCTCGGGTCACTGCAGGGCCGAAGAGACCTCATCTAGGCGTGTGTCCGGGACCTAAGATTCCTCTCCAGGGAAGGCAGGGATCTCGGGGTTGCATTCCAGGCTCCCCCGGGGAGTCAGGCCTCGTCTCGGGGGGAAGCCAAGGACTCCGCTCTCCTCTCGAGTAGCGACGCGCATCTCTTGGAGCCCCCTGAGCGGACTCAAGGGAGTCCAGCCTCCTCTTCCGTTTGGAGAGAGGACCCGGGATTGCTCTCCAGGCCATGCAGGAAAAGAAGGCCCTCAGCTCGCGAGGACGGGGGCGTCTCAGGGGTTTCCTCGAGCTGCGGCGCCCGTGGGGGTTTTCTCCCGAGGCACGACGAGGATCTCAGGGAGCCTCTCGTGTGGCGCCAGGGAAGTCAGGTCTCCTAGCGTGGCGAGGGGGAGCGCGTCATGGCTCTCGAGTCACGGGAGGGCACTAGGGCCTCGAGACGCATTGAAGAAGGACTCTCGAGGTCTTTGTCGGGGGGCCGCTGGAAGCCCTCGTTTCCCTCGCCTTCTGCCGGGGACCTTAGGGAACTTCCCAGGGTGCCTCTGAGAGGCGAGGGATCCTGTGGAGATGGCGGGGCCCCTCGGGACTCCGCTGGGTCTGGCGTAACGGAAGAGGGCCTCACCTCGAGGGGAGGCAGGAACCTCAGGCTTCCTCTCCGTTTTGGACTCCGACCGCAGGGTCCCTGCAGAGTTGGGACAGGAGAGTCAGGCCTCGTCTTGTCTGAGGAAGGGAACCCCGCTGGCCTCTCGAGTTGCTCAGGGGGTGTCAGGCCCCTCGTCGAGATGTGTGTGGAACCCACGGGTCTTTGCGGACGATGCCCGGGGGTGGCAGTGCCCCTTCGTGTTGTGCCTTCTCCCACAGGGTTGCCTTCGAAGAGGGGTCCGGGCCTCGGGTCCTTCTCAAGAGCGGACCGGGGAATCGGGGGCGTTCGGCATGTGGCACCACGCACGTGGCTCGTCTCGAATTTCTTCGTGAGACCGGCCTCATCCTGAGTTGCGCCGGGAAGGCCGGGAACCCCTTCCAGACCACGCAGGGGAATCGACTCTCCTGTCGCGATCAGGAGGGGAGAAGGGGCTCCGATGAAGCGGTGCCGGGATACTCGGTGTTCCCCTCGAGGGAACCCGGCGTGTCGGGGAACTTTTGGGGGTCGCAGGAAGGCTGTCAGGGACCGTTTCGCCTTTCAGGGCGGAACAGGGGACTTCCCTTGAGACACCGTCGCGGGCAAGGGCCTCATCTTGCCAAGAGGTGGGAACCACGTGGTGTTTCTCGAGTTGCGGCGGGATTCTCGAGCTACGACTGGGATCTCAGGATTCCTCTTGGGTTGGGCCTGGGAAGCCCAATCTTCCCCTCGAGTTGTGAGGGAAAGCTGGGGTTTGCGCTCGAGTCACTGCAGGGCCGAAGAGACCTCACCTAGGCGTGTGTCCGGGACCTAATATTCCTCTCCAGGGAAGGCAGGGATCTCGGGGTTGCATTCCAGGCTCCCCCGGGGAGTCAGGCCTCGTCTCGAGGGGAATCCAAGGACTCCGCTTTCCTCTCGAGTCGCGACGCAGATCTCTTGGAGCCCCCTGAGCGGCCTCAAGGGGGTCCAGCCTCCTCTTCCGTTTGGAGAGAGGACCCGGGATTGCTCTCCAGGCCATGCAGGAAAAGAAGGCCCTCAGCTCGCGATGACCAGGGTGTCTCATGTGTTTCCTTGAGCTGCCACGCCAGTGTGGGTTTCTTCACGAGGTATGATGAGGATCTCAGGGAGCCTCTTGTGCATTGCCAGGTTAGTCAGGTCTCCATGCGCGTGGTGAGGGGGAGCGTGTCATGGCTCTCGAGTCATGGTAGGGGAATCGCGACTCAAGACATTTTGAAGCACTCTCGAGGTCTTTCTCGAGTTGCGGCAGAAAACCCAGGGTTCCCTCAACTTGTGCCTGTGACCTCAGGGAGCTTCTCATTGTGCCTCTGAGAACTCAGGGATGCTGTGGAGTTGGTAGGGGCCTCTCGGGACTCCACTGGGTGTGGTGCAATGGAAGAGGGCCTCATCTCGAGTGGACGCAGGAACCTCAGGCTTCCTCTCCGTTTCTGACTCGGATCCCATGGTCCCTGCAGAGTAGGTACAAGAGAGTCACACCTAGTCTTCTGTTGAGGAATGGACCTTCGTTTGCCTTTCGAGTTGTTTACAGGGTGACAGGCCACTTGTCGAAATGTCTGTGGGAACTGCGGGTTTTTCTGGATGATGCACACGGGTGTCAGTGCCCCTTCGTCTTGTGCCTTCATCCACAGGTTTTCCTTCAGAGAGGTGTGCTGGCATCGGGTTCTTTTCAAGAGTGGACCGTGAAATTGGGGTCTTTCGGCATGTGGCACCACCCACGAGGCTACGTCTCGAACTTCCTCATGAGACCGGCCTCATCCTGAGGTGCGCCCGGAAGGTCGGGAACCCCTTGCAGACAGAGAAGGGGAGTCGACCCTCCTGTCGCAATCAGGAGAGGAGAAGGGGCTCAGATGAAGTGGTGCCGGGAACCTCGGTGTTCCCCTTGAGTGAGTCTGGTATGTCGCGGAACTTTTGGGGTCGCATCAAGGGTGCCAAGTACCGTTTCGCACTTCAGGATGGAACGTGGGACTTCTCTTGAGATGCTGTAGCGGACAAAGGGCCTCATCTTGCGATGACGAGGGAAGCACGTGGTTTTTCTCGAGTTGCGGTGGGATTCTCGAGTTACGACGGGGAATTCAGGCTTCCTCTTGTGTTGGCCCAGGAAGTCTAATCTTCCATTCGAGTTGCCAGGGAGAGCTGGGGATTGGGCTCCATTCACTGAAGTGCAAACTAGACCTCATCTAGGCTTGTATCCAGGACTTAATGTTCCTCTCCATAGGCGACAGGGATTTGGGGTTGCATTCCATACTCACCCGGGGAGTCAGGCCTCATCTCGAGGAGAATCAAAGGACTCCACTCTTTCTCGAGTCGCGACAGGTATCTCTTGGAGCCCACTGAGTGGTCTTTGCTCTGTAGGAGAGCTCTAGTGTACATAAGCCTGTACATAAGTGAACACAGACACTCTGTGTGCATGTTGCTGCGTACCCAAAATAGGGCCACAAGGAGCCTCATGCTCTCCATGCGGCGCGGAAGCTGTGCAGCCACGCAGCAGCTGAAGAATCCAACCAATTGCTCTTTTCTTACCTCTGACAGAGCTCGCATTGCTGTAGCCCTTGGCAGTTTGGAAACACTGGACCCTAACCCCTCTCAAAGTAGGCCTGGGTTCTAGTTCGAATAGAAAGTCAATAGCGGAGCTGAGGACAGGAACGCGGCAGTCATTTATCACATGCTCCTGCAGCCTGCTACTACAGGGACACTAACGCTAGAAGCTAGGAATGTCTTTGCAAGGTGCGCAAAGGACAAGGGAGAACCTCGACCCTGACTCTAGTATTTCAGTCCCCTGAGCAGATCTGAGGTTCTCCCGCTGTAGAAGCTAACCCATTCCTTTCAAATACAGGCTTCCTAACACAGGGCCAGTTGGCTGCTTGCTCTTCCACGAAGCAGGCTTCCTTAACTTGCAAACTGCGAATTCCGCTTAACAGCCTGGAGGAAAATCGCTTCTTGGAAGATTTTTTTCAGAGGCTGTATCCCCGGAGCTGGGGCCAAGCTAGGGGACCCATACTGACAATGGAAGGCAAAACCACATCCAATGTCTTTGCTCTGGAGGACAGCTTTGGTGAGCCTAAGTCTTTCAGGTATATTTCTGGCTCCAACAGAGTCAAATTCTGTGTGTGAAGCTGCACAGCCAAAATAGGAGAACAGAGAGCCTGATTCTCTCTGTGTAGCTTTGAAGCTGTCATTCAAACAACAGCTTGAGAATCCATACAATGCTCTCCCTTACTGCTAAGAGAATTCTCATTGCTGTCGTCCTTGACAGTTTGTAGAAATCCGCACCCTAACCCTTCTCCAAGTAGGCCTGGGTCCTAGCTCGGAACAACAGGCAACGGCAGAGCTGAGGCCAGTAAGGCACAAGTGAGGTCTCACACACTCTTGCAGCCTGATCGTCCAGGAGCAGTAAGGCCTCTTTTTCCCTGCAGGAGGCTCGCTTGCCTTGCCTCCTGTGAACTGCATTTCCCAGCCTGGGCGCAAAGCTGTTCCTGGAGATTTTTTCTCAGGGGCTGTTTCCCTGGAGCTGGGTCGGACCTCGGGGGCCCAACTCACAGGGGAAGACAAAACCACATGGACAGGTCTATGCTCTGTAGGAGAGCTCTAGTGAACCTCATCTCTCAGGAACATTCTTGGCTTCTACAGAGACACCTCTGTGCATGAAGCTACACACCCAACATAGTGGCAAAGGGAGTCTGATTCTCTCCGTGGGTGATGATGCTTTGTGGCAAAGCACCTGCTAAGAATCCATCCGCATAGGCTTCCCTCACCTTGACAGAGGTCTCATTGCTGTAGTCCTTGGCAGTTTGGAAAGAAGCAGACCCTTACCCTTCACCAAGTAGGCCCTTGTCCTTGTTTGAATGGAAAGGCAGTAGCTGAGCTGAGGCCAGTAAGGCGCCAGTCAAGTCTGACATATTCCCGATGCCTGCTCCTTCATGGAAAATAACGTTAGAATCTGGGAATGTCTTTGCAAGGCTGGCAAAGGGCAGTCAGGAACCTCGACCCTGACTCTGGAATTTCTATCTTCTCAGCACATCTGGCGGTCTCGGTCAGGAGAAACTAACCCATTCCTTGCAAATATAGGCTTCCAAACACAGGCCGGTTGGCTGTCTCTTCTTGCCGAAGGAAGCTTGCTTATCCCACCTCCTGCGAACTCCGCTTCCCAGCCTGGGGGTTAAGAGGTTCTTGGAGATCTTTTCTCAGAGGCTGTTTCCACGGAGCAGGGGCTGATCCCGGAGACCCACACGCACAGGGGAAGGGAAAACCGCATGGATAAGTCTTTGCTCTCTAGGAGTTCTCTAGTGAATCTCACTCTGTGGGGAATGTTCTTGGCTCCAACGGGGACATCTCTGTGTGGGAAGCTGCATAGCCAACATAGAGACACAGAGACCTGATTCTCTCTGTGCAGCTTTGACGCTGTCGTTCAAACAACAAATTGAGAATCCACACAATGCTCTCCCTTACCACTGAGAGAGTTATCATTGCTGTAGCCCTTCGCAGTTTCTGGAAATCGGCACACAAACACTTCTCCAAGTAGGCCTGGGTTCAAGTTCAGATGAACATGCAATAGCGGAGCTGAGGCCAGTAAGGCACCAGTCAGGTGTCACACACTCTGGCAGCCTGCTCCTCCAGGGACAGTAAGGCCTCTATTTCCCTTCAGGAGGCTCGCTTGCCTTACTTCCTGTGAACAGCGTTTCCCAGCCTGGGCGGAAAGCAGTTCCTGGAGATCTTTTCTCAGGGGCTGTTTCCCCGGAGTTGGGGCGGACCTCGGGGACCCAACTCACAGGGGAAGGCAAAACGAAATGGACAGGTCTATGCTCTGTAGGAGATCTCTAGTGAACTGCCGGGGTCCAGCCCCAGCTGATCCAGGGTATTCGAAGCAGAGACGGCGTAGGCGAGGGTCAGGGAACAACTGCTTAATTAAACGTTAATTAAGGATATAAAGTGTAATAAAATGAGGATAGCTCAGTAGGAAAATTCAGTGGAGAAAAGAGGCTGAGTAGCTTGGTTTACGCGGGGGACCAATAAAACTTCAAGACAAGAAGCTTGCACCACTTACGTAGGCCGCAGGCGTCCTTCCGTTCTCCCGAAGGAGAGGAGACACTGAGGCCTCCCCGGTCGCATCTTAGAAGCCCAGGCAAAATTAGTAAGCTTGGTGGGTTCCGCGCTCCAGATGGAGACTCAAGCAGAGTGAGAGAGAGAGAGAGAGACATGGGGAGACCAGTCTTTCGAGAAACTGATCCCAATTCTTTATTTCCCATGGTCTACTTTTATACACTGAGATGTTATGCAAAAGTCACGTGGGGTCAGCAGTCCTGACTTTTATCAAAGTCAGGTGCTTCATACAAAAGTATACAGAGGTCTTAGGGGTGTTACATCATCTTCTGGCCGGGGTCCTGCTGACAATTTACGACCCTCTCCTTGTGACAGCGGTCAGTCAACCAGGACACTTATTTCTCCAGGGGTGATTATTCTTAAAACAGACGCCACCCAAATAAAGTTACATTCCTATAGGGTGAGGGTGTAGTGGGTTTTAGTTAAGGAAAGAATTTACTTAGCCTAAGGTCTAACGTGATTTATATCAAAGGTTAATACTTATTTCTTCTATATATTCATTAATGTGTATAAGGGCAGGGGATGTGGAGACTTAGCAGTAAACATCAGCTCAACAAATGAAAAACCCTTCACCAATATGATTTCTAATCAGCCCATTATACTTATACTAATAATTTTCTAACTTTTCTAAGGAACCTGTTTTTAGAAGGTTTAAAGCATCTCGTGCCTCTCATGGTTGGGAGGCTGTGAGCAATCACATGTGGCCGGACAAGCCTTTCAGGCAGGCTAGAGAACCTTCAGAGGAGTTTGTAGGTTAAAACACTCTTGTCACACCCAGGGGTTTTTCTCAACTGGAGCTCTAGGTTAACTCCTTCTCCGAAAGAGGTGGTGGGGGACAGCCCCCCGTAAAGTCAGAGGTGTAGGTGAGAGCACAAAATAGTAAGGTAGGCAGGCTCTGGTGGTGGGGGTAGATGCTCGAGGATTTCCAGGGGGACTCCTGAGGCTCGATCCCGCCTTTGCGTATGTCGAGCCTCCTTCCTCATGACCTTTGCCATGGGCGGAGTGCCTCACTCTGGCCCCCAACAGTGAACCTCCTCTCTCAGGAACATTCTTGGCTCCTATCGAGACACCTCTGTGTGTGTAGCTACACACGCAACGTAGGGGCAAAGGGAGCCAGATTCTTTCCGTGGGGTGCTGATGCTTTGTGGCAAAGCACCTGCTTGAGAATCCATCAGCTTACGCTTCCCTCGCCTTGACAGGGGTCTCATTGCTGTAGCCCTTGGCAGTTTGGAAAGAAGAGGACCCTTACCTTTCATAAAGTGGGCCCTTGTCCTAGTTTGAAAGGAAAGGCAAGAGCTGAGCTGAGGCCAATAAGGCGCCAGTCAAGTCTGACATATTCCCGAAGCCTGCTCCTTCATGGAAAATAACGCTGGAATCTAGGAATGTCTCTGCAAGGCTGGCAAAGGGCAGTCAGGAGCCTGCACCCTGCCTCTGGAATTACCGATTTCTGAGCAGATCTGGAGGTCTCCTTTAGGAGAATCTAACTCATTCCTTCCATATTGAGACTTCCAAAAACAGGCCGGTCGGCTGCCTCTTCGTACCCGAAGGAGGCTTGCTTTTCCTGCCTCCTATGAACCCAGCTTCCCAGGCTCTGGGAAAAGCGGATCTTGAAGATCTTTTCTCAGGGGTTGTTTCCACGGAGCTGGGGCTAAGCCTGGAGACCCAAACTCACAGGGGAAGAAAAACCACATGGACAAGTCTTTGCTCTCTAGGAGAGCTCTAGTGAACTTCACTCTGTCACGAACATTCTTGATTCATATGGAGACACCCCTATGTGCGAAGCTGCGTACCCAACATGGGGGCACAGAGAGCCTGATTCTCTCTGTGTAGCTTTAAAGATGTCGTTCAAAAAACACCTTGAAAATCCATACAATGCTCTTCCTTACCCGTGACAGAGTTCTCATTGCTGTAGCCCTTGGCAGTTTTTAGAAATCCGCACCCAAACCCTTCTCCAAGTAGTCCTGGGTCCTAGTTCGGAGGAACATGCAATGGCAGAGCTGAGGCCAGTAAGGCACCAGTCAGGTTTCACACACTCTGGCAGCCTGATCGTCCAGGGACAGTAAGCCCTCTTTTTCCCTGCAGGAGGCTCACTTGACTTCCCTCCTGTGAGCTGCATTTCCCAGCCTGGGGGAAAAGGGGTCCCTGGAGATCTTTTCTCAGGGGCTCCTTCCCCGGAGCTGGGGAGGACCTCGAGGACCCAACTCACAGGGGAAGGCAAAAGCACATGGACAGGTCTATGCTCTGTAGGAGAGCTCTAGTGAACCTCATCTCTCAGGAACATTCTGGCCTCCTATAGAGACACCTCTCTGTGTGAAGCTACACACCCTACATAGGGGCAAATGGAGCCTGATTCTCCCCGTGGGGTGCTGATGCTTTGTGGCAAAGCACGTGCTTGAGAATCCATCCACTTAGGCTTCCCTCGCCTTGACAGAGGTCCCATTGCTGTAGCCCTTGGCAGTTTGGAAAGAAGAAGACCCTTACCCTTCATAAAGTAGGCCTTTGTCCTAGTTTGAATGGAAAGGTAATAGCTGAGCTGAGGCCAATAAGGTGCCTGCCAAGTCTGACATACTCCCGTAGCCTTCACCTTCATGGAAAATAACTCTAGAATCTGGGAATGTCTTTGCAAGGCTGGCAAAGGGCAGTCAGGAACCAGCACCCTGCCTCTGGAATTACCGACTTCTGAGCAGATCTGGAGGTCTCCTTTAGGAGAAGCTAACCCATTCTTTCCAAATAGAGGCTTCCAAACAGGCCGGTTGGCTGCCTCTTCGTGCCCGAAGGAGGCCTGCTTTTCTCGCATCCTATGAAGCCCTGTTCCCAGCCTCTGGGAAAAGCGGATCTTGAAGATATTTTCTCAGGGGTTGTTTCCATGGAGCTGGGGCCGAGACCAGAGACCCAATCGCACAGGGGAAGGAAAACCACATGGACAAGTCTTTGCTCTCCAGGAGACCTCTAAGTGAAACTTACTCTGTCAGGAACGTTCTTGACTCCTATGGAGACACCCCTGTGTGTGAAGCTGCGTACCCAACAAGGGGGCACAGAGAGACTGATTCTCTCTTTGCAGCTTTGAAGCTGTCGTTCAAACAACAGCTTGAGAATCCATACAATGCTCTCCCTTACCTCTGAGAGAGATCTCATTGCTGTAGCCCTTGGCAGTTTTTTAGAAATCCGCACCCAAACCCTTCTCCAAGTAGGCCTGGGTCCTAGTTCGGAGGAACATGCAATGGCGGAGCTGAGGCCAGTAAGGCACCAGTCAGGTCTCACACACTCTTGCAGCCTGCTCCTCCAAGGGGCAGTAAGGCCTCTTTTTCTCTGCAGGAGGCTCGCTTGCCTTGCCTCCTGTGAACTGCGTTTCCCAGTCTGGAAGAAAAGCAGTTCCTGGAGGTGTTTTCTCAGGGGTTTCTTCCTCGGAGCTGGGGCGAACATCGGGAACCCAACTCACAGGGGAAGGCAAAACCATATGGACAGGTCTATGCTCTGTAGCACAGCTCTAGTGAACCTCATCTCCCAGGAACATTCTTTGCTCCTATAGAGACACCTCTGTGTTTGAAGCTACACACCCAACATAGGGGCAAATGCAGCCTGATTCTCTCCGTGGGGTGCAGATGCTTTGTGGCAAAGCACCTGTTTGAGAGTCCATCCACTTCCACTTCCCTCTCTTTGACAGAGGTCTCTTTGCTGTAGCTTTGGCAGTTTGGAAAGAAGCAGAGCCTTACCCTTCACCAAGTAGGCCCTTGTCCTAGTTTGAACGGAAAGGCGATAGCTGAGCTGAGGCCAGTAAGGCGCCAGTCAAGTCTGACAAATTCCTGAAGCCTGCTTCTTCATGGAAAATAACGCTAGAATCTAGAAATGTCTTTGCAAGGCTGGCAAAGGACAGTCAGGAACCTCGACACTGCCTCTGGAATTTCCGTCTTCTGAGCAGATCTGGAGGTCTTCTTTTGGAGAAGCTAACCATTCCTTCCAAAGAGAGGCTTCCAAACACAGGCTAGTTGGCTGCCTCTACTTGCCCGAAGGAGGCTTGCTTGTTCCGCTTCCTGTGAACTCCGCTTCCCGCCTGGGGGAAAAGTGGTTCTTGGAGATCTTTTTTCAGGGGCTATTTCAACGGAGTTGGAGCCGAGCCCGGAGACCCACATGCACAGAGGAAGGCAAAACCACATGGACAAGTCTTGCTCTGTAGGAGAACTCTAGTTAACCTCAGTATGTGAGGAAAGTCTTGGATTCCACGGGGATACCTCTGTGTGTGGAGCTGCGTACCCAACAAGGGGGCACACAGGGCCTGATTCTCTCTTTGCAGCTTTGAAGCTGTCGTTCAAACAACAGCTTGAGAATCCATACAATGCTCTCCCTTACCTCTGAGAGACTTCTCATTGCAGTAGCCCTTGGCAGTTTTTACAAATCCGCACCCAAACCCTTCTCCAAGTAGGCCTGGGTCCTAGTTTGGATGGCCATGCAGTGGCGGAGCTGAGGTCAGTAAGGCACCAGTCAGGTGTCACACATTCTGGCAGCCTGCTCCTCCAGGGACAGTAAGGCCTATTTTTCCCTGCGGGAGGCTTGCTTGCCTTGCCTCCTGTGAACTGCGTTTCCCAGCCTGGGCAAAAAGCGGTTCCTGGAGATCTTTTCTCAGGGGCTCTATCCCCAGAGCTGGGGTGGACCTCGGGGACCCATCTCACAGGGGAAGGAAAAACCACATGGACAGGTCTATGCTCTGTAGGAGACGTTAGTGTGTCTCATCTCTTAGGAACATTCTTGGCTCGTACAGAGACACCTCTGTGTGTAAAGCTACACACCGAACATAGGGGCACAGGGAGCCTGATTCTCTCTGTGGGGTGCTGATGCTTTGTGGCAAAGCACTTGTTTGAGAATCCATCCGCTTACGCTTCCCTCGCCTTGACAGAGGTCTCATTGCTGTGTCTCTTGGCACTTTGGAAAGAAGCAGACCCTTACCCTTCACCAAGTAGGCCCTGATCCTAGTTTGAAAGGAAAGGCAATAGCTGAGCTGAGGCCAGTAAGGCACCTGTCAACTCTGACATATTCCCGATGCCTGCTCCTTCATGGAAAATATTGCTAGAATCTAGGAATGTCTTTGCAAGGCTGGCAAAGGGCAGTCAGGAACCTCGACCCTGCCTCTGGAATATCTATCTTCTGAGCAGATCTGGAGGTCTCCTTCTGGAGAAGCTAACCCATTCCTTGCAAATAGAGGCTTCCAAACACAGGCCGGTTGGCTGCCTCTTTTTGCCTGAAGGAGGCTTGCTTTTCCTGCCTCCTGTGATCCCTGGTTCCCAGCATGGGGGAAAAGCAGATTCTTGGAGATCTTTGCTCAGGGGTTTTTTCCACGGAGCTGGGGTTGTGCCCAGAGACCCACACATACAGGGGAAGGCAAAACCACATGAACAAGTCTTTGCTTTCTAAGAGAGCTCTAGTGAACCTCAGTCTTTGACGAACGTTCTTGGCTCCTATGCTGACACCTCTGTGTGTGAAACTGCGTACCCAACATGGCGGCAGAGAGCCTGATTCTCTCTGTGCAGGTTTAATGCTGTCGTTCAGAAAACAGCTTGAGAATCCATACAATTCTCGCCCTTACCTCTGAGAGAGTTCTCATTGCAGTAGCCCTTGGCAGTTTGTAGAAATCTGCACCTAAACCCTTCTCCAAGTAGGCCTGAGTCCCAGTTCGGAGGAACAAGCAATGGCGGAGCTAAGACCAGTATGGCACCAGTCAGTTTTCACACACTCTGTCAGCCTGCTCCTCCAGGGACAGTAAGGCTTCTTTTTCTCTGCAGGAGGCTCACTTGCCTTACTTCCTGTGAACAGCTTTTCCCAGCCTGGGCGAAAAGCGGTTCCTGGAGATCTTTTCTCAGAGGCTGTTTTCTCGGAGCTGGGGCGGACCTCGGGGACCCAACTCACAGGGGAAGGCGAAACCACATGTACAGGTGAGCACTCTGTAGGAGAGCTCTTGTGAGCCTCATCTCTCAGGAACATTCTTGGCTCCTGTAGAGACACCACTGTGTGTGAATCTACACACCCCACATAGGGGCAAAGGGAGCCTGATCCTCTCCGTGGGGTGCTGATGCTTGGTGGCAAAGATCCTTCCTGATAATCCATCCGCTTATGCTTCCCTCTCATTTACGGAGGTCTCATTGCTGTAGCCCTCGGCAGTTTGGAAAGAAGAAGACCCTTACCCTTCATAAACTAGGCACTTGTCCTACTTTGAATGGAAAGGCAATAGCTGAGCTGAGGCCAATAAGGCGCCAGTCAAGTCTGACATATTCCCAAAGCCTGCTTCTTCAGGAAGATAACTGTAGAATCTAGGAATGTCTTTGCAAGGCTGGCAAAGGGCAGTCAGGACCCTGCACACTGCCTCTGGAATTACCGACTTCTGAACAGATCTGGAGGTCTCCCTTAGGGGAAGCTAACCCATTCTTCCAAATAGAGGCTTCCAAACGCAGGCCGCTTGGCTGCCTCTTGCTCTCTGAAGGAGGCCTGCTTTTCCCGCCTCCTATGAACCCCACATCCCAGCCTCTGGGAAAAGCGGATCTTGAAGATCTTTTCTCAGGGGTTGTTTCCACGGAGCTGGGGCCGAGCCTGGAGCCCCAAACGCACAGGGGAAGAAAAACCACATGGACAAGTCTTTGCTCTCTAGGAGACTCTAGTGAACCTCACTCTGTCAGGAACGTTCTTGTTTCCTATGGAGACACCCCTGTCTGTGAAGCTGTGTACCGAACATGGAGACACAGAGTCTGATTCTCTCTGTGCAGCTTTGAAGCTGTCGTTCAAACAACAGCTTGAAAATCCATACAATGCTCTTCCTTACCCGTGACACAGTTCTCATTGCTATACCCCTTGGCAGTATTTAGAAATCCATACCCAAACCCTTCTCCTAGTAGGCCTGGGTCCTAGTTCGGAGGAACATGCAATGGCGGAGCTGAGGCCAGAAAGGCACCAGTCAGGTCTCACACACTCTGGCAGCCTGATCGTCCAGGGACACTAAGGCCTGTTGTGCCTTGGAGGAGGCTCGCTTGCGTTACCTCCTGTGAACTGCGTTTGCCAGCCTGCGGGAACAGCGGTCCCTGGAGATCTTTTCTCAAGGGCTCCTTCCCCTGAGCTGGGGCGGACCTCGGGGACCCAACTCACAGGGCAAGGCAAAACCATATGGACAGGTCTATGCTCTGTAGCAGACTTCTAGTGAACCTCATCTCTCAGGAACATTCTTGGCTCCTATAGAGACATTTCTGTGTTTGAAGCGGCGTACCTAACATAGGGGCACAGAGAGCCTGATTCTCTCAGTTCATTTTGACGCTGTCGTTCAGAAAACAGCTTGAGAATCCATAAAATGCTCTCCCTTACCGCTAAGAGAATTCTCACTGCTGTAGCCCTTGGCACTTTGTAGAAATCTGCAGCCAAACGCTTCTCCAAATAGGCCTGGGTCCTAGTTCGGAGGAACAGGCAATGGTGGAACTGAGGCCAGCAAGGCAACAGGAAGGTTTCACACACTCTGGCAGCCTGCTCCTCCAGGGACAGTAAGGCCTCTTTTTCTCTGCAGGAGATTCGCTTGCCTTACTTCCTGTGAACAGCGTTTCCCAGCCTCAGTGAAGCGGTTCCTGGAGATCTTTTCTCAGGGACAGTTTCCCCGGAGGTGTGGCGGGGTTTGGGGACCCAACTCACAGGGGAAAGAAAAACCACATGGACAGGTCTATGCTCTGTAGGAGAGGTTTAGTGAACCTAATCTCTCAGGAACATTCTTGGCTCCTATAGAGACAACTCTGTGTGTGAAGCTACACTCCCAACATTGGGGAACAGGGATCTTGGTTCTCTCCGTGGGGTGCTGATGCTTTGTAGTAAAGCACCTGCTTGAGAATCCGTCCTCTTAGGCTTCCCTCGCCTTGACAGAGGTCTCATTGCTGTAGCCCTTGGCAGTTTCAAAGAAGAAGACCCTTACCCTTCATAAAGTAGGCCCTTGTCCTAGTTTGGATGGAAAGGCAATAGCTGAGCTGAGGCCAATAAGGAGCCAGTCCCCTCTGACACATTCCCGAAGCCTGCTCCTTCATGGAATATAACTCTAGAATCTAGGAATGTCTTTGCAAGGCTGGCAAAGGGCAGTCAGGAACCAGCACCCTGCCTCTGGAATTACCGACTTCTGAGCAGATCTGGAGGTCTCCTTTAGGAGAAGCTAACCCATTCCTTCCAAATAGAGGCTTCAAAACACAGGCAGGTTGGCGGCCTTTCGTGCCCGAAGGAGGCTTGCTTTTCTCTCCTCCTATGAACCCCAGTTCCCAGCCTCTGGGAAAAGCGTATCTTGAAGATATTTTCTCAGGGGTTCTTTCCACGGAGCTGGGGCCGAGCCCGGGGCCCAAAGGCACAGGGGAAGGCAAGACCACATGGACAGGTCTATGCTCTGTAGCAGACCTCTAGTGAACCTCATCTCTCAGGAGCATTCTTGGCTCCTATAGAGACACCTCTGTGTGTGAAGCTGCGTACCTAACATAGGGGCACAGAGAGCCTGATTCTCTCTGTTCATTTTGACGCTGTCGTTCAGAAAACAGCTTGAGAATCCATAAAATGCTCTCCCTTACCACTGAGAGAATTCTCACTGCTGCAGCCCTTGGCACTTTGTAGAAATCTGCACCCAAACGCTTTTCCAAGTAGGCCTGGGTGCTAGCTCGGATGAACAGGCAATGGCGGAGCTGAGGCCAGTAAGGCAACAGTCAGGTTTCACACACTCTGGCAGCCTGCTCCTCCAGGGACTGTAAGGCCTCTTTTACTCTGCAGGAGATTCGCTTGCCTTACTTCCTGTGGACAGCATTTCCCAGCCTCGGCGAAGCGGTTCCTGGAGATCTTTTCTCAGGGACAGTTTCCCCGGAGGTGTGGCGGATCTCGAGGACCCAACTCACAGGGGAAGGCAAAACCACATGGACAGGTCTATGCTCTGTAGGAGAGGTTTAGTGAACCTAATCTCTCAGGAACATTCTTGGCTCCTATAGAGACAACTCTGTGTGTGAAGCTACACTCCCAACATTGGTGCTCAGGGAGCTTGATTCTCTCCGTGGGGTGCTGATGGTTTGTGGCAAAGCACCTGCTTGAGAATCCATCCTCTTAGGCTTCCCTCACCTTGACAGAGGTCTCATTGCTGTAGCCCTTGGCAGTTTGCAAAGAAGAAGACCCTTACCCTTCATAAAGTAGGGCCTTGCCCTAGTTTGAGTGGAAAGGCAATAGCTGAGCTGAGGTCAATAAGGAGCCAGTCCCGTCTGACACATTCCCGAAGCCTGCTCCTTCATGGAAAATAACTCTAGAATCTAGGAATATCTTTGCAAGGCTAGCAAAGGACAGTCAGGAACCAGTACCCTGCCTCTGGAATTACCGACTTCTGAGCAGATCTGGAGGCCTCCTTTAGGAGAAGCTAACCCATTCCTTCCAAATAGAGGCTTCAAAACACAGGCAGGTTGGCTGCCTTTTCGTTCCTGATGGAGGCGTGCTTTTCTCTCCTCCTACGAACCCCGGTTCCCAGACACTGGGAAAAGCGTATCTTGAAGATATTTTCTCAGGGGTTGTTTCCATGGAGCTGGGGCCGAGCCTGGAGACCCAAAGGCACAGGGGAAGGCAAGACCACATGGACAAGCCTTTGCTCTTTAGTATAGCTCTAATGAACCTCACTCTGTCAGGATCTTTCTTGATTCCTACGGAGACACACCTGTGTGTGAAGCTGCGGCCACAGAGAGCCTGATTACCCCTGTGCAGCGCTGAGTCTGGGCGGCTAAACAACAGCTTGGGAATGCAGCCTGGGGCGCTTCCCTTCCCTCTGACAGAGCTCTCCTTCGGGCCCTAAGCCCTCTGCAAGGAGGCATGGATCATAGGTGCAAAGGGAAGGGAAGAGCGGAGCTGAGGCCAGTAAGGCGCCCGCCAGTCACGTCTCCCCCACCTCCGCAGTCTGTTCCTTCCCCTGCGCGAAAGCTAGAAGCTGGGAAGGGCTTGGCGAGGCTCGCCCAGGCAGAGCAGCCTCTAGGCCGGGGCTCTGAGATATCGCGCCTGGGCGCAGATCTGGAGCTCCGCCGGAGTGGAAGCTCATTCGGTCCTTCCCAATACAGGCTTGCAAGCACCCGACGGCGGCCTGACTCTATTCTCCCGCGTGCTGGGAGTGGGCTTCCAATCCAGGGCACAGAGCACTGCCTGGAGCTCTCTGCTCAGGGGCTGGTTCCCCTGCACTGGGACTGTGCTAGGGAGCCCAAAGGCACAGGGGAAGGCCCCAAACCACATGCACACTACTCTGCTCTGGAGCTGAGCTCCGGGGAAGCCCAGTCTGTAAGGCGGTTTCTGAACACAAACGGAGGAACACTCTGGCTGTGGAGCTCCCTCCCCATGACAGGGGCACTGGGAACCTGATTCCCTCCGTTCAGTGCTGAGTCTGGGCTACCAAGCAACAGCTTGGGAATGCAACCTGGGGCATTTCCCTTCCCTCAGAGAGAGGTCTCCCTGCGGGAGGCTTTCGCAGTTTGCACACCCCCGTGCCCTAAGCCGTCTGCAAGGAGGCCTGGCTCCTAGGTCCAAAGGGAAGGCAAGAGCGGAGCTGAGGCCAGTCAGGAGCCAGTCATGTCGCCCACACTCCCGCAGCCTGCTCCTTTGCAGGCGCAAACGCTAGAAGCTGGGAAGGGCTTGGCGAGGCACGCCCAGGCAGAGCAGCCTCTCGACAGGGGCTCTGTCCTATCGCACCTGAGCGCAGGTCTGCAGCTCCGCCGGTGTGGAAGCTCACTCGGTCCTTTCCAATACAGGCTTGCAAGGACCCGCCGGCAGCCTAACTCATCTCTCCCGCGTGCTGGGACTGGGCATCCAGGCCTGGGCACAAAGCACTGCCTGGAGCTCTTGCTCAGGGGCTGGTTCCCCTACGCTGGGGCTGTGCTAGGGAGCCCAAACGCACATGTCAAGGCCCCAAAACACATCCACACGTCTCTGCTCTGCAACAGAGCTCCGGGGAAGCCCAGTCTGGCAGGCGCTTTCTGGGCACAAAGGGAGGAACACTCTGGCTGTGGAGCTTCCTCCCCAAGACAGGGGCACTAGGACCCTGATTCCCTCCGTTTACCGCTGAGTCTGCATTGCCAAGCAACAGCTTGGGAACGCAGCCTGGGGCGCTTCCCTTCCCTCGGACAGAGCTCTCCTTGCGGTAGGCCTTGGTAGTTTGCATACAATGGGGCCCTAAGCCCTCTGCAAGTTGCCCTGGCTCCTAGGTCCAAAGGGCAGGCCAGAGCGGAGCTGAGGCTGTCAGGCTCCAGACACATCTCCCATACTCCTGCATCCTGATCCTACCCGGGCGTGAACGCTAGAAGCTGGGAAGGTACCTGGACCGTGCAGGGGCGGGGCGAACGCGGGCGGCGTGGGGCGGGGTTCGGCTTCTGGCGGGGGTGGGGGCGGGCTTCCCAGTTGTGCTCTCGGAGGTGGACACTGAGGCTGAAAACGCGCAGGGAGCGCACCCGGGACTGGGTAAACCCGGGCTGCGCGGGTCGAGATTCCGATGGCTTTAGGTGGGGGTCGGTCCCAATTGCGCTCTCGGGGGTTGCAACTGCGGCTGGGAACGCCCATTTCGTCCGCTCCTGGGTCCCCAAGGATCGCCATCCCGTGGGTGCAGCGGAGGGCTGCGGACCACAGGTAAGGGAACTGGGACTGCGTGGAGCAGGGAACCACGTATTCCGCCCTCTGTTGGCATATTCTCGGAGCTCCCCAACCTGGAGGTTGCAGAAAGGCCTCGCCCTTGGTGTCAAGGCCTTTACCGCTCCACCCCTTTGCTGAAGAATCTCAGTCTGCACGGTTTTCCCAAGCAGCCTAGTGTCCCCTGGAAGTCCAAGGGACAGAACCCTGAACTCTGGCCGGCTGGCCCAGCCCTGCTTCTGGCACTTTGTAGGCCAGCGGGCCCTGGAGCACCTGCTACGATGAGAAAGGGAAGGGTCCGCTAATTGCACCCTAGAAAGTTAGTAGGGTGCATGGATTTCAAACCCTGGTGGCCGCCCAGGCAGCAAAGAAGGGGGGAGGGCACCTTGCTGCCCTTTCATGGCAGAATCTGTGGCTGTCCTGATGCGTGGGCCTTTTCATGGGGACCTTGTGCAATAAAAGTTTGGTGTTTTGGTACTGAATACTTAGAAATTGTAAAAAGTTTAAATTATGTGGTGGTGTAATTAAAAAAGAAAACAAAACAAAACCAAGCCCCAAGTGTTTGGCACAGGGAGGTTTAAGTATTGAAGGCCTGTTTTCCTTGCACTGTGGCATTCTATCAAGAAGTGTGCAGGATTTTTTTTTTTTTAAGAAAAGTGTTCGAAGTGAGGGAAACAGGAAACCCAGAGGTGCCCCTGTATTTTGGGGAAGGCCTTAGGAGGTCACTTGGAAATGCTGCTGGCTGTGGGGGAGGGGGGCAGATGGGCTGTGCAGGCTTGTCCTTTGCATTCATGTTCTTGTGTGTAGAAACCCAGCTCGGAGCCATCTCCTGATGTGTAAGAATTTCGCAGACAAACCTTGAATTAAGCAATGCATTTGTTCCTGAGGAAATGTTTGTCTTAAGCGATGTAAATATCCTATGTATATCCGTTGGACTCTGGCTTCAGGTCGGTTCCCCCAATAGGCTCAGAAGCGACTTGAACAAAACAGTATATTTTCCTCGTACCTTGTTCTCCTAATCTATGTTAAGGAAATGATATATTTGCCTGGAATACTGCCTTTCTTCAAGATTCATGTCAATCAGTTTTTGGCCCAGGATGACTCACCTGCTGCCAATGTGACCTCAAGGCATGTCGTGGGGGAGGGGCCTGGAGCCATTCCCTGAGACAGTGCCTTTCTTTCCTTAGCTGACTGCTAGTGCCTGTAGAATATCTGGCTAGAGACCAGCAGGGCCCACACCCCGCCTCAAGTCTAAGTCAGCAGCTTTCTCTATCTCATTTATACTTTAATAACAATTGATGACACAAAAGCTCTGAGCGATCAAATCATATCAAATCTTCATTTCAGATTGAAGATGCATTCCATGGTATTGCCATCTTAAGTCTTTCCATTGTTATGGAATATCTGTCCATGTATTCAGGATAGTTTTCAGCCAGGGTGTATAATTTCCAGTGTGCCAGTCTTGTCATCCTCGTTACATCCATGGCAAAGTGTTGTATTCATGTTGACATTATTGAAAGGGAATTTTTTTTAATTCCTTTTCAGATTATTATCTGCTAATATATACAGAAAAACTGTGTAATCTTTCGTTTTTATCAGTTTGGACAGCTTGATAATTGTCTTTAATTTCTTTCCTTTCTCATACTTTAAGATTTTCCGGGCACCGTACATGTACTGCCTCACCCCTAATCTCAGTCATGTGTTCAAAGAAATTCTGTCCTTTGTTTGTTTACTTATTTTTTGCAACATTGAATTCGTTTTGACTATGCTGGGTCTCTGCTGCAAGATGGAAGTTGCTAGGACCTCTGGACTGCAGTCTTCCATCTTTTATTGACCTCTTGTTGACCTCTGCAGAATCCTGGTTGGCGGGAGCTTGTTAGTTCCTTGTTCCTTACCAGGACCTCCTGTGGTAAGTGTTTTTCTCTTCTCTGTTGCCTGGTAAGGGTGGATGGTCATTGGCATCCCAAAGCTAGCGAGAAGGCAATGGCACCCCACTCCAGTACTCTTGCGTGGAAAATCCCATGGATGGAGGAGCCTGGTAGGCTGCAGTCCATGGGGTCGCTAAGACTCGGACACCACTGAGCGACTTCACGTTCACTTTTCACTTTCATGCATGGGAGGAGGAAATGGCAACCCACTCCAGTGTTCTTGCCTAGAGAACCCCAGGGACTGCGGGGCCTCGTGGGCTGCCGTCTATGGGGTCGCACAGAGTCGGACACGACTGAAACGACTTAGCAGCAGCGGCGGCGGCAGCAGCAGCAGAAGCAGTGCATCGATATCAAAAGGGCTGCAAACAGTCAGGAAGGATCACATATGTCACCGTGAAACACTACTTCTCCACTTAGCCAAAGCTAACCAAAGATTTCTGTTCTAGGTCAACCTAGAAGAGATCACTTAAGAGGTAAAGAAACTTAAACTCCATTAGCAAAGGCAGTTCGACATCTCAAGAAAACTTGTGCTAGGCACAGAACTCTTTTCTGGGGGCCCACTTTCCCTACAACCTCCTTATCCCATTCTGTACCCATTCCCTTGTTTCTCCCATCCTGAAACTGCCACCTGTAAGACAGAACTACTTCGTTTTCCTTCCTCAAGTGCCATTGCATTCCACATACTTTCTTGTAATAACAAGTCATACATTTCCCTTCAGCAACCAAGAACTGACTTTTATATTGGCATTGGCTATAGCCCGCCCCCCTCCCCCCACCCCCAAGAACAGAACAAAACAAAACAAAACAATTGCTTTCTTACATTTAACATGTCAGGATGGTGCCAGACACTATTCATGGAGAGTCAAAAATCTCTTTTGTTTCTGTGTAAAAGGGAGGTCCTTTCAAGTCGTGAATGTTTCAGAACTTTCATTTATTTGGAAATGACCTAGCTATTCAATACACTGTCGTCACAAGGATAGAAACTCGGGTAACCAAAACTCCTGGAGAAACGTTTCTTAGTTCAGTTCAGTTCAGTTGCTCAGTCGTGTCTGACTCTTTGGGACCCCGTGGCCTGAAGGACGCCAGGCTTCCGTGTCCGTCACCAGCTCCAGGGGCTTGCTCAAACTCATGTCCATCGAGTCAGTGATGCCATCCAACCATCTTATCCTCTGTCATCCCCTTCTCCTCTGCCTTCAATCAAGACTATGAGAGGCAGATATTTTAGAGTATAATTATTGTAAAGAGTTTGTCTAAAAGCTCATATCACATTTACATTTTTTACTTTTGTTGTTGTCATTTCCAGGTAGTTTCTTGCTGACAAGCTTGTGACAGATATAACAATAGAGCAAGTTTTACCTCAAAACAAACCTAGGCACTATGAACATGTTGTGTTAGTGTTGTTGACTCTTAGACATGTCTATAATGGAGGAGCAAAACCAAAAATACTAGATATTTAATATTGACTAGTTCCCAGTTCACGGGACTCTGACATTCATTTAGGTCAATGTTTTCTTGTATTTCCAGCAGTTTGATTTGGAAGGGCTGCCTTGTCTTGAGACCACTGAAATCAGAACACAGAACTTGAGCAATATTATCAAAAAACACAAGGCTCACACTGACACATACCTTAATCCAAACAGACAGACAAGACATCTTCCAGGTTTCTGCCTGAGATTTAAAATATTTCTTTGAGCCAGTCTTCTGGGGAGTGGGGGGATGGGGGTGGCAGCGAGGCAGGCTTGGGTAACAAGCTAATTGTTGGTCATTGCATATGCAAAGAACCAGCTTTCCGGGTTCCAAGGAAAAAAGTTTCCTTGGTAACCAACTTTGTCTGGTTCTATAGAATATCATGGCCCTCCTAGGTCAGGTCATCTTGCCTTTCTGTAGTCCTCGTTTTATCCCTAAATCATAGACAGCTTGGATTGTCTCTGTGGGGTGTATGTATTGTCCTCATGTTTGACCTGGCGGCAGCAGCGAGGTCCAAGAGCCTCTCCTGGAACCGGGCGTGGGGACGGGGCTCACCGGGAGCCACTGGTGAAGGTGGGCAGCGCCCCTGGAGCGTGGCAGGGGCGGGGCGAACCCGGGCGGCACAGGGCGGGTGTAGGCTCCTGGCGGGGGTGGGGGAGGGCTTCCCAGTTGTGCTCTCGGAGATGGCCACTGCGGCTGGAAATGCGCCGGGAGCGCACCCAGGGCGGGGTAAACCTGGGCTGCACAGGTCGAGATTCCGCTCGCTGTGGGTGGGGGGTCGGTCCCTGTTGTGTTCCCGGGGGTCGCCAATGTGGCTGGGAACCCGCCGGGAGCCCGGCAGTGCCGGGGCGAAACCTGGCGGCGCGGGGCGGGGTGGGGGGTCCGTTCGCAGCGGGGGTCGGCTCCTGGCGGGGGTGGGGGAGGGCTTTTCAGATGTGCTGTTGGGGGTCGCCATTGCGGCTGGGAATGCCCATTTCGTGAACTCCTGGATCCCCAAGGATCGGCATCCATTGGCCACAGCGGAGGGGTGCGGAACACAGGTAAGGGAACGGGGACTGCGTGGAGCAGGGAACCATGTATTCCGCCCTGTGTTGGCACAGTCTCAGAGCTCCCCAACCTGGCGGTCGCAGAAAGGCCTCGTCTTTGGGGTCAAGGCCTTTACCGCTCCACCCCTCTGCTGAAAAACCTCAGAGTCTGCGCGGTTTTCCCAAGCAGCCTAGTGTCCGCTGGAAGTCCAAGGGACAGAACCCTGAATTCTGGCCGGCTGGCCCAGCCCTGCTTCTGGCACTTTGTAGGCCAGCGGGCCCTGGAGCACCTGCTAGGATGGGAAAGGGAAGGGTACGCGAATTGCACCCTGGTGGCCGCCCAGGCAGCAAAGAAGTGGGGAGGGCACCTTACTGCCCTTTAATGGCAGACAGAATCTGTGGCTGTCCTGCTGCGTGGGCCTTTTCATGGGGACCTTGTGCAATAAAAGTTTACCGGTGACCTTAGGGAACTTCCCAGTGTGCTTCTGACAGATGAGGGATCCCGAGGAGTTGGCGGGGCCTCTCAGGACTCCGCTGGGTTTGGCGCAATGGAAGAGGGCCTCATCTCCAGGGAAGGCAGGAACCTCAGGCTTCCTCTCCGTTTCGGACTCCGACAGCAGGGTCCATGCAGAGTTGGGACAGGAGAGTCAGGAATCGTCTTGTCTGAGGAAGGGAACTCCGCTTGCCTCTCGAGGTGCTCAGGGGGTCTCAGGCCCCTTGTTGAGCTGTGTGTGGAACCTGCGGGTGTTTCCGGACGATGCACGACAGTGACAGTGCCCCTTCGTGTTGTGCCTTCACCCACTGGCTTGCCTTCGAAGAGGTGTCCGGGCCTCCGGTTCTTTTCAAGAGCGGACAGGGAAATCGGGGTCTTTCGGCATGTGGGACCACCCACGGGGCTAGTCTCAAATTTCCTAGTGAGGCCGGCTTCATCCTGAGGTGTGCCGGGAAGGCCGAGGACCCTTCCTGACAACTCAGGGGGATCGACTCTCCTGTCGCCATCAGGAGGGGAGAAGGGGCTCAGATGAAGTGGGGCCAGAACCCTCGGTGTTACCCTCGAGGGAAACCGGCGTGTGAGGGACTTTTGGGGGATGCATGAAAGGAGTCAGGTACCGTTTCGCACTTCAGGACAGAACCTAGGACTTCCCTTGAGACGCCGTAGCGGGCAAGGGCCTCATCTTGCGAAGACGTTGGAACCATGTGGATTTTCTCGAGTTGCGGGGGGATTCTAGAGTTACGACGGGGATTTCAGGCTTCCTCTTGTATTGGCCTGGGAAGCCTAATCTTCCATTCGAGTTGCGAGGGAAAGCTGGGGGTTGCACTCCAGTCACTGCAGGGCCAAAGAGACCTCATCTAGGTCTGTGTCCGGGACTTAAGGTTCCTCTCAAGGGAAGACAGGGATCTCGGAGTGGCGTTCCAGACTCCCCCGGGGAGTCAGGCCTCGTCTCGAGGGCAAGCAAAGGATGCCGCTCTCCTCTCAAGTCGCGACGCAGATCTCTTGGAGCCCACTGAGTGGCCTCAAGGGAGTCAGGCCTCCTCTTCAGTTTGGAGAGAGGACTCGGGATTGCCCTCTGGGTAAGGCAGGAAAAGAAGGCTCTCACCTCGCGAGGACGGGGCCTTCTCAGGAGTTTCCTCCAGCTGCGGCGCCCGTGGGGGTTTTCTCACGAGGCAAGACGAAGATCTCAGGGAGCCTCTCGTGCGGTGCCAGGGAAGTCAGGTCTCCGTGCCCGTGGCGAGGGGGAGCGCATCATGGCTCTCGAGTCATGGGAGAGGACTAGGGCCTCCAGAGGCATTGAAGAAGGACACTCGAGGTCTTTCTGGGGTTGGGGCGGGAAAGCCTCGTTTCCCTCGACTTCTGCCGGGGACCTTAGGGAACTTCCCATGGTGCCTCTGATAGGTGAGTGATCCTGTGGAGTTGGCGGGGCCTTTCGGGACTCCGCTGGGCTTGTCGCAAAGGAAGAGGGCCTCACCTCGAGGGGAGGCAGGAACCTTAGGCTTCCTCTCCTTTTCGAACTCCGACCACAGGGTCCCTGCAGAGTTGGGACAGGAGAGTCAGGCCTCGTCTTGTCTGAGGAAGGGAACTCCGCTTGCCTCTCGAATTGCTCAGGGTGTCTCAGGCACCTCGAGGAGCTGTGTGTGGAAACCGCGGGGTATCCCGGACGATGCACGGGGGTGTCAGTGCCCCTTCGAGTGGTACCTTCACTCACAGGGTTGCCTTCGAAGAGGTGTCCGGGCATCGGGTTCTTATCCAGAGCGGACTGGGAAATCAGGGTCGTTCGGCATGTGGCACCAGCCATGGGGCTCGTCTCGAATTTCCTCAGGAGGCCGGCCTCATCCTGAGGTGTGCCGGGAAAGCCGGGAACCCCTTCCAGACCACGCAGGGGAATCGACTCTCCTGTCGCGATCAGGAGGGGAGAAGGGGCTCAGATGAAGCGGTGACGGGACCCTCGGTGTTCCCTTCGAGGGAACTCGGTGTGTCGGGGAGCTTTGGGGGTCGCATGAAAGCTGTCAGGGACCCTTTCGCCTTTCAGGGCGGAACAGGGGACTTCCCTTGAGATGCCGTCGCGGGCAAGGGCCTCATCTTGCCAAGAGGTGGGAACCACGTGGTTTTTCTCGAGTTGCAGCGGGATTCTCGAGTTACGACGGGGATCTCAGGCTTCCCTTTTGGTTGGCCCTGGGAAGCGCAATCTTCCTCTCGAGTTGCAAGGGAAAGCTGGGGGTTGCGCTCGAGTCACTGCAGGGCCGAAGAGACCGCACCTAGGCTTGTGTCCGGGACCTAATATTCCTCTCCAGGGAAGGCAGGGATCTCGGGGTTGCATTCCAGGCTCCCCCGGGGAGTCAGGCCTCGTCTCGAGGGGAAGCCAAGGACTCCGCTCTCCTCTCGAGTCGCGACGCGGGTCTCTTGGAGCCCCCTGAGCGGCCTCAAGGGAGTCCAGCCTCCTCTTCCGTTTGGAGAGAGGACCCGGGATTGCTCTCCAGGCCATGCAGGAAAAGAAGGCCCTCAGTTCGCGAGGACGGGGGCGTCTCAGGGGTTTCCTCGAGCTGCGGCGCCCGTGGGGGTTTTCTCCCGAAGCACGACGAGGATCTCAGGGAGCCTCTCGTGCGGCGCCAGGGAAGTCAGGTCTCCATGCGCGTGGCGAGGGGGAGCGCGTCCTGGCTCTCGAGTCACGGGAGGGGACTAGGGCCTCGAGACGCGTTGAAGAAGGACTCTCGAGGTCTTTCTCGGGGGGCGGCGGGAAACCCTCGTTTCCCTCGCCTTCTGCCGGGGACCTTAGGGAACTTCCCAGGGTGCCTCTGAGAGGCGAGGGATCCTGTGGAGGTGGCGCGGCCCCTCGGGACTCCACTGGGTCTGGCGCAACGGAAGAGGGCCTCACCTCGAGGGGAGGCAGGAACCTCAGGCTTCCTCTCCGTTTTGGACTCCGACCGCAGGGTCCCTGCAGAGTTGGGACAGGAGGGTTAGGCCTCGTCTTGTCTGAGGAAGGGAACCCCGCTGGCCTCTCGAGTTGCTCAGGGGGTCTCAGGACCCTCGTCGAGCTGTGTGTGGAACCCACGGGTCTTTGCGGACGATGCACGGGGGTGGCAGTGAACATTCCCGTTGTGCCTTCACCCACAGGGTTGCGTTCGAAGAGGGGTCCGGGCCTCGGGTCCTTCTCAAGAGCGGACCGGGGAATCGGGGGCGTTCAGCATGTGGCCCCACCCACGTGGCTCGTCTCGAATTTCCTCGTGAGACCGGCCTCATCCTGAGGTGCGCCGGGAAGGCCGGGAACCCCTTCCAGACCACGCAGGGGAATCGCCTCTCCTGTCGCGATCAGGAGGGGAGAAGGGGCTCAGAGGAAGCGGTGCCGGGACCCTCGGTGTTCCCCTCGGGGTCACCCGGCGTGTCGGGGGACTTTTGGGGGTCGCAGGAAGGCTGTCAGGGACCGTTTCGCCCTTCAGGGCGGAACAGGGGACTTCCCTTGAGACGCCATCGCGGGCAAGGGCCTCATCTTGCCAAGAGGTGGGAACCACGTGGTTTGTCTCGAGTTGCGGCGGGATTCTCGAGTTACGACGGGGATCTCAGCCTTCCCCTTGGGTTGGCCCTGGGAAGCCCAATCTTCCCCTCGGGTTGCGAGGGAAAGCTGGGGGTTGCGCTCGGGTCACTGCAGGGCCGAAGAGACCTCACCTAGGCGTGTGTCCGGGACCTAATATTCCTCTCCAGGGAAGGCAGGGATCTCGGGGTTGCATTCCAGGCTCCCCCGGGGAGTCAGGCCTCGTCTCGAGGGGAAGCCAAGGACTCCTCTCTCCTCTCGAGTCGCGACGCGGATCTCTTGGAGCCCCCTGAGCGGCATCAAGGGAGTCCAGCCTCCTCTTCAGTTTGGAGAGAGGACTCGTGATTGGTCTCCAGGCCATGCAGGAAAGTAAGGCCCTCATCTCGCGATGACCGGGGTGTCTCATGTGTTTCCTCGAGCTGCCGCGCAGTGTGGGTTTCCTGACGAGGTACGATGAGGAATTCATGGAGCCTCTCGTGCAGTGCCAGGTTAGTCAGGTCTCCATGCGCGTGGCGAGGGGGAGCGTGTCATGGCTCTCGAGTCATGGTAGGGGAATCGCGACTCAACACATTTTGAAGCACTCTCGAGGTCTTTCTTGAATCACGGCAGAAAACCCAGGGTTCCCTCGACTTGTGCCTGTGACCTCAGGGAGCTTCTCATTGTGCCTCTGAGAACTCAGGGATACTGTGGAGTTGGTAGGGGCCTCTCGGGACTCCACTGGTTGTGGTGCAATGGAAGAGGGCTTCATCTCGAGTGGACGCAGGAACCTCAGGCTTCCTCTCCGTTTCTGACTCGGATCCCATGGTCCCTGCAGAGTAGGGACAAGAGAGTCACACCTAGTCTTCTGTTGAGTAATGGACCTTCGTTTGCCTTTCGAGTTGTTTACAGGGTGACAGGCCACTTGTCGAAATGTCTGTGGGACCTGCGGGTTTTTCTGGACGATGCACGCGGGTGTTAGTGCCCCTTCGTGTTGTGCCTTCATCCACAGGTTTTCCTTCAAAGAGGTGTGCTGGCATCAGGATCTTTTCAAGAGTGGACCGTGAAATTGGGGTCTTTCGACATGTGGCACCACCCACGAGGCTACGTCTCGAACTTCCTCATGAGACCGGCCTCATCCTGAGGTGCGCCCGGAAGGTCGGGAACCCCTTGCAGACAGAGAAGGGGAGTCGACCCTCCTCTCGCCATCAGGAGGGGAGAAGAGGCTCAGCTGAAGCGGTGCTGGGAACCTCCATGTTCTCCTCGAGTGAGACTGGGGTGTCAGGGAAATTTGGGGGTCGCATCAAGGGTGCCAAGTACCGTTTCACACTTCAGGACGGAACATGGGACTTCCCTGGAGACGCTATAGCTGACAGGGGCCTCATATTTCGATGACGGAGGAGCCACATTGTTTTTCTCCAGTTGCCGCGGGATTCTCGAATTACAATGGGGAATACAGGCTTCCTCTTGTGTTGGCCCATGGAAGTCCAATCATCCATTCGAGTTGCGAGGGAGAGCTGGGGATTGCACTTGAGTCAATGCAGGACAAAAAAGACCTCATTTAGGCTTGTGTCCAGGACCGAGTTTTCCTCTACAGGGGCGACACGGATCTCGGGATCCCATTCCAGACTCACCCAAGTAGTCAGGCCTCGGCTCGAGGGGAAGCAACGGACTCTGCTCTCCTCTAGAGTAGCGACGTGTATCTCTTGGAGGCTACTGAGTGTCCTAAAGGGAGTCAGGCCTCCAGTGGAGTTTGGAGAGTGGACTCGGGATTGCTCTCTAGGTCATGTAGGAAAAGAAGGCCCTCATCTTACGATGATGGGGGCGTCTCGTGAGTTTTCTCGAGTGGCGGTGCCAGTGTGGGGTTTTCATGAGGTAGGACGGGGAGCGCAGGGAGCCTCTCGTGTGGCGCCAGGGAAGTTAGGTTTCAATGGGCGTGGCGAGGGGAATGCGTCATTGCTCTCCAGTCATGGTAGGGTATCGGGCCTCAAGACGCGGTAAAGAGGGACTCTCAAGGTCTTTCTCAGAATGCAGCAGGAAACCCTGGGTTCACTCGACTTGTGCCAGTGACCGCAGAGAGCTTCTGAGGGTGCCTCTGAGAATCAGGGATACTGTGGAGTTTTAGGGGCCTCTCGGGACTCCACTGGGTATGGCGCAATGGAAGAGGGCCTCATTTCGAGTTGATGCAGGAACGTCAGGTTTCATCTACATTTCTGACTCCGATCGCACGGTCCCTGCAGAGTTGGGAAAGGAGAGTCAGGCCTTCTCTTGTGTGGAGGAACGGAACTCCGCATGCCTCTCTAGTTCTTCAAGGGATGACAGGACACTTGTCGATCTGTGTTTGGAATCTGCGTGTTTTTCCGTACTATGCATGGGGATGTCAGTACCCCTTCGTGTTGTGCATTCATCCACAGGTTTGCTTTCGAAGAGGTGTCCTGGCATCGGGTTCTTATTAAGAGCGGACCGGGAAATCGGGGTCTTTCCGCATGTGGCACCACCCACCAGGCTACGTCTCGAATTTCCTAGTGAGACCGGCCTCATCCTGAGGTGCGCCGGGAAGGTCGGAAGCCCTTGCAGACAAAGCAGGGGAATCGACCCTCCTGTCTCGATCAGGAGGGGAGAAGGGGCACAGATGAGGTGATGCCGGGAACCTCGGTGTTCCCCTCCAGTGAGACCAGTGTGTTGGGGAACTTTTGGTGTCGCATCAAAGGTGCCAAGTACCGTATCGCACTTCAAGATGGAACGTAAGACTTCTTTTGAGACGCTGTAGCGGCAATGGCCGCATCTTGCGATGAAGAGGGAACGACGTGGTTTTTCTCGAGTTGTGGCGGGATTCTTGAGTTACAACGGGAAATTCAGGCTTCCTCTTCTGTTGGCCCAGGGAAGTCCAGTCTTCCATTCGAGTTGCGAGGGAGAGTTGGGGATTGCTCTCGAGTCACTGCAGGAAAAAAGAGACCTCATCTAGGCTTGTGTCCAGGACCTAATGTTTCTCTCCAGGGGCGACAGGGATCTCCGGTTCACATATCAGACACACCCGAGGAGTCAGGCGTCGCCTCGAGGGGAAGGAAAAGACTCCGCTCTCCTCTCGAGTCGCGACGGGTATGTCTTGGAGTCCACTGAGTGACCAAAAGGGAGTCAAGCCTACTGTGGAGTTTGGAGAGAGGACTCGGGATTGCTCTCCAGGCCATGCTAGAAAAGAAGGCCGTCATGTCGCGAAAATGGGGGCGTCTCGTGGGTTTTCTCTATCTGTGGCGCCAGTGTTTGGTTTCTCACGAGGTATGACGGGGAGCTCAGGGAGCCTCTCGTGTGGTGCCAGGGAAGTCAGGGCTTCATGAGTGTAGCAGAGGGAGCGCGTCATTGCCCTCGAGTCATGGTAGGGGAATCAGGCCTCAAAATGCGTTGAAGAAGGACTCTTGAGTTCTTTCTATGGTGGCGGCAGTAAACCCTGGGTTCACTCGAATTGTGCTGGTGACCTCAGGGAGCTTCTCAGGGTGCCTCTGAGAAGTCAGGGATACTGTGGAGCTGGGACGCGTCTCTCGGGACTCCACTGGGTTTCGTGCAATGGAAGAGGTCCTAATCTCGAGTGGAGGCAGGAACCTCAGCGTTCCTGTCGTGACTTCACTGGCGCTGGTCTGATTCGGATCGCAAAGTCCCTGCAGAGTTGGGACAGGAGAGTCAGGCATCGTCTTGTGTAGAGGAATGAAACCCCACTTGCCTCTCGAGTTCTTCAGGGGTGACAAGCCACTTGTTGAGCTGTATGTGGAACCTGCGGGTTTTTCCGGACGATGCACGAGAGTGTCAGTGCCCCTTTGTGTTGTGCCTTCATCCACAGGGTTGCCTTCGAAGAGGTGTCCAGGCATCGGGTTCTTATCAAGAGCGTACCGGGAAATCATAGTCTTTTGGCATGTGGTACCACCCGCGAGCTACGTCTCGAATTTCCTCGTGAGACTGGCCTCATCCTGAAGTGCCCCGTGAAGGTCGGGAACCCCTTACAAACAAAGCAGGGGAAGTGACCCTCCTATCACGAACAGGAGGGGAGAAGGGGCTCAGATAAACTGGTGCCGGGAACCTCGGTGTTCACCTCGAGTGAGACCGATATTTCGGGGAACTTTTGGGGTCACATCAAGGGTGTCAAGTATCGTTTTGCACTTCAAGACGGAACGTGGGACTTTTCTTGAGAAGCTGTAGCGGGCAAGGGCCTCATCTTGTGATGACGAGGGAACCAAGTGCTTTTTCTCGAGTTGCGGCGGGATTCTCGAGTTATGAAGGGGAATTCAGGCTTCCTCTTGTGTTGGCCCAGGGAAGTCCAATCTTCCATTCGAGTTGTCAGGGAGAGCAGGGGATTGCTCTCGAGTTACAGAAGGGCAAAAGAGACCTCATCTAGGCTTGTTTCAAGGACCTAATGTTCCTCTCCAGGGGAGACAGGGATCTCGGGGTTGCATTCCAGACCCACCTGGTGAGTCAGGCCTTGTCTCGAGGGGTAGCAAAGGACTCCATTCTCCTCTCGAGTCGCGATGGGTATCTCTTGGAGCCCACTAAGTGGCCTAAAGGGAGTCAAGCCTCCTGTGGAGTTTGGAAAGAGGATTCGGGATTCCTCTCCAGGCCATGCAGGAAAAGAAGGCCCTCATCTCGCGATGACAGGGGCGTATGGTGAGTTTTCTCAAGCTGCGGCGTCAGTGTGGGGTTTCTCACGAGGTACGACAGGGAGCTCAGGGAGCCTCTCTTATGGCGCCAGGGAAGTCAGGTCTCCATGTGCGTGGCGAGGGGGTGCGTGTCATTTCTATAGAGCCATGGAAGCAGAGTCGGGCTTCAAGACACATTGAAGAAGGACTCTCGAGGTCTTTCTTCGGTTGTGGCAGGAAACCCTTATTTCCCTCGACTTTTGCCGGTGGCCTCAAGGAGCTTCTCAGAATGCCTATGAGAAGTCAGGGATACTGTGGAGATGGGAGGGGCCTCTCGGGATTCCACTGGGTTTGTTTTAATGGAAGAGGGCCTCATCTCGGGTTGAGGCAGGAACCTCAGGTTTCCTCTCCATTTCTGACTCAGATCGAAGCGTGCCTGCAGAGTTGGGATTGGATACTAAGGCCTCGTCTTGTCTGAGGAAGGGAACTCCGCTTTCCTCTCTCATTGTTTAAGGGGTGACAGGCCAGTTGTGGAGCTGTATGTGGATCCTGCGGGGTTTTCCGGACGATGAACAGGGTTGCCAGTGCCCCCTCGTGTAGTGCCTTCATCCACAGGGTTGCCTTAGAAGAGGTGTCCGGGCATCGGGTTCTTATCAAGAGCAAGACCGAGAAATCGGGGTCTTTTGGCACGTGGCACCAACACGAGGCTACGTCTCGAATTTCTTCGTGAGACTGGCCTCATCCTGAGGTGCGCCATGAAGGTCGGGAATGCCTTCTAGACAAAGCAGGGGGATAGACCTTCCTGCCGTGATCAGGAGCGGAGAAGGGGCTCAAATGAAGTGGTGCCAGGAACTTCGGTGTTCCCTTGGAGTGAGACCGGTATATTGGGGAACTTTTGGGGTCGCATCAAGGGTGCCAAGTAGCATTTCGAACTTTATGACGAAACATGGGACTTCTCTTGAGACTCTGTAGCGGGCAAAGGCCTCATATTGCGATGAATGTGGAACCACGTGGTTTTTAAGAGTTGCGGTGGGATTCTCGAGTTACAACGGGAAATTCAGACTTCCTCTTGTGTTGGCCCAATGAAGACCAATCTTCCATTCGAATTGCGAGGGAGAGATGGGTGTTGCTCTCGAGTCACTGTAGGGCAAAATAGACCTCATCTAGGCTTTTGTCCAGGACATAATGTTCCTCTCCAGGGGCAACAGGGATCTCGGGGTTGCATTCCAGACTCACCCGAGGTAAGGCCTCGTCTCGAGGGGAAACAAAGTACTCTGCTCTCCTCTCACGTCGCGACAGGTATCTCTTGGAGCCCATTGAGTGGCCTAAAGGGAGTAAAGCCTCCTGTGAAGTTTGGAGAAAAGACCAGGGATTGCTCTCCAGGTCAGGCAGGAAAAGAAGTCCCCAATCTCGCGATGACGGTGGGTTTTCCCGAGCTGCGGCGCCAGTGTGGGGTTTCTCACGAGGTATGACGGGGAGCTCAGGGAGCCTCTCATGTGGCGCCAGGGAAGTCAGGTGTCCATGCGCATGGCGAGGGGGAGCGTGTCATTGCTCTCGAGTCATGGTAGGGGAATCCGTCCTCAAGACGCGTTGAAGACGGACTCTTGAGGTCTTTCTCGGGTTGCAGCAGGATACCCTGTGTTCCCTCGACTTGTGCCGGTGACCTCAGGGAGTTGCTCAGGGTGCCTCTGAGAAGACACTGATACTGTGGAGTTGGGAGGGGCCTCTCGGGACTCCACTGGGTGTGGTATAATACAAGAGGGCCTCATCTCGTGTTGAGGAAGGAACCTCAGGGTTCCTCTCCATTTCAGACTCCGATCTCAGGATTCCTGCAGAGTTGGGACAGGAGAGTCAGGCCTCGTATTCTGTGGAGAAATGAAACTTAGCTTGCCTCTCGAGTTGTTCACGAGGTAACAGGTCACTTGTCGAGCTGTATGTGGAACCTGCAGAATTTTCCAAAAGATGCACGGGTGTTCAGGGTCCCTCCTTGTTGTGCCTTCATCCTACGGGATGCATTCCAAGAAGTGTACGGGCATCGGGTTCTTATTAATAGCTGACCGGGAAATGGGGTCTTTCCGCATGTGGCACCACCCACGAGGCTACATCTCCAATTTCCTCGTGAGACAGGCCTCATCCTGATGTGCGCTGGGAAGATCGGTAACCCCTTCCACACAAAGCAGGAGAAAAGACACTCCTATTGCAATCAGGAGGGGAGAAGGGGCTCAAATGATGTGGTGCGGGGAACATGGGTGTTACCCTCCAGTGAGGCCTGTATGTTGGGAAACTTTGGGGGTGCCATCATGGGTGCCAAGTACCGTTTTGCACTTCAGTAGGAACGTGGGACTTCTTTTGAGACGCTGTGGCGGGCAAGGGCCTCATGCTGCGAAGACGATGGAACCACGTGGTTTTTTTCGAGTTGCGGCGGGATTCTCGAGTTACGACGGGGATTTCAGCCTTCCTCTTGTGTTAGCCCTGGGAAGCCCAAACTTCCCTTCGAGTTGCGAGGAAAAGCTGGATGTTGTGCTCGAATCACTGCAAGGCCAAAGAGACCTCATCTAGGCGTGTGTCCAGGACCTAATAGTCCTCTCAAGGGAAGACAAGGATCTCGGGATTGCACTCCAGACTCCCCCGGGGATTCAGGCCTCGCCTCGAGGGGAAGCAAAGGACTGCGCTCTGCTCTCGAGCCGCGAGGCGGATCTCTTGGAGCCCACTGAGTCGCCTCAAGGGAATCCATCCTACTCTTCAGTTTGGAGAGAAGACTCGGGATTGCTCTCCAGGCCAGGCAGGAAAAGAAGGCCCTCAGCTCGCGAGGACGGGGGCGTCTCAGGGGTTTCCTCGAGCTGCAGCGCCCGTGGGGGTTTTCTCCCGAGGCACGACGAGGATCTCAGGGAGCCTCTCGTGCGGCGCCAGGGAAGCCAGGTCTGCATGCGCGAGGCGAGGGGGAGCGCATCATTGCTCTCTAGTCCAGAGAAGGGACAAGGGCCTCAAGACACTTTGAAGAAGGACAATCGAGGTCTTTCTCGAGTGGCGGCGGGAAACCCTCATTTCCCTCGACTTCTGCCGGGGACCTGAGGGAACTTCCCAGGGTGCCTCTGAGAGGTGAGGGATGCTGTGGAGTTAGCGGGGCCTCTCGGGACTCCGCTGGGGTTGGCGCAATGGAAGAGGGCCTCATCTCGAGGGGAGGCAGGAACCTCAGACTTCCTCTCTGTTTCTGACTCCGACCCTCCGACCTCAGGGTCCCTGCAGAGGTGGGAGCGGAGAGTTAGGCCTCGTCTTGTCTGAGGAAGGGAACTCCGCTTGCCTCTCGAGTTGCTCAGAGGGTCTCAGGGCCCTCTTCGAGCTGTGTGTGGAACCCACGGGTGTTTCTGGACGATGCACGGGAGTGTCAGTGCCCCTTCGTGTTGTGCCTTCACCCACAGGGTTGCCTTCGAAGAGGTGTCCGTGCAACGTGTTCTTCTCAAGAGTGGACCGGGAAATCGAGGTTGTTCGGCATGTGGCACCAACCCCGTGGCTCATCTCGAATTTCCTCGTGCGGACGGCCTCATCCTGAGATGCGCCGGGAAGGCCGGGAATCCCTTCCAGACCACGCAGGGGAATCGACACTCCTGTCGCCATCAGGAGGGGAGAAGGGGCTCAGATGAAGTGGTGTCGGGACCCTCGGTGTTTCCCTCGAGGGAACCCGGTGTGTCGGGGAACTTCTGGGGGTCGCATGAAAGGTGTCAGGTACTGTTTCGCACTTCAGGACGGAAACTGGGACTTCCCTTGAGACGCCATAGCGGGCAAGAGGCTCATCTTGCAAAGACGATGGAACCACGTGGTTTTCCTCGAGTTGTGGCGGGATTCTCGAGTTACGACGGGGATCTCAGGCTTCCTCTGGGTTGGCCCTGCGAAGCCCAATCTTCCCCTCGAGTGAGAGGGAAAGCTGGGGGTTGCGCTAGAGTCACTGCAGGGCCGAAGAGACCTCACCTAGGCGTGTGTCCGGGACCTAATATTCCTCTCCAGGGAAGGCAGGGATCTAGGGGTTACATTCCAGGCTCCCCCGGGGAGTCCGGCCTCGTCTCGAGGGGAAGCCAAGGACTCCGCCCTCCTCTCGAGTCGTGACGCAGGTCTCTGGGAGCGCCCTGAGCGGCCTCAAGGGAGTCCAGCCTCCTTTTCAGTTTGGAGACAGGACTCGGGATTGCTCTGCAGGCGATCCATGAAAAAAAGGCCCTCAGCTCGCGAGGACGGGGTCGTCTCAGGGGTTTCCTTGAGCTGCGGTGCCCGTGGGGGTTTTTTCCCCAGGCACTACGAGGATCTCAGGGAGCCTCTCGTGCGGCGCCAGGGAAGTCAGGTCTCCATGCAGTGGTGATGGGGATCGAGTCATGGCTCTCGAGTCACGGGAGGGGACTAGGGCCTCGAGACGCGTTGAAGAAGGACTCTCGAGATCTTTTTCGGGGGGCGGCGGGAAACCCTCGTTCCCCTCGCCTTCTGCCGGGGACCTTAGGGAACTTCCCAGGCTGCCTCTGAGAGGCGAGGGATCCTGTGGAGTTGGCGGGGCCTCTCGGGACTCCGCTGGGTCTGGCAAAAGGGAAGAGGGCCTCACCTCGAGGGGAGGCAGGAACCTCAGGCTTCCTCTCCGTTTCGGACTCCTACCGCAGGGTCCCTGCAGAGTTGGGACAGGAGAGTCAGGCCTCGTCGTGTCTGAGGAAGGGAACCCCGCTTACCTCTCGAGTTGTTCAGGGGGTCGCAGGCCCCTCGTCAAGCTGTGTGTGGAACCCGCGGGTCTTTGCAGACGATGCACGGGGGTGGCACTGCCCCTTCGTGTTGTGCCTTCACCCACAGGGTTGCCTTCGAAGAGGGGTCCGGGCCTCGGGTCCTTCTCAAGAGCGGACCGGGGAATCGGTGTCGTTTGGCATGTGGCGCCTCCAACGTGGATCGTCTCGAATTTCCTCGTGAGACCGGCCTCATCCTGAGGTGCGCGGGGAAGGCTGTGAACCCCTTCAAGACCACGCAGGGCAATCGACTCTCCTGTCGCGATCAGGAGGGGAGAAGGGGCTCAGAGGAAGCGGTGCCGGGACCCTCGGTATTCCCCTCAGGGGACCCGGCGTGTCGGGGGACTTTTGGGGGTCGTAGTAAGGCTGTCAGGGACCGTTTCGCCCTTCAGGGCGGAACAGGGGACTTGCCTTGAGACGCCGTCGCGGGCAAGGACCTCATCTTGCCAAGAGGTGGGAACCAGGTGGTTTTTCTCGAGTTGCCGTGGCATGCTCGAGTTACGACGGGGATCTCACCCTTCCCCTTGGGTTGGCCCTGGGAAGCCCAATCTTCCCCTCGGGTGGCGCAGGAAAGCTGGGGGTTGCGCTCGAGTCACTGCAGGGCCGAAGAGACCTCACCTAGGCGTGTGTCCGGGACCTAATATTCCTCTCCAGGGAAGGCAGGGATCTCGGGGTTGCATTCCAGGCTCCCCCAGGGAGTCAGGCCTCGTCTCGAGGGGAAGCCAAGGACTCCGCTCTCCTCTCGAGTCGCGACGCGGGTCTCTTGGAGCACCCTGAGGGGCCTCAAGGGAGTCCAGCCTCGTCTTCCGTTTGGAGAGAGGACCCGGGATTGCTCTCCAGGCCATGCAGGAAAAGAAGGCCCTCAGCTCGCGAGGACGGGGGCGTCTCAGGTGTTTCCTCGAGCTGCGGCGCCCGTGCGGGTTCTCTCCCGAGGCACGACGAGGATCTCAGGGAGCCTCTCGTGCGGCGCCAGGGAAGTCAGGTCTCCATGCGCGTGGCGAGGGGGAGCGCGTCCTGGCTCTCGAGTCACGGGAGGGGACTAGGGCCTCGAGACGCGTTGAAGAAGGACTCTCGAGGTCTTTCTCGGGGGGCGGCGGGAAACCCTCGTTTCCCTCGCCTTCTGCCGGGGACCTTAGGGAACTTCCCAGGGTGCCTCTGAGAGGCGAGGGATCCTGTGGAGTTGGCGGGGCCCCTCGGGACTCCGCTGGGTCTGGCGCAACGGAAGAGGGCCTCACCTCGTAGGGAGGCAGGAACCTCAGGCTTCCTCTCCGTTTCGGACTCCGACCGCAGGGTCCCTGCAGAGTTGGGACAGGAGAGTCAGGCCTCGTCTTGTCTGAGGAAGGGAACCCCGCTGGCCTCTCGAGTTGCTCAGGGGGTCTCAGGCCCCTCGTCGAGCTGTGTGTGGAACCCGCGGGTCTTTGCGGACGATGCACGGGGGTGGCAGTGCCCCTTCGTGTTGTGCCTTCACCCACAGGGTCGCCTTCGAAGAGGGGTCCGGGCCTCGGGTCCTTCTGAAGAGCGGACCTGGGAATCGGGGGCGTTCGGCAGGTGGCCCTACCCACGTGGCTCGTCTCGAATTTCCTCGTGAGACCGGCCTCATCCTGAGGTGCGCCGGGAACCCCGGGAACACCTTCCAGACCACGCATGGGAATCGCCTCTCCTGTCACGATCAGGAGGGGAGAAGGGGCTCAGAGGAGGCAGTGCCGTGACCCTCGGTGTTCCCCTCGGGGGACCCCGGCGTGTCGGGGGACTTTTGGGGGTCGCAGGAAGGCTGTCAGGGACTGCTTCGCCCTTCAGGGCGGAACAGGGGACTTCCCTTGAGTCGCCGTCGCGGGCAAGGGCCTCATCTTGCCAAGAGGTGGGAACCACGTGGTTTTTCTCGAGTTGCGGCGGGATTCTCGAGTTACGACGGGGATCTCAGCCTTCCCCTTGGGTTGGCCATGGGAAGCCCAATCTTGCCCTCGGGTTGCGAGGGAAAGCTGGGGGTTGCGCTCGAGTCACTGCAGGGCCAAAGAGACCTCAACTAGGCGTGTGTCCGGGACCTAATATTCCTCTCCAGGGAAGGCAGGGATCTCGGGGTTGCATTCCAGGCTCCCCCGGGGAGTCAGGCCTCGTCTCGAGGGGAAGCCAAGGACTCCGCTCTCCTCTCGAGTCGCGACGCAGGTCTCTTGGAGCCCCCTGAGCTGCCTCAAGGGAGTCCAGCCTCCTCTTCCGTTTGGAGAGAGGACCCGGGATTGCTCTCCAGGCCATGCAGGAAAAGAAGGCCCTCAGCTCGCGAGGACGGGGTCGTCTCAGGGGTTTCCTCGAGCTGAGGCGCCCGTGGGGGTTTTCTCCCGAGGCACGACGAGGATCTCAGGGAGCCTCTCGTGCGGCGCCAGGGAAGTCAGGTCTCCATGCGCGTGGCGAGGGGGAGCGCGTCCTGGCTCTCGAGTCACGGGAGGGGACTAGGGCCTCGAGAAGTGTTGAAGAAGGACTCTCGAGGTCTTTCTCGGGGGTCGGCGGGAAAGCCTCGTTTCCCTCGCCTTCTGCCGGGGACCTTAGGGAACTTCCCAGGGTGCCTCTGAGAGGCGAGGGATCCTGTGGAGGTGGCGGGGCCCCTCGGGACTCCACTGGGTCTGGCGCAACGGAAGAGGGCCTCACCTTGAGGGGAGGCAGGAACCTCAGGCTTCCTCTCCGTTTCGGACTCCGACCGCAGGGTCCCTGCAGAGTTGGGACAGGAGAGTCAGGCCTCGTCTTGTCTGAGGAAGGGAACCCCGCTGGCCTCTCGAGTTGCTCAGGGGGTCTCAGGCCCCTCGTCGAGCTGTGTGTGGAACCCGCGGGTCTTTGCGGACGATGCACGGGGGTGGCAGTGCCCCTTCGTGGTGTGCCTTCACCCACAGGGTTGCCTTCGAAGAGGGGTCCGGGCCTCGGGTCCTTCTCAAGAGCGGACCGGGGAATCGGGGGCGTTCGGCATGTGGCCCCACCCACGTGGCTCGCCTCGAATTTCCTCGTGAGACCGGCCTCATCCTGAGGTGCGCCGGGAAGGCCGGGAACCCCTTCCAGACCACGCAGGGGAATCGCCTCTCCTGTCGCGATCAGGAGGGGAGAAGGGGCTCAGAGGAAGCGGTGCCGGGACCCTCGGTGTTCCCCTCGGGGGACCCCGGCGTGTCGGGGGACTTTTGGGGGTCGCAGGAAGGCTGTCAGGGACCGTTTCGCCCTTCAGGGCGGAACAGGGGACTTCCCTTGAGACGCCGTCGCGTGCAAGGGCCTCATCTTGCCAAGAGGTGGAAACCACGTGGCTTTTCTCGAGTTGCGGCGGGATTCTCGAGTTACGACGGGGATCTCAGCCTTCCCCTTGGGTTGGCCCTGGGAAGCCCAAACTTCCCCTCGGGTTGCGAGGGAAAGCTGAGGGTTGCGCTTGAGTCACTGCAGGGCCTAGAGACCTCACCTAGGCGTGTGTCCGGGACCTAATGTTCCTCTCCAGGGAAGGCAGGGATCTCGGGGTTGCATTCCAGGCTCCCCCGGGGAGTCAGGCCTCGTCTCGAGGGGAAGCCAAGGACTCCGCTCTCCTCTCGAGTCGCGACGCAGGTCTCTTGGAGCACCCTGAGCGGCCTCAAGGGAGTCCAGCCTCCTCTTCCGTTTGGAGAGAGGACCCGGGATTGCTCTCCAGGCCATGCAGGAAAAGAAGGCCCTCAGCTCGCGAGGACGGGGGCGTCTCAGGGGTTTCCTCGAGCTGCGGCGCCCGTGGGGGTTTTCTCCCGAGGCATGACGAGGATCTCAGGGAGCCTCTCGTGCGGCGCCAAGGAAGTCAGGTCTCCATGTGCGTGGCGAGGGGGAGCGCGTCCTGGCTCTCGAGTCACGGGAGGGGACTAGGGCCTCGAGACGCGTTGAAGAAGGACTCTCCAGGTCTTTCTCGGGGGGCGGCGGGAAACCCTCGTTTCCCTCGCCTTCTGCCGGGGACCTTAGGGAACTTCCCAGGGTGCCTCTGAGAGGCGAGGGATCCTGTGGAGGTGGCGGGGCCCCTCGGGACTCCTCTGGGTCTGGTGCAACGGAAGAGGGCCTCATCTCGAGGGGAGGCAGGAACCTCAGGCTTCCTCTCCGTTTCGGACTCCGACCGCAGGGTCCCTGCAGAGTTGGGACAGGAGAGTCAGGCCTCGTCTTGTCTGAGGGAGGGAACCCCGCTGGCCTCTCGAGTTGCTCAGGGGGTCTCAGGCCCGTCTTCGAGCTGTGTGTGGAACCCGCGGGTCTTTGCGGACGATGCACGGGGGTGGCAGTGCCCATTCGTGTTGTGCCTTCACCCACAGGGTTGCCTTCGAAGAGGGGTCCGGGCCTTGGGTCCTTCTCAAGAGCGGACCGGGGAATCGGGGGCGTTCGGCATGTGGCCCCACCCACGTGGCTCGCCTCGAATTTCCTCGTGAGACCGGCCTCATCCTGAGGTGCGCCGGGAAGGCCGGGAACCCCTTCCAGACCACGCAGGGGAATCGCCTCTCCTGTCGCGATCAGGAGGGGAGAAGGGGCTCAGAGGAAGCGGTGCCGGGACCCCCGGTGTTCCCCTCGGGGGACCCCGGCGTGTCAGGGGACTTTTGGGGGTCGCAGGAAGGCTGTCAGGGACCGTTTTGCCCTTCAGGGCGGAACAGGGGACTTCCCTTGAGACGCCGTCACGGGCAAGTGCCTCATCTTGCCAAGAGGTGGGAACCACGTGGTTTTTCCGAGTTGCGGCGGCATTCTCGAGTTACGACGGGGATCTCAGCCTTCCCCTTGGGTTGGCCCTGGGAAGCCCAATCTTCCCCTCGGGTTGCTAGGGAAAGCTGGGGGTTGCGCTCGAGTCACTGCAGGGCCGAAGAGACCTCACCTAGGCGTGTGTCCGGGACCTAATATTAATCTCCAGGGAAGGCAGGGATCTCGGGGTTGTATTCCAGGCTCCCCCGGGGAGTCAGGCCTCGTCTCGAGGGGAAGCCAAGGACTCCGCTCTCCTCTCGAGTCTCGACGCGGGTCGCTTGGAGCCCCCTGAGCGGCCTCAAGGGAGTCCAGCCTCCTCTTCCGTTTGGAGAGAGGACCCGGGATTGCTCTCCAGGCCATGCAGGAAAAGAAGGCCCTCAGCTCGCGAGGACGGGGGCGTCTCAGGGCTTTCCTCGAGCTGCGGCGCCCGTGGGGGTTTTCTCCCGAGGCACGACGAGGATCTCAGGGAGCCTCTCGTGCGGCGCCAGGGAAGTCAGGTCTCCATGCGCGTGGCGAGGGGGAGCGCGTCCTGGCTCTCGAGTCACGGGAGGGGACTAGGGCCTCGAGACGCGTTGAAGAAGGACTCTCGAGGTCTTTCTCGGGGGGCGGCGGGAAACCCTCGTTTCCCTCGCCTTCTGCCGGGGACCTTAGGGAACTTCCCAGGGTGCCTCTGAGAGGCGAGGGATCCTGTGGAGTTGGCGGGGCCCCTCGGGACTCCGCTGGGTCTGGCGCAACGGAAGAGGGCCTCACCTCGAGGGGAGGCAGGAACCTCAGGCTTCCTCTCCGTTTCGGACTCCGACCGCAGGTTCCCTGCAGAGTTGGGACAGGAGAGTCAGGCCTCGTCTTGTCTGAGGAAGGGAACCCCGCTGGCCTCTCGAGTTGCTCAGGGGGTCTCAGGCCCCTCGTCGAGCTGTGTGTGGAACCCGCGGGTCTTTGCGGACAAAGCACGGGGGCGGCAGTGCCCCTTCGTGTTGTGCCTTCACCCACAGGGTTGCCTTCGAAGAGGGGTCCGGGCCTCGGGTCCTTCTCAAGAGCGGACTGGGGAATCGGGGGCGTTCGGCATGTGGCCCCACCCACGTGGCTCGTCTCGAATTTCCTCGTGAGACCGGCCTCATCTTGAGGTGCGCCGGGAAGGCCGGGAACCCCTTCCAGACCACGCAGGGGAATCGCCTCTCCTGTCGCGATCAGGAGGGGAGATGGGGCTCAGAGGAAGCGGTGCCGGGACCCTCGGTGTTCCCCTCGGGGGACGCCGGCGTGTCGGGGGACTTTTGGGGGTCGCAGGAAGGCTGTCAGGGACCGTTTCGCCCTTCAGGGCGGAACAGGGGACTTCCCTTGAGACGCCGTCGCGGGCAAGGGCCTCATCTTGCCAAGAGGTGGGAACCACGTGGTTTTTCTCGAGTTGCGGCGGCATTCTCGACTTACGACGGGGATCTCAGCCTTCCCCTTGGGTTGGCCCTGGGAAGTCCTATCTTCCCCTCGGGTTGCGAGGGAAAGCTGGGGGTTGCGCTCGAGTCACTGCAGGGCCGAAGAGACCTCACCTAGGCGTGTGTCCGGGACCTAATTTTCCACTCAAGGGAAGGCAGGGATCTCGGGGTTGCATTCCAGGCTCCCCCGGGGAGTCAGGCCTTGTCTCGGGGGGAAGCCAAGGACTCTGCTCTCCTCTCGAGTCGCGACGCGGGTCGCTTGGAGCCCCCTGAGTGGCCTCAAGGGAGTCCAGCCTCCTCTTCCGTTTGGAGAGAGGACCCGGGATTGCTCTCCAGGCCATGCAGGAAAAGAAGGCCCTCAGCTCGCGAGGACGGGGGCGTCTCAGGGGTTTCCTCGAGCTGCGGCGCCCGTTTGGATTTTCTCCCGAGGCACGACGAGGATTTCAGGGAACCTCTCGTGCGGTGCCAGGGAAGTCAGGTCTCCATGTGCCTGGCGATGGGGAGCGCGTCATGGCTCTCGAGTCACGGGAGGGGTCTAGGGCCTGGAGACGCGTTGAAGAAGGACTCTCGAGGTCTTTCTCGGGCGGCGGCGGGAAAACCTCGTTTCCCTCGCCTTCTGCCGGGGACCTTAGGGAACTTCCCAGGGTGCCTCTGAGAGGCGAGGGATCCTGTGGAGGTGGCGGGGCCCCTCGGGACTCCGCTGGGTCTGGCGCAACGGAAGAGGGCCTCACCTCAAGGGGAGGCAGGAACCTCAGGCTTCCTCTCCGTTTCGGACTCCGACCGCAGGGTCCCTGCAGAGTTGGGACAGGAGAGTCAGGCCTCGTCTTGTCTGAGGAAGGGAACCCCGCTTGCCTCTCGAGTTGCTCAGGGGGTCTCAGGCCCCTCGTCGAGCTGTGTGTGGAACCCGCGGGTCTTTGCGGACGATGCACGGTGGTGGCAGTGCCCGTTCGTGTTGTGCCTTCACCCACAGGGTTGCCTTCGAAGAGGGGTCCGGGCCGCGGGTCCTTCTCAAGAGCGGACCGGGGAATCGCGGTCGTTCGGCATGTGGCCCCACCCACGTGGCTCGTCTCGAATTTCCTCGTGAGACCGGCCTCATCCTTAGGTGCCCCGGGAAGGCCTGGAACCCCTTCCAGACCACGCAGGGGAATCGACTCTCCTGTCGCGATCAGGAGGGGAGAAGGGGCTCAGAGGAAGCGGTTGCGGGACACTCGGTGTTCCCCTCGAGGGAACCCGGCGTGTCGGGGAACTTTTGGGGGTCGCAGGAAGGCTGTCAGGGACCGTTTCGCCCTTCAGGGTGGAAGAGGGGACTTCCCTTGAGACGCCGTCGCGGGCAAGGGTCTCATCTTGCCAAGAGTTGAGAACCACGTGGTTTTTCTCGAGTTGCGGCGGGATTCCCGAGTTACAATGGGGATCTCAGCCTTCCTCTTGGGTTGGCCCTGGGAAGCCCAATCTTCTCCTCGAGTTGCAAGGGAAATCTGGGGGTTGCGCTCGAGTCACTGCAGGGCCGAAGAGACCTCACCTAGGCGTGTGTCCAGGACCTACTATTCCTCTCCAGGGAAAGCAGGCATCTCGGGGTTGCATTCCAGGCTCCCCCGTGGAGTCAGACCTCGTCTCGAGGGGAAGCCAAGGACTCCGCTCTCCTCTCGAGTCGCGACAAGGATCTGTTGGAGCCCCCTGAACGGCCTCAACGAAGTCCAGCCTGCTCTTCAGTTTGGAGAGAGGACTCGTGATTGGTCTCCAGGCCATGCAGGAATATAAGGCCCTCATCTCGCGATGACCGGGGTGTCTCATGTGTTTCCTCGAGCTGCCGCGGCAGTGTGGGTTTCCTCACGAGGTACGATGAGGATCTCAGGGAGCCTCTCGTGCAGTGCCAGGTTAGTCAGGTCTCCATGCGCATGAAGTGGGGGCGCGTGTCATGGCTCTCGAGTCATGGTAGGGGAATCGCGACTCAACACATTTTGAAGCACTCTCGAGGTCTTTCTCGAGTCATGGCAGAAAACCCAGGGTTCCCTCGACTTGTGCCTGTGACCTCAGGGAGCTTCTCATTGTGCCTGTGAGAACTCAGGGATACTGTGGAGTTGGTAGGGGCCTCTCGGGACTCCACTGGGTGTGGTGCAATGGAAGAGGGCCTCATCTCGAGTGGACGCAGTAACCTCAGGCTTCCTCTCCGTTTCTGACTCGGATCCCATGGTCCCTGCAGAGTAGGGACAAGAGAGTCACACCTAGTCTTCTGTTGAGGAATGGACCTTCGTTTGCCTTTCGAGTTGTTTACAGGGTGACAGGCCACTTGTCGAAATGTCTGTGGGACCTGCGGGTTTTTCTGGACGATGCACGCGGGTGTCAGTGCCCCTTCGTGTTGTGCCTTCATCCACAGGTTTTCCTTCAAAGAGGTGTGCTGGCATCGGGTTCTTTTCAAGAGTGGACCGTGAAATTGGGGTCTTTCGGCATGTGGCACCACCCACGAGGCTAGGTCTCGAACTTCCTCATGAGACCGGCCTCATCCTGAGGTGCGCCCGGAAGGTCGGGAACCCCTTGCAGACAGAGAAGGGGAGTCGACCCTCCTGTCGCAATCAGGAGAGGAGAAGGGGTCAGATGAAGTGGTGCCGGGAACCTCGGTGTTCCCCTTGAGTGAGTCTGGTATGTCGCGGAACTTTTGGGGTCGCATCAAGAGTGCCAAGTGCCATTTCGCACTTCAGGATGGAACGTGGGACTTCTCTTGAGATGCTGTAGCGGACAAAGGGCCTCATCTTGCGATGACGAGGGACGCACGTGGATTTTCTCGAGTTTCGGTGGGATTCTCGAGTTACGACGGGGAATTCAGGCTTCCTCTTGTGTTGGCCCAGGAAGTCTAATCTTCCATTCGAGTTGCCAGGGAGAGCTGTGGATTGGGCTCCATTCACTGAAGGGCAAACTAGACCTCATCTAGGCTTGTATCCAGGACTTAATGTTCCTCTCCATAGGCGACAGGGATTTGGGGTTGCATTCCATACTCACCCGGGGAGTCAGGCCTCATCTCGAGGGGAAGCAAAGGACTCCACTCTCTTCTCGAGCCGCGACAGGTATCTCTTGGAGCCCACTGAGTGGTCTTTGCTCTGTAGGAGAGCTCTAGTGTACATAAGCCTGTACATAAGTGAACACAGACATTCTGTGTGCATGTTGCTGCGTACCCAAAATAGGGCCACAAGGAGCCTCATGCTCTCCATGCAGCGCGGAAGCTGTGCAGCCACGCAGCAGCTGAAGAATCCAACCAATTGCTCTTTTCTTACCTCTGACAGAGCTCGCATTGCCGTAGCCCTTGGCAGTTTGGAAACACTGGACCCTAACCCCTCTCAAAGTAGGCCTGGGTTCTAGTTCGAATAGAAAGTCAATAGCGGAGCTGAGGACAGGAACGCGGCAGTCATTTATCACACGCTCCTGCAGCCTGCTACTACAGGGACACTAACGCTAGAAGCTAGGAATGTCTTTGCAAGGTGCGCAAAGGACAAGGGAGAACCTCGACCCTGACTCTAGTATTTCAGCCCCCTGAGCAGATCTGAGGTTCTCCCGCTGTAGAAGCTAACCCATTCCTTTCAAATACAGGCTTCCTAACACAGGGCCAGTTGGCTGCTTGCTCTTCCACGAAGCAGGCTTCCTTAACTTGCAAACTGCGAATTCCGCTTAACAGCCTGGAGGAAAATCGCTTCTTGGAAGATTTTTTTCAGAGGCTGTATCCCCGGAGCTGGGGCCAAGCTAGGGGACCCATACTGACAAGGGAAGGCAAAACCACATCCAATGTCTTTGCTCTGGAGGACAGCTTTGGTGAGCCTAAGTCTTTCAGGAATATTTCTGGCTCCAACAGAGTCAAATTCTGTGTGTGAAGCTGCACAGCCAAAATAGGGGAACAGAGAGCCTGATTCTCTCTGTGTAGCTTTGAAGCTGTCATTCAAACAACAGCTTGAGAATCCATACAATGCTCTCCCTTACTGCTAAGAGAATTCTCATTGCTGTCGTCCTTGACAGTTTGTAGAAATCCGCACCCTAACCCTTCTCCAAGTAGGCCTGGGTCCTAGCTCGGAACAACAGGCAACGGCGGAGCTGAGGCCAGTAAGGCACAAGTGAGGTCTCACACACTCTTGCAGCCTGATCGTCCAGGAGCAGTAATGCCTCTTTTTCCCTGCAGGAGGCTCGCTTGCCTTGCCTCCTGTGAACTGCATTTCCCAGCCTGGGCGCAAAGCTGTTCCTGGAGATTTTTTCTCAGGGGCTGTTTCCCTGGAGCTGGGTCGGACCTCGGGGGCCCAACTCACAGGGGAAGACAAAACCACATGGACAGGTCTATGCTCTGTAGGAGAGCTCTAGTGAACCTCATCTCTCAGGAACATTCTTGGCTTCTACAGAGACACCTCTGTGCATGAAGCTACACACCCAACATAGTGGCAAAGGGAGTCTGATTCTCTCCGTGGGTGATGATGCTTTGTGGCAAAGCACCTGCTAAGAATCCATCCGCATAGGCTTCCCTCACCTTGACAGAGGTCTCATTGCTGTAGTCCTTGGCAGTTTGGAAAGAAGCAGACCCTTACCCTTCACCAAGTAGGCCCTTGTCCTTGTTTGAATGGAAAGGCAGTAGCTGAGCTGAGGCCAGTAAGGCGCCAGTCAAGTCTGACATATTCCCGATGCCTGCTCCTTCATGGAAAATAACGTTAGAATCTGGGAATGTCTTTGCAAGGCTGGCAAAGGGCAGTCAGGAACCTCGACCCTGCCTCTGGAATTTCTATCTTCTCAGCACATCTGGCGGTCTCGGTCAGGAGAAACTAACCCATTCCTTGCAAATATAGGCTTCCAAACACAGGCCGGTTGGCTGTCTCTTCTTGCCGAAGGAAGCTTGCTTATCCCACCTCCTGCGAACTCCGCTTCCCAGCCTGGGGGATAAGAGGTTCTTGGAGATCTTTTCTCAGAGGCTGTTTCCACGGAGCAGGGGCCGATCCCGGAGACCCACACGCACAGGGGAAGGGAAAACCGCATGGATAAGTCTTTGCTCTCTAGGAGTGCTCTAGTGAACCTCACTCTATGGGGAATGTTCTTGGCTCCAACGGGGACATCTCTGTGTGGGAAGCTGCATAGCCAACATAGAGACACAGAGACCTGATTCTCTCTGTGCAGCTTTGACGCTGTCGTTCAAACAACAAATTGAGAATCCACACAATGCTCTCCCTTACCACTGAGAGAGTTATCATTGCTGTAGCCCTTCGCAGTTTCTGGAAATTGGCACACAAACACTTCTCCAAGTAGGCCTGGGTTCAAGTTCAGATGAACATGCAATAGCGGAGCTGAGGCCAGTAAGGCACCAGTCAGGTGTCACACACTCTGGCAGCCTGCTCCTCCAGGGACAGTAAGGCCTCTATTTCCCTTCAGGAGGCTCACATGCCTTACTTCCTGTGAACAGCGTTTCCCAGCCTGGGCGGAAAGCAGTTCCTGGAGATCTTTTCTCAGGGGCTGTTTCCCCGGAGTTGGGGCGGACCTCGGGGACCCAACTCACAGGGGAAGGCAAAACCAAATGGACAGGTCTATGCTCTGTAGGAGATCTCTAGTGAACTGCCGGGGTCCAGCCCCAGCTGATCCAGGGTATTCGAAGCAGAGACGGCGTAGGCGAGGGTCAGGGAACAACTGCTTAATTAAACGTTAATTAAGGATATAAAGAGTAATAAAATGAGGATAGCTCAGTAGGAAAATTCAGTGGAGAAAAGAGGCTGAGTAGCTTGGTTTACGCGGGGGACCAATAAAACTTCAAGACAAGAAGCTTGCACCACTTACGTAGGCCGCAGGCGTCCTTCCGTTCTCCCGAAGGAGAGGAGACACTGAGGCCTCCCCGGTCGGATCTTAGAAGCCCAGGCAAAATTAGTAAGCTTGGTGGGTTCCGCGCTCCAGATGGAGACTCAACCAGAGTGAGAGAGAGAGAGAGAGACATGGGGAGACCAGTATTTCGAGAAACTGATCCCAATTCTTTATTTCCCATGGTCTACTTTTATACACTGAGATGTTATGCAAAAGTCACGTGGGGTCAGCAGTCCTGACTTTTATCAAAGTCAGGTGCTTCATACAAAAGTATACAGAGGTCTTAGGGGTGTTACATCATCTTCTGGCCGGGGGGCCTGCTGACAATTTACGACCCTCTCCTTGTGACAGCGGTCAGTCAACCAGGACACTTATTTCTCCAGGGGTGATTATTCTTAAAACAGACGCCACCCAAATAAAGTTACATTCCTATAGGGTGAGGGTGTAGTGGGTTTTAGTTAAGGTAAGAATTTACTTAGCCTAAGGTCTAACGTGATTTATATCAAAGGTTAATACTTATTTCTTCTATATATTCATTAATGTGTATAAGGGCAGGGGATGTGGAGACTTAGCAGTAAACATCAGCTCAACAAATGAAAAACCCTTCACCAATATGATTTCTAATCAGCCCATTATACTTATACTAATAATTTTCTAACTTTTCTAAGGAACCTGTTTTTAGAAGGTTTAAAGCATCTCGTGCCTCTCATGGTTGGGAGGCTGTGAGCAATCACATGTGGCCGGACAAGCCTGTCAGGCAGGCTAGAGAACCTTCAGAGGAGTTTGTAGGTTAAAACACTCTTGTCACACCCAGGGGTTTTTATCAACTGGAGCTCTAGGTTAACTCCTTCTCCGAAAGAGGTGGTGGGGGACAGCCCCCCATAAAGTCAGAGGTGTAGGTGAGAGCACAAAATAGTAAGGTAGGCAGGCTCTGGTGATGGGGGTAGATGCTCGAGGATTTCCAGGGGGACTCCTGAGGCTCGATCCCGCCTTTGCGTATGTCGAGCCTCCTTCCTCATGACCTTTGCCATGGGCGGAGTGCCTCACTCTGGCCCCCAACAGTGAACCTCCTCTCTCAGGAACATTCTTGGCTCCTATCGAGACACCTCTGTGCGTGTAGCTACACACGCAACATAGGGGCAAAGGGAGCCAGATTCTTTCTGTGGGGTGCTGATGCTTTGTGGCAAAGCACCTGCTTGAGAATCCATCAGCTTACGCTTCCCTCGCCTTGAGAGAGGTCTCATTGCTGTAGCCCTTGGCAGTTTGGAAAGAAGAGGACCCTTACCTTTCATAAAGTGGGCCCTTGTCCTAGTTTGAAAGGAAAGGCAAGAGCTGAGCTGAGGCCAATAAGGCGCCAGTCAAGTCTGACATATTCCCGAAGCCTGCTCCTTCATGGAAAATAACGCTGGAATCTAGGAATGTCTCTGCAAGGCTGGCAAAGGGCAGTCAGGAGCCTGCACCCTGCCTCTGGAATTACCGATTTCTGAGCAGATCTGGAGGTCTCCTTTAGGAGAATCTAACTCATTCCTTCCATATTGAGACTTCCAAAAACAGGCCGGTCGGCTGCCTCTTCGTGCCCGAAGGAGGCTTGCTTTTCCTGCCTCCTATGAACCCAGCTTCCCAGGCTCTGGGAAAAGGGGATCTTGAAGATCTTTTCTCAGGGGTTGTTTCCACGGAGCTGGGGCTAAGCCTGGAGACCCAAACTAACAGGGGAAGAAAAACCACATGTACAAGTCTTTGCTCTCTAGGAGAGCTCTAGTGAACTTCACTCTGTCACGAACATTCTTGATTCATATGGAGACACCCCTGTGTGCGAAGCTGCGTACCCAACATGGGGGCACAGAGAGCCTGATTCTCTCTGTGTAGCTTTAAAGATGTCGTTCAAAAAACACCTTGAAAATCCATACAATGCTCTTCCTTACCCGTGACAGAGTTCTCATTGCTGTAGCCCTTGGCAGTTTTTAGAAATCCGCACCCAAACCCTTCTCCAAGTAGTCCTGGGTCCTAGTTCGGAGGAACATGCAATGGCGGAGCTGAGGCCAGTAAGGCACCAGTCAGGTCTCACACACTCTGCAGCCTGATCGTCCAGGGACAGTAAGCCCTCTTTTTCCCTGCAGGAGGCTCACTTGACTTCCCTCCTGTGAGCTGCATTTCCCAGCCTGGGGGAAAAGAGGTCCCTGGAGATCTTTTCTCAGGGGCTCCTTCCCCGGAGCTGGGGAGGACCTCGAGGACCCAACTCACAGGGGAAGGCAAAAGCACATGGACAGGTCTATGCTCTGTAGGAGAGCTCTAGTGAACCTCATCTCTCAGGAACATTCTGGCCTCCTATAGAGACACCTCTGTATGTGAAGCTACACACCCAACATAGGGGCAAATGTAGCCTGATTCTCCCCGTGGGGTGCTGATGCTTTGTGGCAAAGCACCTGCTTGATGATCCATCCACTTAGGCTTCCCTCGCCTTGACAGAGGTCCCATTGCTGTAGCCCTTGGCAGTTTGGAAAGAAGAAGACCCTTACCCTTCATAAAGTAGGCCTTTGTCCTAGTTTGAATGGAAAGGTAATAGCTGAGCTGAGGCCAATAAGGTGCCTGCCAAGTCTGACATACTCCCGTAGCCTTCACCTTCATGGAAAATAAGTCTAGAATCTGGGAATGTCTTTGCAAGGCTGGCAAAGGGCAGTCAGGAACCAGCACCCTGCCTCTGGAATTACCGACTTCTGAGCAGATCTGGAGGTCTCCTTTAGGAGAAGCTAACCCATTCTTTCCAAATAGAGGCTTCCAAACAGGCCAGTTGGCTGCCTTTTCGCGCCCGAAGGAGGCCTGCTTTTCTCGCATCCTATGAAGCCCTGTTCCCAGCCTCTGGGAAAAGCGGATCTTGAAGATATTTTCTCAGGGGTTGTTTCCATGGAGCTGGGGCCGAGACCAGAGACCCAATCGCACAGGGGAAGGAAAACCACATGGACAAGTCTTTGCTCTCCAGGAGACCTCTAAGTGAAACTTACTGTGTCAGGAACGTTCTTGACTCCTATGGAGACACCCCTGTGTGTGAAGCTGTGTACCCAACAAGGGGGCACACAGGGCCTGATTCTCTCTTTGCAGCTTTGAAGCTGTCGTTCAAACAACAGCTTGAGAATCCATAGAATGCTCTCCCTTACCTCTGAGAGACTTCTCATTGCTGTAGCCTTTGGCAGTTTTTACAAATCCGCACCCAAACCCTTCTCCAAGTAGGCCTGGGTCCTGGTTTGGATGGCCATGCAATGGCGGAGCTGAGGTCAGTAAGGCACCAGTCAGGTGTCACACACTCTGGCAGCCTGCTCCTCCAGGGACAGTAAGGCCTATTTTTCCCTGCGGGAGGCTCGCTTGCCTTGCCTCCTGTGAACTGCGTTTCCCAGCCTGGGCAAAAAGCGGTTCCTGGAGATCTTTTCTCAGGGGCTCTATCCCCAGAGCTGGGGTGGACCTCGGGGACCCATCTCACAGGGGAAGGAAAAACCACATGGACAGGTCTATGCTCTGTAGGAGACGTTAGTGTGTCTCATCTCTTAGGAACATTCTTGGCTCGTACAGAGACACCTCTGTGTGTAAAGCTACACACCGAACATAGGGGCACAGGGAGCCTGATTCTCTCCATGGGGTGCTGATGCTTTGTGGCAAAGCACCTGTTTGAGAATCCATCCGCTTACGCTTCCCTCGCCTTGACAGAGGTCTCATTGCTGTGTCTCTTGGCAGTTGGGAAAGAGGTAGACCCTTACCCTTCACCAAGTAGGCCCTGATCCTAGTTTGAAAGGAAAGGCAATAGCTGAGCTGAGGCCAGTAAGGCACCCGTCAACTCTGACATATTCCCGATGCCTGCTCCTTCATGGAAAATATTGCTAGAATCTAGGAATGTCTTTGCAAGGCTGGCAAAGGGCAGTCAGGAACCTCGACCCTGCCTCTGGAATTTCTATCTTCTGAGCAGATCTGGAGGTCTCCTTCTGGAGAAGCTAACCCATTCCTTGCAAATAGAGGCTTCCAAACACAGGCTAGTTGGCTGCCTCTTCTTGCCTGAAGGAGGCTTGCTTTTCCTGCCTCCTATGATCCCTGGTTCCCAGCATGGGGGAAAAGCAGATCTTGGAGATCTTTGCTCAGGTGTTGTTTCCACGGAGCTGGGGTTGTGCCCAGAGACCCACACATACAGGGGAAGGCAAAACCACATGAACAAGTCTTTGCTCTCTAAGAGAGCTCTAGTGAACCTCAGTCTTTGACGAACGTTCTTGGCTCCTATGCGGACACCTCTGTGTGTGAAACTGCGTACCCAACATGGCGGCAGAGAGCCTGATTCTCTCTGTGCAGGTTTAATGCTGTCGTTCAGAAAACAGCTTGAGAATCCATACAATTCTCGCCCTTACCTCTGAGAGAGTTCTCATTGCAGTAGCCCTTGGCAGTTTGTAGAAATCTGCACCTAAACCCTTCTCCAAGTAGGCCTGAGTCCCAGTTCGGAGGAACAAGCAATGGCGGAGCTAAGACCAGTATGGCACCAGTCAGTTTTCACACACTCTGGCAGCCTGCTCCTCCAGGGACAGTAAGGCTTCTTTTTCTCTGCAGGAGGCTCACTTGCCTTACTTCCTGTGAACAGCTTTTCCCAGCCTGGGCGAAAAGCGGTTCCTGGAGATCTTTTCTCAGAGGCTGTTTTCTCGGAGCTGGGGTGGACCTCGGGCACCCAACTCACAGGGGAAGGCGAAACCACATGTACAGGTGAGCACTCTGTAGGAGAGCTCTTGTGAGCCTCATCTCTCAGGAACATTCTTGGCTCCTGTAGAGACACCACTGTGTGTGAATCTACACACCCCACATAGGGGCAAAGGGAGCCTGATTCTCTCCGTGGGGTGCTGATGCTTGGTGGCAAAGAACCTTCCTGATAATCCATCCGCTTATGCTTCCCTCGCATTTACGGAGGTCTCATTGCTGTAGCCCTCGGCAGTTTGGAAAGAAGAAGACCCTTACCCTTCATAAAGTAGGGCCTTGTCCTACTTTGAATGGAAAGGCAATAGCTGAGCTGAGGCCAATAAGGCGCCAGTCAAGTCTGACATATTCCCAAAGCCTGCTTCTTCAGGAAGATAACTGTAGAATCTAGGAATGTCTTTGCAAGGCTGGCAAAGGGCAGTCAGGACCCTGCACACTGCCTCTGGAATTACCGACTTCTGAACAGATCTGGACGTCTCCCTTAGGGGAAGCTAACCCATTCTTCCAAATAGAGGCTTCCAAACGCAGGCCGCTTGGCTGCCTCTTGCTCTCTGAAGGAGGCCTGCTTTTCCCGCCTCCTATTAACTCCAGTTCCCAGCCTCTGGGAAAAGCGGATCTTGAAGATCTTTTCTCAGGGGTTCTTTCCACGGAGCTGGGGCCGAGCCCGGGGCCCAAAGGCACAGGGGAAGGCAAGACCACATGGACAGGTCTATGCTCTGTAGCAGACCTCTAGTGAACCTCATCTCTCAGGAGCATTCTTGGCTCCTATAGAGACACCTCTGTGTGTGAAGCTGCGTACCTAACATAGGGGCACAGAGAGCCTGATTCTCTCTGTTCATTTTGACGCTGTCATTCAGAAAACAGCTTGAGAATCCATAAAATGCTCTCCCTTACCACTGAGAGAATTCTCACTGCTGTAGCCCTTGGCACTTTGTAGAAATCTGCACCCAAACGCTTTTCCAAGTAGGCCTGGGTGCTAGCTCGGATGAACAGGCAATGGCGGAGCTGAGGCCAGTAAGGCAACAGTCAGGTTTCACACACTCTGGCAGCCTGCTCCTCCAGGGACTGTAAGGCCTCTTTTACTCTGCAGGAGATTCGCTTGCCTTACTTCCTGTGAACAGCATTTCCCAGCCTCGGCGAAGCGGTTCCTGGAGATCTTTTCTCAGGGACAGTTTCCCCGGAGGTGTGGCGGACCTCGAGGACCCAACTCACAGGGGAAGGCAAAACCACATGGACAGGTCTATGCTCTGTAGGAGAGGTTTAGTGAACCTAATCTCTCAGGAACATTCTTGGCTCCTATAGAGACAACTCTGTGTGTGAAGCTACACTCCCAACATTGGTGCACAGGGAGCTTGATTCTCTCCGTGGGGTGCTGATGCTTTGTGGCAAAGCACCTGCTTGAGAATCCATCCTCTTAGGCTTCCCTCACCTTGACAGAGGTCTCATTGCTGTAGCCCTTGGCAGTTTGCAAAGAAGAAGACCCTTACCCTTCATGAACTAGGGCCTTGTCCTAGTTTGAATGGAAAGGCAATAGCTGAGCTGAGGTCAATAAGGAGCCAGTCCCGTCTGACACATTCCCGAAGCCTGCTCCTTCATGGAAAATAACTCTAGAATCTAGGAATATCTTTGCAAGGCTAGCAAAGGGCAGTCAGGAACCAGTACCCTGCCTCTGGAATTAACAACTTCTGAGCAGATCTGGAGGTCTCCTTTAGGAGAAGCTAACCCATTCCTTCCAAATAGAGGCTTCAAAACACAGGCAGGTGGGCTGCATTTTTGTTCCCGATGGAGGCGTGCTTTTCTCTCCTCCTACGAACCCCGGTTCCCAGACACTGGGAAAAGTGGATCTTGAAGATATTTTCTCAGGGGTTGTTTCCACGGAGCTGGGGCCGAGCCTGGAGACCCAAAGGCACAGGGGAAGGCAAGACCACATGGACAAGACTTTGCTCTTTAGTATAGCTCTAATGAACCTCACTCTGTCAGGATCTTTCTTGATTCCTACGGAGACACACCTGTGTGTGAAGCTGCGGCTACAGAGAGCCTGATTCCCTCCGTTTACCGCTGAGTCTGCATTGCCAAGCAACAGCTTGGGAACGCAGCCTGGGGCACTTCCCTTCCCTCGGACAGAGCTCTCCTTGCGGTAGGCCTTGGTAGTTTGCATACAATGGGGCCCTAAGCCCTCTGCAAGTTGGCCTGGCTCCTAGGTCCAAAGGGCAGGCCAGAGCGGAGCTGAGGCTGTCAGGCTCCAGACACATCTCCCATACTCCTACATCCTGCTCCTACCCGGGCATGAACGCTAGAAGCTGGGAAGGTACCTGGACCGTGCAGGGGCGGGGCGAACGCGAGCGGCGTGGGGCGGGGGTCGTCTTCTGGCGGGGGTGGGGGCGGGCTTCCCAGTTGTGCTCTCAGAGGTGGACACTGAGGCTGAAAACTCGCCGGGAGCGCACCCGGGACTGGGTAAACCCGGGCTGCGGGGGTCGAGATTCAGATGGCTTTGGGTGGGGGTCGGTCCCAGTTGTGCTCCCGGGGTCGCCACTGCGGCTGGGAACGCGCAGGGAGCGCGGCAGGGGCGGGGCTAACCCTGGCGGAGCGGGGCGGGGTCGGCTCAGGGGGGGATGGGGAGGGGTTCCCAGTTGCGCTCTCGGGGGTTGCAACTGCGGCTGGGAACGCCCATTTCGTCGGCTCCTGGGTCCCCAAGGATCGCCATCCCGTGGGTGCAGCGGAGGGTGCGGACCACAGGTAAGGGAACTGGGACTGCGTGGAGCAGGGAACCAAGTATTCCGCCGTCTGTTGGCACATTCTCGGAGCTCCCCAACCTGGCGGTCGCAGAAAGGCCTTGCCTTTGGGGTCAAGGCCTTTACCACTCCACCCCTCTGCTGAAAAATCTCAGAGTCTGCGTGGTTTTTCCAAGCAGCCTAGTGTCCGCTGGAAGTCCAAGGGACAGAACACTGAACTCTGGCCGGCTGGCCCAGCCCTGCTTCTGGCACTTTGTAAGCCAGCGGGCCCTTGAGCACCTGCTGGGATGGGAAAGGGAAGGGTCCATGGATTGCACCCTAGAAACTTAGTAGGGTGCATGGATTTCAAACCCTGGTGGCCGCCCAGGCAGCAAAGAAGGGGGGAGGGCATCTTGCTGCCCTTTCATGGCAGAATCTGTGGTTGTCCAGCTGCGTGGGCCTTTTCATGAGGACCCTGTGCAATAAAAGTTTGGTGTTTTGGAACTGAATAATTAGAACGTGTAAAAGCTTTAAATTATGTGGTGGTGTAATTAAAAAGCAAAACAAAACAAAACCAAGCTCCAAGTGTTTTGCAAATGGAGGTTTAAATATTGAAGGACTGTATTCCTTGCACTGTGGCATTCTATCAAGAAGTGTGCAGGATTTTTTTTTTTTAAGAAAAGTGTTCAAAGTGAGGGAAACAGGAAACCCAGAGGTGCCCCTGTATTTTGGGGAAGGCCTTAGGAGGTCACTTGGAAATGCTGCTGGCTGTGCGGGAGGGCGGCAGATGGGCTGTGCAGGCTTGTCCTTTGCATGGATGTTCTTGTGTGTGGAAACCCAGCTCGGAGCCATCTCCTGATGTGTAAGAATTTCGCAGACAAACCTTGAGCTAAGCAATGCATTTTTTCCTAAGAAAATGTTTGTCTTAAGCGATGTAAATATCCTATGTATTTCCGCTAGACTCTGGCTTCAGGTCGGTTCCCCCAAAAGGCTCAGAAGCGATTTGAACAAAACAGCATGTTTTCCTCCTAGCTTGTTCTTCTTATCTATGTTAAGGAAATGATATATTTGCCTGCAATACTGCCTTTCTTCAAGATTCATGTCAATCAAGTTTTGGCCCGGGATGACTCACCTGCTGCCAATATTATCACAATGCATGTCGTGGGGGAGGGGCCTGGTGCCATTCCCTGAAACAGTTCCTTTCTTTCCTTAGCTGACTGCTAGTGCCTGTAGAATATCTGGCTAAAGACCAGCAGGGGGTACTCTTACTACCCCCCCCACCCCGCCTCGAGTCTAAGTCAGCAGCTTTCTCTATCTCTTTAATACTTTAATAACACTTGATGACACAAAAGCTCTGAGCGATCAAATCATATCAAATCTTCATTTCAGATTGAAGATGCATTCCATGGTATTGCCATCTTAAGTCTTTCCATCGTTATGGAATATCTGTCCATGTATTCAGGATAGTTTTCAGCCAGGGTGTATAATTTCCAGTGTGCCAGTCTTGTCATCCTCGTTACATCCATGGCAAAGTGTTTTATTCATGTTGATATTATTGAAAGGGAATTTTTTAAAATTCCTTTTCAGATTATTATCTGCTAATGTATACAGATAAAACTGTGTAATCATTCATTTGTATCAGTTTGGACAGCTTGATAGTTGTCTTTAATTTCTTTACTTTCTGACACTTTAAGATTATCCTGGGACACATATGTAATGCCTCACCCCTAAATTCAGACATGTGTTCAAAGAACTTCTGTCCTTTTATTTTTTTATTTATTTATTCTTTAACATTGAAATCGTTTTGACTATGCTGGGTGTTTGTTGCTAGATGGAAGTAGCTAGGACCTCTGGACTGCAGTCTCTCATCTCTTGCTGACCTCTTGTTGACCTCTGCAGATTCCTGGTAGGTGGGAGCTTGTTAGTTCCTTGTTCCTTATCAGAACCTCCTGTGGTAAGTGTTTTTCTCTTCTCTGTTGCCTGGTAAGGGTGGGTGGTCATGGGCATCCCAAAGTTGGCTAGAAGTCAATTATTTAGGCAGGCTTGTGCACAGATATGGGAGAAGGCAATGGCACCCCACTCCTGGAAAATCCCAAGGATGGAGGAGCCTGGTAGGCTGCAGTCCATGGGGTGGCTAAGAGTCGGACACCACTGAGTGACTTCATTTTCACTTTTCACTTTCATGCATAGGAGGAGGAAATGGCAACCCACTCCAGTGTTCTTGCCTAGAGAACCCCAGAGACTGCGGGGCCTGGTGGGCTGCCATCTATGGCGTGGCACAGGGTCGGCCTCAACTGAACCACTTAGCAGCTGCAGCAGCAGCTGCAGCAGTGCATAGATATCAAAGGGGATGAGAACAGTCAGGTAGGATCACATATGTCATCGTGAAACAATACTTCTCCTCTTAGCCAAAGCTAACAAAAGATTTCTGTTCTAGGTCAACCTAGAAGAGATCACTTAAGAGGTAAAGAAACTTAAACTCCATTAGCAAAGGCAGTTCAACATCTCAAGAAAACTTGTGCTAGGCACAAAACTCTTTTCTGGGGGCCTACTTTCCCTACAACCTCCTTATCCCATTCTGTACCCATTCCTTTGCTTCTCCCGTCCTGAAAATGCCACCTCTAAGACAGAACTACTTCGTTTTCCTTCTTAAAGTGTGATTGCATTCCATACATTCTTGTAATAACAAGTCATACATTTCCCTTCAGCAACCAAGAACTGACTCTTATATTGGCATTTGATAGATTGGTGAGCATACCTATCAGTGATAATAGCGCCCACCCCGCTTCCTGCAAGAACAGAACAAAACAAAACAAAACAAAAAAATTGCTTTCTTACATTTAATATGTTCGGATGGTGCCAGTCACTATTCATGCAGAGTCAAAAATCTCTTTTGTTTCTGTGTAAAAGGGAGGTCCTTTCAAGTCGTGAATGTTTAAGAAGTTTCATTTATTTGGAAGTGACCTAGCTATTCAATACACTGTCGTCACTTAGTTTAGCACCAGGATAGAAACTCAGGTAACCAAAACACCTGGAGGAACGATTGTAAGTTCAGTTCAGTTCAGTTGCTCAGTCGAGTCTGACTCTTTGTGACCCCGTGGCCTGCAGGACGCCAGGCTTCCGTGTCCATCACCAACTCCAGGGGCTTGCTCAAACTCATGTCCATCGAGTCAGTGATGCCATCCAACCATCTTATCCTCTGTCATCCCCTTCTCCTCTGCCTTCAATCAAGACTATGAGAGGCAGATATTTTAGAGTATAATTATTGTTAAGAGTTTATCTAAAAGCTCATATCACATTTACATATTTTACATTGGTTGTTGCTGTTTCCAGGTACTTTCTTGCTGACAAGCTTGTGACACATATAACAATAGAGCAATTTTTACCTCAGAAGAAACCTAGGCACTATGAACATGTTGTGCTTAATGTTGTTGACTCTTAGACATGTCTATAGTGGAGGAGCAAAACCAAAAATACTAGATATTTCATATTGACTAGTTCCCAGTTCACGGGACTCTGACATTCATTTAGGTCAATGTTTTCTTGTATTTCCAGCAGTTTGATTTGGAAGGGCTGCCTTGTCTTGAGACCATTGAAATCAGAACTCAGAACTTGAGCAATATTATCAAAAAACACAAGGCTCACACTGACATATACCTTAATCCAGACAGACAGACAAGACATCTTCCAGTTTTCCGCCTGAGATTTAAAATATTTCTTTGAGCCGTTTTCCTGGGAAGTGGGGGGGGGGGAGTGGGGGTGGCAGCGAGGCAGGCTTGGGTAACAAGCTAATTGTTGGTCATTGCATATGCAAAGAACCAGCTTTCCGGGTTCCAAGGAAAAAAGCTTCCTTGGTACCCAATTTTGTTTGGATCTATAGACTCTCATGGCCCTCCTAGGTCAGGACATCTTTCCTTTCTGTAGTCCTCGTTTGAACCCTAAATCATAGACAGCTTGGATTGTCTCTGTGGGGTGGATGTATTGTCCTCGTGTTTGACCTGGCGGCAGTAGCGAGGTCCGAGAGCCTCTCCTGGAACCGGGCGTGGGGACAGGGCTCACCGGGAGCCCCTGGTGGAAGTGGGCAATGCGCCGGGAGCGCGCCAGGGGCGGGGCGATCCCAGGCGGCGCGGGTCGGGGTTCCGTTCGGGAGGGGGTGGGGGGTGGTAACAGTTGTGCTCTCGGGGGTGCCCACTGCAGCTGGAAATGCGCTGGGAGTGCGGCAGGGGCGGGGTGAACCCTGGTGGCGCGGGGCGGGGTTCGGCTCCTGGCGGGGGTGGGGGAGGGCTTCCCAGTTGTGCTCTCGGTGGTGGCCACTGAGGCTGGAAACGCGCCTGGAGCGCACCCGGGGCGGGGTAAACCTGGGCTGCGCGGGTCGAAATTTAGATGGCTGTGGGTGGGGGTTCGGTCCCAGTTGTGCTCTCCGGGGTCGCCACTGCGGCTAGGAATGCCCATTTCCTATGCTAATGTGTCCCCAAGGATCCACATCTAGTGGGTGCAGCGGAGGGCTGCGGGCCACAGGTCAGAGAACTGGGACTGCTTGGAGCAGGGAACCACGTATTCCGCCCTCTGTTGGCACATTCTCGGAGCTCCCCAACCTGGCGGTTGCAGAAAGGCCTCGCCCTTGGTGTCAAGGCCTTTACCGCTCCACCCCTTTGCTGAAAAATCTCAGCCTGCACGGTTTTCCCAAGCAGCCTAGTGTCCGCTGGAAGTCCAAGGGACAGAACCCTGAACTCTGGCCAGCTGGCCCAACCCTGCTTCTGGCACTTTGTAGGCCAGCGGGCCCTGGAGCACCTGCTAGGATGAGAAAGGGAAGGGTCCGCGAATTGCACCCTAGAAAGTTAGTAGGGTGCATGGATTTCAAACCCTGGTGGCCGCCCAGGCAGCAAAGAAGGGGGGAGGGCACCTTGCTGCCCTTTCATGGCAGAATCTGTGGCTGTCCTGATGCGTGGGCCTTTTCATGGGGATCTTGTGCAATAAAAGTTTGGTGTTTTGGTACTGAATAATTAGAAATTGTAAAAAGTTTAAATTATGTGGTGGTGTAATTAAAAAACAAAACAAAACAAAACCAAGCCCCAAGTGTTTGGCACAGGGAGGTTTAAGTATTGAAGGCCTGTTTTCCTTGCACTGTGGCATTCTATCAAGAAGTGTGCAGGATTTTTTTTTTTTTTTAAGAAAAGTGTTCGTAGAGCTTGAAACAGGAAACCCAGAGGTGCCCCTGTATTTTGCGGAAGGCCTTAGGAGGTCACTTGGAAATGCTGCTGGCTGTGGGGGAGGGGGGCTGATGGGCTGTGCAGGCTTGTCCTTTGCATTCATGTTCTTGTGTGTAGAAACCCAGCTCGGAGCCATCTACTGATGTGTAAGAATTTCGCAGACAAACCTTGAGCTAAGCAATGCATTTGTTCCTGAGGAAATGTTTGTCTTAAGCGATGTAAATATCCTATGTATATCTGCTGGACTCTGGCTTCAGGTCGGTTCCCCCAATAGGCTCAGAAGCGACTTGAACAAAACAGTATGTTTTCCTCGTACCTTGTTCTCCTAATCTATGTTAAGGAAATGATATATTTGCCTGGAATACTGCCTTTCTTCAAGATTCATGTCAATCAGTTTTTGGCCCAGGATGACTCACCTGCTGCCAATGTGACCTCAAGGCATGTCGTGGGGGAGGGGCCTGGTGCCATTCCCTGAGACAGTGCCTTTCTTTCCTTAGCTGACTGCTAGTGCCTGTAGAGTATCTGGCTAGAAACCAGCAGGGCGTACACCCCGCCTCAAGTCTAAGTCAGCAGCTTTCTCTATCTCATTTATACTTTAATAACAATTGATGACACAAAAGCTCTGAGCGATCAAATCATATCAAATCTTCATTTCAGATTGAAGATGCATTCCATGGTATTGCCATCTTAAGTCTTTCCATTGTTATGGAATATCTGTCCATGTATTCAGGATAGTTTTCAGCCAGGGTGTATAATTTCCAGTGTGCCAGTCTTGTCATCCTCGTTACATCCATGGCAAAGTGTTGTATTCATGTTGACATTATTGAAAGGGAATTTTTTTTAATTCCTTTTCAGATTATTATCTGCTAATATATACAGAAAAAACTGTGTAATCTTTCGTTTTTATCAGTTTGGACAGCTTGATAGTTGTCTTTAAATTCTTTCCTTTCTCATACTTTAAGATTTTCCGGGCACCGTACATGTACTGCCTCACCCCTAATCTCAGTCATGTGTTCAAAGGACTTCTGTCCTTTATTTGTTTACTTATTTTTTGCAACATTGAATTCGTTTTGACTATGCTGGGTCTCTGCTGCAAGATGGAAGTTGCTAGGACCTCTGGACTGCAGTCTTCCATCTCTTACTGACCTCTTGTTGACCTCTGCAGAATCCTGGTTGGCGGGAGCTTGTTAGTTCCTTGTTCCTTACCAGGACCTCCTGTGGTAAGTGTTTTTCTCTTCTCTGTTGCCTGGTAAGGGTGGATGGTCATTGGCATCCCAAAGCTAGCTAGAAGTCAATTATTTAGGCAGGCTTGTGCATAGATATGGGAGAAGGCAATGGCACCCCACTCCAGTACTCTTGCGTGGAAAATCCCATGGATGGAGGAGCCTGGTAGGCTGCAGTCCATGGGGTGGTTAAGAGTCGGACACCACTGAGCGACTTCACGTTCACTTTTCACTTTCATGCATGGGAGGAGGAAATGGCAACCCACTCCAGTGTTCTTGCCTAGAGAACCCCAGGGACTGCGGGGCCTGGTGGGCTGCCTTCTATGGGGTCGCACAGAGTCGGACACGACTGAAACGACTTAGCAGCAGCGGCGGCGGCAGCAGCAGCAGAAGCAAGGCATCGATATCAAAAGGGCTGCAAACAGTCAGGAAGGATCACATATGTCACCGTGAAACACTTCTTCTCCACTTAGCCAAAGCTAACCAAAGATTTCTGTTCTAGGTCAACCTAGAAGAGATCACTTAAGAGGTAAAGAAACTTAAAATCCATTAGCAAAGGCAGTTCGACATCTCAAGAAAACTTGTGCTAGGCACAGAACTCTTTTCTGGGGGTCCACTTTCCCTACAACCTCCTTATCCCATTCTGTACCCATTCCTTTGCTTCTCCCATCCTGAAACTGCCACCTGTAAGACAGAACTACTTCGTTTTCCTTCCTCAAGTGCCATTGCATTCCACATACTTTCTTGATATAACAAGTCATACATTTCCCTTCAGCAACCAAGAACTGACTTTTATATTGGCATTGGCTATAGCCCCCCCCTCCCCCCACCCCTAAGAACAGAACAAAACAAAACAAAACAATTGCTTTCTTACATGTAACATGTCAGGATGGTGCCAGACACTATTCATGGAGAGTCAAAAATCTCTTTTGTTTCTGTGTAAAAGGGAGGTCCTTTCAAGTCGTGAATGTTTCAGAACTTTCATTTATTTGGAAATGACCTAGCTATTCAATACACTGTCGTCACAAGGATAGAAACTCGGGTAACCAAAACACCTGGAGAAACGTTTGTTAGTTCAGTTCAGTTCAGTTGCTCAGTCGTGTCTGACTCTTTGGGACCCCGTGGCCTGAAGGACGCCAGGCTTCCGTGTCTGTCACCAGATCCAGGGGCTTGCTCAAACTCATGTCCATCGAGTCAGTGATGCCATCCAACCATCGTACCCTTGTCATCCCCTTCTCCTCTGCCTTCAATCAAGACTATGAGAGGCAGATATTTTAGAGTATAATTATTGTAAAGAGTTTGTCTAAAAGCTCATATCACATTTACATTTTTTACTTTTGTTGTTGTCGTTTCCAGGTAGTTTCTTGCTGACAAGCTTGTGACACATATAACAATAGAGCAATTTTTACCTCAAAAGAAACCTAGGCACTATGAACATGTTGTGCTTAATGTTGTTGACTCTTAGACATGTCTATAATGGAGGAGCAAAACCAAAAATACTAGATATTTAATATTGACTAGTTCCCAGTTCACGGGACTCTGACATTCATTTAGGTCAATGTTTTCTTGTATTTCCAGCAGTTTGATTTGGAAGGGCTGCCTTGTCTTGAGACCATTGAAATCAGAACACAGAACTTGAGCAATATTATCAAAAAACACAAGGCTCACACTGACACATACCTTAATCCAAACAGACAGACAAGACATCTTCCAGGTTTCCGCCTGAGATTTAAAATATTTCTTTGAGCCAGTCTTCTGGGCAGTGGGGGGATGGAGGTGGCAGTAAGGCAGGCTTGGGTAACAAGCTAATTGTTGGTCATTGCATATGCAAAGAACCAGCTTTCCGGGTTCCAAGGAAAAATGTTTCCTTGGTAACCAACTTTGTCTGGTTCTATAGAATATCATGGCCCTCCTAGGTCAGGTCATCTTGCCTTTCTGTAGTCCTCGTTTTATCCCTAAATCATAGACAGCTTGGATTGTCTCTGTGGGGTGTATGTATTGTCCTCATGTTTGACCTGGCGGCAGCAGCGAGGTCTGAGAGCCTCTCCTGGAACCGGGCGTGGGGACGGGGCTCACCGAGAGCCGCTGGTGAAGGTGGGCAGCCCCCCTGGAGCACGGCAGGGGTGGGGCGCCCCGGGCGGCGCAGGGCGGGTGTCGGCTCCTGGCGGGGGTAGGGGAGGGCTTCCCAGTTGTGCTCTCGGAGATGGCCACTGCAGCTGGAAACGCGCCGGGAGCGCAGCCAGGGTGGGGTAAACCTGGGCTGCACAGGTCGAGATTCCGCTCGCTGTGGGTGGGGGGTCGGTCCCTGTTGTGCTCCCGGGGGTCGCCAATATGGCTGGGAACCCGCCTGGAGCCCGGCAGGGCCGGGACGAAACCTGGCGGCGCGGGGCAGGGTGGGGGTCCGTTCGCAGCGGGGGTCGGCTCCTGGCAGGGGTGGGGGAGGGCTTTCCAGATGTGCTGTTGGGGGTCGCCATTGCGGCTGGGAATGTCCATTTCGTGAACTCCTGGATCCCCAAGGATCGGCATCCATTGGCCACAGCGGAGGGGTGCGGAACACAGGTAAGGGAACGGGGACTGCCTGGAGCAGGGAACCATGTATTCCGCCCTGTGTTGGCACAGTCTCAGAGCTCCCCAACCTGTCGGTCACAGGAAGGCCTCGTCTTTGGGGTCAAGGCCTTTACCACTCCACCCCTCTGCTGAAAATCCTCAGAGTCTGCGCGGTTTTCCCAAGCAGCCTAGTGTCTGCTGGAAGTCCAAGGGACAGAACCCTGAATTCTGGCTGGCTGGCCCAGCCCTGCTTCTGGCACTTTGTAGGCCAGCGGGCCCTGGAGCACCTGCTAGGATGGGAAAGGGAAGGGTATGCGAATTGCACCCTGGTGGCCGCCCAGGCAGCAAAGAAGAGGGGAGGGCACCTTACTGCCCTTTAATGGCAGACAGAATCTGTGGCTGTCCTGCTGCGTGGGCCTTTTCATGGGGACCTTGTGCAATAAAAGTTTACCGGTGAACTTAGGGAACTTCCCAGTGTGCTTCTGACAGATGAGGGATGCTGTGGACTTGGCGGGGCCTCTCAGGACTCTGCTGGGTTTGGCGCAATGGAAGAGGGCCTCATCTCCAGGGAAGGCAGGAACCTCAGGCTTCCTCTCCGTTTCGGACTCCGACCGCAGGGTCCCTGCAGAGTTGGGACAGGAGAGTCAGGAATCGTCTTGTCTGAGGAAGGGAACTCCGCTTGCCTCGCGAGGTGCTCAGGGGGTCTCAGGCCCCTTGTTGAGCTGTGTGTGGAACCTGCGGGTATTTCCGGAAATGCACGACGGTGACAGTGCCCCTTCGTGTTGTGCCTTCACCCACTGGGTTGCCTTCGAAGAAGTGTCTGGGCCTCGGGTTCTTTTTAAGAGCGGACCGGGAAATCGGGGTCTTTCGGCATGTGGGACCACCCACGGGGCTAGTCTCAAATTTCCTAGTGAGGCCGGCTTCATCCTGACGTGTGCAGGGAAGGCCGGGGACCCTTCCAGACAATGCATGGGGATCGACTCTCCTGTCGCCATCAGGAGGGGAGAAGGGGCTCAGATGAAGTGGGGCCGGAACCCTCGGTGTTACCCTCGAGAGAAACCGGCGTTTGGGGGACTTTTGGGGGTTGCATGAAAGGAGTCAGGTACCATTTCGCACTTCAGGACAGAACCTGGGACTTCCCTTGAGACGCCGTAGCGGGCAAGGGCCTCATCTTGCGAAGACGTTGGAACCATGTGGATTTTCTCGAGTTGCGGCGGGATTCTAGAGTTATGACGGGGATTTCAGGCTTCCTCTTGTGTTGGCCCCGGGAAGCCTAATCTTCCATTCGAGTTGCGAGGGAAAGCTTGGGGTTGCACTCGAGTCACTGCAGGGCCAAAGAGACCTCATCTAGGCCTGTGTCCGGGACTTAACGTTCCTCTCAAGGGAAGACAGGAATCTCAGGGTGGCATTCCAGACTCTCCCGGGGAGTCAGGCCTAGCCTCGAGGGCAAGCAAAGGATGCCGCTCTCCTCTCAAGTCGCGACGCAGATCTCCTGGAGCCCACTGAATGGCCTCAAGGGAGTCAGGCCTTCTCTTCAGTTTGGAGAGAGGACTCAGGATTGCGGTCTGGGTCAGGCAGGAAAAGAAGGCCCTCACCTCGCGAGGATGGGGGCTTCTCAGGGGTTTCCTCGAGCTGCGGCGCCCCTGGGGGTTTTTCACGAGGCAAGACGAGGATCTCAGGGAGCCTCTCGTGCGGTGCCAGGGAAGTCAGGTCTCTGTGCGGGTGGCGAGGGGGAGCGCGTCATGGCTCTCGAGTCATGGGAGAGGACTAGGGCCTCCAGACGCGTTGAAGAAGGACACTCGCGGTCTTTCTGGGGTTGCGGCGGGAAAGCCTCATTTCCCTCGACTTCTGCCAGGGACCTGAGGGAACTTCCCATGGTGCCTCTGATAGGTGAGGGATGCTGTGGAGTTGGCGGGGCCTCTCGGGACTCCGCTGGGCTTGGCGCAATGGAAGAGGGCCTCATCTCGAGGGGAGACAGGAAACTTAGGCTTCCTCTCCTTTTCGGACTCCAACCACAGGGTCCCTGCAGAGTTGGGACAGGAGAGTCAGGCCTCGTCTTGTCTGAGGAAGGGAACTCCGCTTGCCTCTCGAATTGCTCAGGGTGTCTCATGTACCTCGTCGAGCTGTGTGTGGAAACCGCGGGTTTTTCCGGTCGACTCACGGGGGTGTCAGTGCCCCTTCGAGTGGTACCTTCACCCACAGGGTTGCCTTCGAAGAGGGGTCCGGGCCTCGGGTCCTTCTCAAGAGCGGACCGGGGAATCGGGGGCGTTCGGCATGTGGCCCCACCCACGTGGCTCGTCTCGAATTTCCCCGTGAGACCGGCCTCATCCTGAGGTGCGCCGGGAAGGCCGGGAACCCCTTCTGGACCACACAGGGGAATCGCCTCTCCTGTCGCGATCAGGAGGGGAGAAGGGGCTCAGATGAAGCTGTGCCGGGACTCTCGGTGTTCCCCTCGAGGGAACCCGGCGTGTCAGGGAACTTTTGGGTGTCGTACGAAGGGTGTCAGGTACCGTTTCGCACTTCAGGGCGGAACATGGGACTTCCCTTGAGACGCCGTAGTGGGCAAGGGCCTCATCTTGCGAAGACGTTGAAACCACGTGTTTTTTCTCGATTTGCGGTGGGATTCTCGAGTGACGACGGGGATTACAGGCTTCCTCCTCTGTTGGCCCTGGGAAGCCCCGTCTTCCATTCGAGTGGCGAGGGAAAGCTGGGGGCTGCCTTGAGTCACTGCAGGGCCAAAGAGACCTCATCTAGGCGTGTGTCCAGGACCTAATGTTCCTATCCAGGGAAGGCAGGGATCTCGGGGTTGCATTCCAGGATCCCCCGGGGTGCCAGGCCTCGTCTCGAGGGGAAGCCAAGGACTCCGCTGTCCTCCCGAGTCGCGACGCGGATCTCTTGGAGCCCCCTAGTGGCCTCAGTGGAGTCAAGCCTCCTCTTCATTTTGGAGAGAGGGCTCGGGATTGTTCTCCAGGCCATGTATGAAAAGAAGGCCCTTTACCTCGTGAGGACGGGGGCGTCTCAGGGGTTTCCTCGAGCTGCGGCGCCCTTGGGGGTTTTCTCGCGAGGCACGACGAGGATCTCAGGGAGCCTCTCGTGCGGCGCCAGGGAAGTCAGGTCTCCCTGCGCGTGGCGAGGGGGAGCGCGTCATGGCTCTCGAGTCACGGGAGGGGACTAGGGCCTCGAGACGCGTTGAAGAGGGACTATCGAGGTCTTTCTCGGGTTGTGTCGGGAAAAGTCATTTCCCTCGACTTCTGCCGGGGACCTTAGGGAACTTCCCAGGGTGTCTCTGAGAGTTGATGGATACTGTGGAGTTGGCGGGGCCTCTCGGGACTCCGCTGGGTTTGTCGCAATGGAAGAGGGCCTCATCTCGAGGGGAGGCAGGAACCTCAGACTTCCTCTCTGTTTCGGACTCAGACCGCAGGGTCCCTGCAGAGTTGGGACAGGAGAGTCAGGCTACGTCTTTTCTGAGGAATTTAACTCCGCTTGCCTCTCGAGTTGTTCATCGGGTTTCAGGCCCCTTGTCAAACTGTGTGTGGAATCTGCAGGTTTTTCCAGACGATGCACGGGGGTGTCAGTGATCCTTCAATTTGTGCCTTCATCCACAGGGTTGCCTTCGAAGAGGTGTCCGGGCATCGGGTTCTTATGAAGAGCAGACTGGGAAATCGGGGTCGTTCAGCATTTGGCAGCACCCACGTGGGTTGTCTCGAATTTCCTCATGAAACCGGCCTCATCCTGAGGTGTTCCGCGAAGGTCATGAAACTCTTCCAGACAAAGCAGAGGAATCGACCCTCCTGTGGCGATCAGGAGGGGAGAAGTGGCTCAGATGAAGTGCTGCTGGGAACCTCGGTGTTTCCCTCAAGTGAGACAGGTATGTCGGGTAACTTTTGGGGTCGCATAAAGCGTTCCAAGTACCGTTTCACTCTTCAAAATGGAACGTTGGACTTCTCTTGGGGTGCTCCAGCGGGCAAGGGCCTCATCTTGGAATGACTGCGGAACCACTTGGTTTTTCTCGAGTTGCGGTGGGATATTTGAGTTACCACAGGGAATTCATGCTTCCTCTTGTGTTGGCCCACAAAAGTCTTATCTTCCATTCGAGATTCGAGGAAGAGCTGGAGGTGCGCTCTAGTCACTGAAGGCAAAAGAGACCCCACCAAGGCTTGTGTGCAGGACCTAATGTTCATCTCAAGACTCGACAGAAATCTCGGGGTTGCATTCCAGACTCACCTTGGAGTCAGGCCTCGTCTCGAGGGGAAGCAAAGGACTCTGCTCTCCTCTCGAGTCGGACGGGTATGTCTTGGAGCCCACTGAGTGGCTTAAAGGGAGTCAAACCTCCTCTGGTATTTGGAGGGAGGACACGGGATTGCTCTCCAGGCAATGCATGAAATGAAGGCCCTCATCTCCCAATGACTGGGGCGTCTCGTAGGTTTTCTCGAGCTGTGGCGCTAGTGTGGGGTTTCTCACGAAGTAAGACTGGGAGCTCAGTGAGCCTCTCACGTGGTGCCAGGGCAGTCAGGTCTCTATGCACGTGGTGAGAGGGAGCCCGTCATTGTTCTCGAGTCATGGTAGGGGAATTGGGCCTGAAGACGTGTTAAAGAAGGACTCTCAAGGCCTTTCTTGGGTTGCAGCAGGAAACCCTGGGTTCCATCAACTTGTGCCAGTGACCTCAGGAAGCTTCTCAGCGTGCCTCTGAGAAGTCAGGGTCACTGTGGAGTTGGGAGGGGCCTCTCGGAACTCCACTGGGTTTGGTGCAATGGAAGAGGGCCTCATGACAAGTTGAGGCAGGAACCTCAGGGTTCCTCTCCTGGCTTCGAATGCGCCGGATCTGACTCGGATCCCAGAGTCCCTGCAGAGTTGGGACAGGAGAGTCAGGCCTCGTATTGTGTGGAGGAATGGAACTCCGCTTGACTCTCGCGTTGTTCATGGGGTGACAGGCCACTTGTCGATTTGTATGTGGAACTTGCGGGTTTTTCTGGACGATGCACTGCGGTGTCACTGCCCCTTCGTGTTGTGCCTTGATCCACAGGATTGCCTTCGAGTTGGGTTCTGCCATCGGGTTCTTATCAAGAGCGGACCAGGGAATCGGGGTCTTTTGTCATGTCGCACCACCCGTGAGGCTATGTCTCGAATTTCCTCGTGAGACTGGCCTCATCTTGATGTGCGCCAGGAAGGTCGGGAACGCCTTCCAGACAAAGCAGGGGAATCGAACCTCCTGTCGCGATCAAGAGGGGAGAAGAGTCTCAGATGAAGTGGTGCCGGGAACCTCGGTGTTCTCCTCAAGTGAGACTGGTATGTCGGGGAACTTTTGGGGTCGCATCAAGGGTTCCAAGTAACTTTTCGCTCTTCAATACGGAACGTGGGACTTCTCTTGAGACGCTGTAGCCGGCAAGGGCCTCATCTTTCGATGACGGGGGAACCACGTGGTTTTTCTTGAGTTGTGGCGGGATTCTCGAGTTACGACGGGGAATTCAGGCTTCCTCTTCAACTGGCCCAGGGAAGTCCAGTTTTCATTCGAATTGTGAGTTAGAACTGGGGATTGCTCTCGAGACACTGCAGGGCCAAATAGACCTCATCTAGGCTTGTGTCCAGGACCTAATGTTCCTCTGCTGGGGCGACAGCGATCTCGGCATTGCATTCTCGACTCACCCTGGGAATCAGGCCTCGTCTCGAGGGGAAGCCAAGGACACCGCTCTCCTCTCGAGTCGCGACGGGTATATCTTGGAGCTCACTGTGTGGCCTAAAATGAGTCAAGCCTCCTGTGGAGTTTGGAGAGAGGACTCAGGATTGCTCTCCAGGCCATACAGGAAAAGAAGGCCCTCATCTCGTGAGGACTGGGGCGTCTCGTGTGTATTCTCGAGCTGCAGCTCCAGTGTGGTGTTGCTCACGAGGTGCATCAAGGGTGCCAATACCGTTTCGCACTTCAAGACGGAACGTGGGACTTCTCTTGAGACGCTGTAGGGGGCAAGGGCCTCATCTTGCGATGACGGGGGAACCACGTGGCGTTTCTCGAGTTGTGGCGGGATTCTCGAGTTTCGACGGGGAATACAGTCTTCCTCATTTGTTGGCCCAGGGAAGTCCTATCTTCCATTCGAGTTTCAAGGGAGAGCTGGGGATTGTCCACGAGTCACTGCAGGGCAAAATAGACCTCATCTAGGCTTGTGTCCAGGACTTAATGTTCGTCCCTAGGGGCGACAGGGATCTGGGGGTTGCATACCAGACTCACCCGGGGAATCAGGCCTCGTCTCGAGGGGAAGCAAAGAACTCCGCTGTCCTTTTGAGTCGCGATGTGTATTTCTTGGAGCCCACTGTGTGCCCTAAAGGGAGTCAAGCCTCCTGTGCTGTTTGGATAGAGGACTCGGGATTCCTCTCCAGGCCATGCAGGAAAAGAAGGCCCTCATCTCGTGATGACGGCGGCATCTCGTGGGTTTTCTAGACTGCTGCGCTAGTGCCGGGTTTCTGACGAGGTATGAGAGGGAGCTCAGGGAGCCTCTCGTGTGGCTCCAGGGAAGTCAGGTCCCCATGAGATGGCTAGGGGGAGTTCGTCATTGCTCTCGAGTCATGGTAGGGTAATCGGGCCTCAAGACGGGTTGAAGAAGGACTCTCGAGGTCTTTCTCGGGTCACTGCATAAAACCCAGGGTTCCCTTGACTTGTGCCTGCGACCTCAGGGAGCTTCTCAGAGTGCCTCTGAGAAGTCAGGGATACTGTGCAGTTTGGAGGGGCCTCTCGAGACTCCTCTGCATTTGGTGGAATGTAAGAGGGACTCATCTCGAGTTGAAGCAGGAACCTCAGTGTTCCTCTCCATTTCTGACTCAGATCGCAAGGTCCCTGCATGTTGGTACAGGAGAGTCAGGCCTCGTCTTTTCTGGAGGATGGGACTCCTCTTGCCTCTCGAGTTGTTCTCGAGGTGACAGGCCACTTGTCGAGCTGTGTGTGTAACCTGCCCGTTTTTCCGGATGATGCACAGGTGTGTTAGTGCCCCTTCGTGTTGTACCTTCATACTCAAGGCTGCCTTCCAAGAGGTGTCCGAGCATCGGATTCTTATCAAGAGCGGACCGGGAAATTGGAGTCTTTCGGCAAGTGGCACCACCCACAAAGCTACGTATCGAATTTACCCATGAGACCGGCCTCATCCTGAGTTGTGCAGGGAAGGTCGGGCCCCCTTGCAGACAAAGCAGGGGAATCGACCCACCGGTCACGATCAGGAGGGGAGAAGGGGCTTAAATGAAGTGGTGCCGGGAACCTCGGTGTTCCCCTTGAGTGAGACCGGCGTGTTGGGGGACTTTTGGGGTCGCATCAAGGGTGCCAAGTACCGTTTCGCATTTCAAGACGGAACCTGGGACATCTTTTGAAACGCTGTAGTGGGCAAGGGCCTCATCTTGCGATGACGGGAGAACCACGTGGTTTTGCTCGAGTTGCGGCGGGATTCTCGAGTTATGACCGGGAATTTAGGCTTCCTCTTTTTGGCCTTGAAATCCAATCTTCCATTCGGGTTGCGAGGGGGAGCTGAGGATTGCACTAGAGTCACTGCAGGGCAAAAGAGACCTAATCTGGGCTTGTGTCCAGGATCTAATGTTGCTCTCCAGGGGCGACAGGGATCTCGGGTTTGCATTCCAGACTCATCCGGGGAGTCAGTTCTCACCTCGAGGGTAAGCAAAGAATTCCGCTCTCGTCTCGAGTCGCGATGGGTATCTCTTGGAGCCCAATGTGTGTACTAAAGGGAGTCAAGCCTCCTGTGGAGTTTGGAGAGAGGACTCGGGATTGGACTCCAGGCCATGCAGGAAAAGGAGGCCCTCATTTCGAGATGACGGTGGCGTCTCGTGGTTTTTCTCGAGCTGCGGCGCCAGTGTGGGGTGTCTCATGAAGTACCACGGGGATCTCAGGGAGCCTCTTGTGTGGCGCCAGGAAAATCCAGTATTCCTTTCGAGTTGCGAGTTAGAACTGGGGATTGCTCTCCAGTCACTGCAGGGCAAAATAGACATCATCTACGCTTGTGTCCAGGACCTAGTGTTCCACTACTGGGCCGACAGGGATCTCAGGGTTGCATTCTCGACTCACCCGGAGAGTCAGGCCTCGTCTTGAGGGGAAAAAAAGGACTCCACTCTCCTGTCGATTCGCGACGGGTATCTCTTGGAGCCCACTGCGTGGTGTAAAGGGAGTGAAGCCTCCTATGGAGTTTGGAGAGATGACTCGGGATTGTTTTCCTGGCCATGCAGGAAAAAAGGCCCTCATCTCGCGATGACAGGGGCGTCTCGTGGGTTTTCTCCAGCTGCGGCCCCAGTATCAGATTTCTCACGAGGTACGACGGGGAACTCAGAGAGCCTCTCGTGTGGTGCTAGGGACGTCAGGTCTCCGTGCATGTGGTGAAGGGGAGTGCGTGATTGCTCTCGAGTCATAGTAGGCGAATCGGGCCTCAAGACGCATTGAAGAAGGACTCTCGAGGTCTTTCTCGGGTTGCGGCAGGGAACCCTGGGTTCCCTCGACTTGTGTCGGTGACCTCAGGCAACTTCTCAGGGTGCCTCTGAGAAGTCAGGGACACTGTGGATTTGGGAGGGGCCTTTCGTTACTCAACTGGGTTTGGTGCAATCGAAGAGGGCCTCATCTCGAATGGAGCCAAGAACCTCAGGGGTCCTCTCCATTTCTGACTCGGGTCGCAGAGTACCTGCCGAGTATGGACAAGAGAGTCACGCCTCGTCTTCTGTGGAGGAATGGATCTCCGCTTGCCTTTCGAGTTGTTCACGGAGTGACAGGCCACGTGTTGAGCTGTGTGTGGAACCTGCGGGTTTTTCCAGACGATGCACAGGGGTGTCAGTGCCCCTTCGTGTTGTGCCTTCATCCAAAGGGTTGCCTTCAAAGAGGTGTCCGGGCATCGGGTTCTTTTCAAGAGCGTACCGGAAAATTGGGGTCTTTCAGCATGTGGTACCACCCACGAGGCTACGTCTTGAATTTCCTCGGGAGACCGGCCTCATCCTGAGGTGAGCCGGGAAGGTAGGGAACCCCTTGCAGACAAAGCAGGGGAATCGATCCACCGGTCACGATCAGAAGGGGAGAAGGGGCTCAGATGAAGTGGTGCCGGGAACCTCGGTGGTCCCCTCGAGTGAGACCGGTATGTCACGGCACTTTTGATGTCGCATCAAGGGTGCCAAGTACAGTTTCGCACTTCAAGACGGAACGTGGGAATTCTCTGGAGATGCTCTAGCGGGCAAGGGCCTCATATTGCGATGACGAGGGAAACACGTGGTTTTTCTCGAGATGCGGCGGGATTCTCGAGTTACGACGGGGAATTCAGGCTTCCTCTTGTGTTGGCCCAGGAAGTCCAATCTTCCATTCAACTTGTCACAGAGAGCTGTGGGTTGCTCTCGAGTCACTTCAGGGCAAAGAGTCCTCATCTAGGCTTGGGTCCAGGACGTAGTGTTCCTCTCTAGGGGCAACAGGGATATCGGGGTCGCATTCCAGTCTCACCTGGTGGGTCACGCCTCATCTCGAGTGGAAGCAAAGGACTCCATTATCCTCTCGAGTCGCGACGTGTAACTCTTGGAGCCCAATGAGTGGCCTAAAGGGAGTCAAGCGTCCTGTGTAGCTTGGACAGAAGGTTCATGCTTGATCTGCATACCATTCAGTTAAAGATGGCCCTCCTCTCTTGATGACGGGAGCATCTCATGGGTTTTCTCGAGCTGCGGCGCCAGTGTGGGGTTTCTCACGAGATATGATGGGGAGATCAGGGAGCCTCTCGTGCAGCGCCAGAGAAGTCAGACCTCCATGCGTGTGGCCAGGCAGATCGCGTCATTGCTCTGGAGTCATGGGAGGGACTAGGGCCTCAAGACGCATTTAAGAAGGACTCTCGAGGTCTTTCTTGGGTAGGGGCGGGAAACACTTATTTCCCTCGACCTCTACCGGGGACCTTAGGGAACTTCCCAGGTGCCTCTGAGATGTGAGGGATACTGAGGAGTTAGAGGGGCCTCTCGGGACTCGACTAGGTTTGACGAAATGAAAGAGGGCCTCATCTCGATTGGAGGCAGGAACCTCAGGCTTCCTCTCCATTTCTGACTCCGACCGCAGGGTCCCTGCAGGGTTGGGACAGGAGAGTCAGGCCTCGTCTTGTCTGAGTAATGAAACTCTGCTTGCCTCTTGAGTCGTTCAGTGGGTTTCAGGCCCCTTGTCGAGCTGTGTGTGGAACCTGCGGGTGTTTCCAGAAGATGCACAGGGGTGTCATTGCCCCTTCATTTTGTGCCTTCCCCCACAGGGTTGCCTTCAAAGAGGTGTCCGGGCATCGGGTTCATTTCAAGAGCGGACCAGGAAATCGGGGTCGTTCGGCATGTGGCAGCACCAACGTGGCTCATCTCGAATTTCCTCGTGAGACCAGCATCATCCTGAGGTGCGCCGGGAAGGCCGGGAACACCTTCCACACAAAGAAGGGGAATCGACTCTCCTGTCGTGATCAGGTGGGGAGATGGGGCTCAGATGAAGTGGGGCCGGGACTCTAGGTGTTCCACTCGAGGGAACCCGGCGTTTCAGGGAACTTTAGGGGTCGCAACAAGGGAGCCAAGTACCGTTTCCCACTTCAGGACGGAACATGGGACTTCCCTGGAGACGCTGTAGCGGGCAAGGGCCTCATTCTGTGAAGACGTTGGAACCACGTCGTTTTTCTCGAGTTGCATCGGGATTCTCGAAAACGACAGGAATTTCAGGCTTCCTCTTGGGTTGGCCCTGGGAAGCCCAATCTTCAATTTGAGTTGCGATGGAAAGCTGGGGGTTCTGCTCGAGTCACTACAGGGCCAAAGAGACCTCATCGAGGCGTGTGTCCTGGACCTAATATTCCTCTCAAGGGAAGACAGGGATCTCGGGTTTCCATTCCAGACTCCCCCAGGGAGTCAGGCCTCGCCTCGAGGGGAAGCAGAGGACTCCGCTTTCCTCTCAAGTCGCGACACGGATCTCTTGGAGCCCACTGAGTGGACTCAAGGGTGTCGAGCCTCCTCTTCATTTTGGAGAGAGGACTCGGGATTGCTCTCCAGGCCAGGCAGGAAAAGAAGGCCCTCATCTAGCGATGACGGGGGCGTCTCATGGGTTTCCTCAGGCTGCGGCTCCCATGGGGGTTTTCTCACGAGGCACGACGAGGACCTCAGGGAGCCTCTCGTGCGGTGCCAGGGAACTCATGTCTCCATGCGCATGGCGAGGGGGAGCTGGTCATCACTCTCGAGTCATGGGAAGTGACTAGGGCCTCAAGACGCGTTGAAGAAGGACTCTCGAGGTCTTTCTCGGGTTGCGGCGGGAAACCCTCGTTTCCCTCGACTTCTGCAGGGGACTATAGGGAACTTCCCATGGTGAATCTGAGAGGTGAGGGATGCTGTGGAGTTGGCAGGGCCTCTCGGGACTCTGCTGGGTTCGGCGCAATGGAAGAGGGCCTCATCTGGAGGGGAGGCAGGAACCTCAGGCTTCCTCTCCGATTCTGACTCCGACTGCACGGTCCCTGCAGTGTTGGGACAGGAGAGTCATGCCTCGTCTTGTCTGAGGAATGGAATTCTGGTTGCCTCTCGAGTTGTTCCGGGAGTCTCAGGCCCCTTGTCGAGCTGTGTGTAGACCCTGCGGGTTTTTCCGGATGATGCACGGGGGTGTCAGTGCCCTTTCGTGTTGTGCCTTCACTCACAGGGTTGCCTTCGAAGAGGTGTCCGGGCATCGGGTTCTTATCAACAGCGGACCGGAAAATCGGGGTCGTTCGGCACGTGGCACCTCACACATGGCTAGTCTCGAATTTCCTCCTGAGACCGGCCTCATCCTGAGGTGCACCAGGAAGGCCGGGAACCCCTTCCAGAGAAAGCAGGGGAATCGACTCTCCTGTCGCGATCAGGAGGGGAGAAGGGGCTCAGATGAAGTGGTGCCGGGACCCTCGGTGTTCCCCTCGAGGCACCCAGCGTGTCGGCGAACTTTTGCGGTCTCATCAAGGGTGTCAAGTACCGTTTCACACTTAAGGACGGAACATGGGACTTCCCTGGAGACGCCGGGAATTTCGGTCTTCCCCTGGAGTGAGACCGGTATGTTGGGGAACTTTGGGGTCGCATCAAGGGTGCCAAGTAGCATTTCGAACTTTAAGATGGAACGTGGGACTTCTCTTGAGACTCTAGCTGCCAAGGGCCTCATATTGCAATGAAGGGGGAACCACATGGTTTTTAAGACTTGAGGCTGAATTCTCGAATTACGATGGGAAATTCAGACTTCCTCTTGTGTTGACCTTGGGAAGACCAATCTTCCATTCAAATTGTGAGGGAGAGATGGAGGTTGCTCTCGAGTCACTGTAGGGCAAAATAGACCTCATCTAGGCTTGTGTCTAGGACATAATGTTCCACTCCAGGGGCGACAGGGATCTCGGGGTTGCATTCCAAACTCACCCGGGGAGTCAGGCCTCGTCTCCAGGGAAGCAAAGGACTCCGCTCTCCTCTCGAGTCGCACCGGGTATTTCTTGGACCCAACTGAGTGGCCTAAAGGGAGTCAATCCTCCTGTGAAGTTTGGAGAGAGGACCAGGGATTGCTCTCTAGATCAGGCAGGAAAAGAAGGCCCCCATCTCTCCTTGACGGGGGCATCTTGTGGTTTTTCTCGAACTGCGGCGCCACTGTGGGTTTTCTCACGAGGTACGATGGGGTACTCAGGGAGCCTCTTGTGTGGTACTAGGGAAGTCAGTTTTCCTGCTTGTGGCAAGGGGAGCGCGTCCTTGCTCTGGAGTCATGGTAGGGGAATCGGGCATCAAGAGACGTTGAAAAAGGACTCTCCAAGTCTTTCTCGGGTTACTTCAGGAAACTCTGGGTTCCCTCGACTTGTGCCAGTGACCTCAGGTAGCTTCTCAGGGAGCCTCTGAGAATTCAGGGATACTGTGGTGTTGGGAGGGGCCTCTCGGGACACCACTGAGTTTGGTTCAATGGAAGAGGGCCTCTTCTCTAGTTGAGGCAGGAACCTCAGGGTTCCTCTCCATTTCTGACTCCGATCGCAGGGTCCCTGAAGAGTTGGGCCAGGAGGGTAAGGCCTCGTCTTGTGTGAAGGAATGCAACTTCACTTGCCTCTCGAGTTGTTCACGGGGTGACAGTCAACATTTGGAGCTGTGAGTGAAATCGGCGGGTTTTTCCAGACGATGCATGGGGATGTCAGTGTCCCTTCGTGTTGTGCCTTCATCCACAGGGTTGCCTTCGAAGAGATGTCCGGGCGTCAGGTTCTTATCTAGAGTGGACCGGGAATTCGGGATCTTTCAGCATGTGGCACCAACCATGAGGCTACTTTTCGAATTTCCTCATGAGACCGGCCTCATCCAGAGGTTCGCGGGGAACGTCGGGAACCCCTTGCAGACAAAGCATGGGAGTCGACCCTCCTGTCGCGATCAGGAGGGGTGAAGGGGCTCACAGGAAGTGGTGCCGTGAACCTTGGTGTTTCCCTCGAGTGAGACCGGTGTGTCAGGGAACTTTGGGGGTCGCATCAAGGGTGCCAAGTACCGTTTTGTACTTCAGGATGGAACGTGGGACTTCTCTTGATACGCTGTAGCGGCCAAGGGCCTCATCTTGCGATGACGGGGGAGCCACGTGGTTTTTCTCGAGTTGCGGCGGGATTCTCGAGTTACGACGGGGATTTCAGGCTTCCTCTTGTGTTGGGCCAGGGAAGTCCAATCATCCATTCGAGTTGCAAGCGAGAGCTGGGGGTTGCGCTCGAGTCACTGCAGGGCAAAGGAGACCTCATCTAGGCTTGTGTCCAGGACCTAATGTTCCTCTCCAAGGGCCACAGGGATCTCAGGTTTGCATTCCAGACTCACCCAGGGAGTCAGGCCTCGTGTCGAAGGGAAGCAAAGGACTCCGCTCTCCTTTCGAGTCGCGACGGGCACCTCTTGGAGCCCACTTTGTGGCCTAAAGGGAGTCAAGCCTCCTGTGAAGTTTGGAGAGAGGACTTGGGACTGCTCTCCAGGCCATGCAGGAAAAGATGGCCCTCATCTCGCGATGACGGAGGGGTCTTGTGGGTTTCCTCGAGCTGCGGCGCCAGTGTGGGGTTTCACACGAGGTATGTCAGGGAGCTCAGGGAGCCTCTCATGTGGCGCCAGGGAAGTCAGGTCTCCATGTGCGTGGCGAGGGGGAGCGCGTTATTGCTCTCGAGCCATGGTAGGGGAATCTGACCTCAAGACGCATTGAAGAAGGACTCTCGAGGTCTTTCTTCGATTGTGGCAGGAAACCCTTATTTCCCTCGACGTTTGCCGGTGGCCTCAAGGAGCTTATCAGAATGCCTATGAGAAGTCAGGGATACTGTGGAGATGGGAGTGGCCTCTCGGGACTCCACTGGGTTTGTTTTAATGGAAGAGGGCCTCATCTCGGGTTGAGGCAGGAACCTCAGGTTTCCTCTCCATTTCTGACTCAGATCGAAGCGTGCCTGCAGAGTTGGGATTGGATACTCAGGTCTCGTCTTGTCTGAGGAAGGGAACTCCGCTTGCCTCTCTCATTGTTTAAGGGGTGACAGGCCAGTTGTGGAGCTGTATGTGGATCCTGTGGGATTTTCCGGACGATGAACAGGGTTGCCAGTGTCCCCTCGTGTAGTGCCTTCATCCACAGGGTTGCCTTAGAAGAGGTGTCTGGGCATCGGGTTCTTATCAAGAGCAAGACCGAGAAATCGTGGTCTTTCGGCACGTGGCACCAACACGAGGCTACGTCTCGAATTTCTTCGTGAGACTGGCCTCATCCTGAGGTGCGCCATGAAGGTCGGGAACCCCTTCTAGACAAAGCAGGGGGATCGACCTTCCTGCCGTGATCAGGAGCGGAGAAGGGGCTCAAATGAAGTGGTGCCAGGAACTTCGGTGTTCCCTTGGAGTGAGACCGGTATATTGGGGAACTTTTGGGGTCGCATCAAGGGTGCCAAGTAGCATTTCGAACTTTATGACGAAACATGGGACTTCTCTTGAGACTCTGTAGCGGGCAAAGGCCTCATATTGCGATGAATGGGGAACCACGTGGTTTTTAAGAGTTGCGGCGGGATTCTCGAGTTATAACGGGAAATTCAGACTTCCTCTTGTGTTGGCCCAGTGAAGACCAATCTTCCATTCGAATTGCGAGGGAGAGATGGGTGTTGCTCTCGAGTCACTGTAGGGCAAAATAGACCTCATCTAGGCTTTTGTCCAGGACATAATGTTCCTCTCCAGGGGCAACAGGGATCTCGGGGTTGCATTCCAGACTCACCCGAGGTAAGGCCTCATCTCGAGGGGAAACAAAGTACTCTGCTCTCCTCTCAAGTCGCGACAGGTATCTCTTGGAGCCCATTGAGTGGCCTAAAGGGAGTAAAGCCTCCTGTGAAGTTTGGAGAAAGGACCAGGGATTGCTCTCCAGGTCAGGCAGGAAAAGAAGTCCCCAATCTCACGATGACGGTGGCGTCTTGTGGGTTTTCCCGAGCTGCGGCGCCAGTGTGGGGTTTCTCACGAGGTATGACGGGGAACTCAGGGAGCCTCTCATGTGGCGCCAGTGAAGTCAGGTGTCCATGCGCATGGCGAGGGGGAGCGTGTCATTGCTCTCGAGTCATGGTAGGGGAATCCGGCCTCAAGAAGCGTTGAAGACGGACTCTTGAGGTCTTTCTCGGGTTGCGGCAGGACACCCTGTGTTCCCTCGACTTGTGCCGGTGACCTCAGGGAGTTGCTCAGGGTGCCTCTGAGAAGACACTGATACTGTGGTGTTGGGAGGGGCCTCTCGGGACTCCACTGCGTTTGGTGCAATGGAAGATTGCCGGGAGCCAGCGAGAGACATTCCACTCGTGACAAATGTCATGAGGAAAGAGTCTCGGCATACGCAAAGGCAGGATCGAGCCTCCGGGAGTTCCCCCGTATATTCTTGAGCATCTACCCCCAAAAACCAAAGTCTGCCTTTTTTATGGCTTTGTTCTCTCACCTCTGACATTACTGGGGATGTCCCCTACCACCATCTCACTCTCTCTGTCAAAGAGCTAACTTACAGCTCCAACTAATAATGTTCCTGGGCAATTAGTAGTGTTTAAATCCAAACACGTCAGATGGTTTTCTAACTCGCCTGACAAGTTTACCCGGTCTCCTACAGCTATGCATACGATTGTGTACAGTCTCCCAGCCTCGAGACGCACGGGAAGTTTAAGATATTCAAATAGCTTAGAGCCTCTCAGAGAGTTAGAAACTGTCAGAATAAAACTAGTAAAAGATTTCATTGATGAACTAATCCTTTTTGCCAAGTTTCCACATCCCCTGAATTGTATCCTTGAATGTGTGTTAATTAATATAGTTGGTATGTAGAAAAAATAAGTACTGGCTTGATGTTAGTAACTTTAGACCCTTAAGGTAATAAATTCTTTTCTTTGTTGTAAACCCATTACACATCCTCCCTATAGGAATGCAATTTTATCTTTGAAAGATGGCGCCAAACCTTAAACAATTACTCTTAGAGAAAATAACTCTTATGGTTGATAAGTCTTTGTCAAGAGTCATAAAATGTTAATAGGTCTTCTGGCCAGAAGATGATGTAAATCATCTAAACCATTTTAATACGATAAATCTGCAGAAAAGAAACCCTGGTTTTTGATAAGGATTAAAGACTGCTGACTTTGCATCTCTTATTATCCTCTATGTGTAACTTAGGGTATTAAAACCTGTGTTGAAAATAAAGTTACGGGCCTTGCTCGCCAACGCTTGGTCTCCCCATGTCATTATTCCCCTCAATTTTCAGATGAGTGTCCATCTGGAGCGCGGATATCCTCTGCGACCATTTATTTGCCTGGGCTTCGAAGACCTACTCGATAAGGTGTCTAAGGTGGGGCAACTTCCTCTATTCTAGAGGGCACTTGCAGCCTCCGTGGTCAGAGCTAACCTGGTGTCATGGGTTATATTGATTTTCCGCGTAAACCAAGCTACTCAGCTGATTTTCTCCACTGAATTTTCCTACTGAGCTATCCTCATTCTATTACTCTGTATATCTTTGATGAATAAATAAATATATAAATAGGTCGCCTACTCCATCTTCCCTTCGAATACCCTGGATCAGCTGGGGCTGGACCTCTGCAGGTGGCGCCCGAGACAGGCATTTCGAAGGTAAATCCCCAACCCCATTCCCCCAGTGTTCAGTTTTCGGGACAGATAGGATCCCACTTAGGGGGCTGCAGATCCCCCTGTAGAATAGACAGGGCGAGAGGAGTGGGAAGTGTTGAAGAGTTAGAGAGAAAAAACGGTTTCTAAAAAGGCTGACAAAAAGGGCCTAATCTTTAGATAGCTAAAAGCAAAATCTTTTACTATCCTTAATTTTCTGACATGGGCAACACAGAATCAAATGAAAGACAGCTCTTTATAGGAGTAATTTTACAGTTATTAAGTAAAAGAAGAATCAAGGTTAAAACATCTTCCATTCAATCATTTTTTTACATTTGTACAAGACCACTGCCCTTGGTTTCTACAACAAGGCACTGTTAACCTAGATATCTTGAAAAAACTAGGAAAACAGCTAAGAGCTTATTGTGCTCAGCAAGGTTTGGAAAAAATTCCTACTTACACCTTTCCTCTGTGGAATATGACTAGAGATGTTTTAGATCCAGCTCATGAATTTGAAAAGGTACCTGTTAAAGTGGAAAGTAAAGTTGGAAAAGTACCTGTTAAACAAAAAAGCAAATCTGAAAAGGTACCTGTTATAAAGAAAAGTGAAAATGAAGAGGCTGTACCTAGCTATCGACAGCTAAATGAATGGCTAGCCGCTATGACTGCCAATGAGCATGTAAAAGATAGGGATGAAAAGAAAGATCAGCTCTCCCCTCAATTTGAAAAAGGTTTAGAGGAAACAGCAGCTTGATGCCATTCTGATGAGGATTGTTTTTTTTTTTTTTTTTTTTTTTTTTTTTTAGCTAAAGATGCTCCTAAAAGTTTAAGAAAACATCCCTAATTAGACCATCCGCTCCTAGGAGGTTGAGGGAAACATCCCCGATCAGACAGTTCGTAAGATTTAGTTACCAAACAGTTAAAGGATCTCCGGAACAGAAGAGGAAAACTTCGGGACGCTCCCATCCCCCTATGCCTCCTCCTCCATGTCGGGGTAAAGGGCCACCGCTAGGAGTTTCCCGGAGAAGGATTTTCTCTAGTCCCAAGGATGAACTCGATCCTCACCTTGAGGCTTCTTTTCTAGTCCCCTCTGCAGTTTAGCCAGGGTAAAGAGGTTACAAAATAAATAAAAATATTCTCTAAAATTAAAAAAAAAATTAAAAATGGATTTCTCTGCATCTAAGAATAGACAAATATTTATTGACTGTGGAATATGATTAGAAATGTCCTGGACCTCCGTCACGAGGCTGTTAAATAGCCTATGGGGGAGGCTATAGAGGTGGATGGTGGTGAGTCTCCATTTACTGCACAGATCATATTTTCTGCCATTGAAAAAAAAAAAAGGAGGGAGAAAGTGGTCTACCTCCCGAGGAAGGAGAGGGCTTACAGGACGCTGCGGCCGAGAGCCCTGGCGAGCTCCCTCCCCCTCTGCACAAACATTTAAAAAACTTATCCACCACTTTCTGATTTAAGGAGACCACCACCGCCTTCGATTGTGCCTCCCAGGACCCAGGAGTTCCCCACTTTGCCCCCAAAGCCTCCCAAAGTGTTGCCTAAGACTGAGGAAGATAAAAAGTTTTTTAAACAAAGGAGCTTTTAGTACACAATATTCAGAGCGTGCTCCTTGGAGAAAACTCCCTCAGGGGGGTCTCACCCAGGCTAGGAGAAAAGCGAAAAGGCAAGGAGATTTAATAACAATATTAACCCCTGATGTGCCACTTACTCCAATTCCAACCGGAGTGGCTGGCCCCCTATCTGAGGACATTGTAAGATTTGTCCTGGGGCGTAGCTCGCTTTCTTTTAAAAAAAAAAATAAATAAAAAAAAAAGAAAGAAAAGAAATTTCGCTGGTGCATGGTGTAGTAGATTCTGATGATATTGAGAAATTAAAGTCTTGATCTCACTGCCTATCAAAACTGTACAAATTAATAAAGGTCAAAGAGTAACACAGCTTTTACTTTTACCTTACTATCAGACAAGGAAAAACTTGACTTCTCAAGCTAAGAGCCACAAAACATTTGGATCTAGTGATCTAGCCTTTTGGGTGCAGGAAATTACAGTTCCAAGGCCTTTAAAAGATCTTTTAATTCAAGAGAATAAAACGCCAGGGCTATTAGACACAGGAACAGACGACTCTTAACATTGCTGGGAAAGACTGGCCCAGCTCCTGGCCAACACATAATACTGAAAATGAGTTCGTGGGATTAGAGAAAATGGTATGTGGGGTGGAGATGCTGTACAGGTGGTACATTTAACAATACTTTATATATTGTTATAAATACATAATATAAATATATTTGCCTAATTACAGTTTGCCTAATTAGGTATGGGTATAAATAAAATATAATAAAGGTATACCTAATTCTATTTATAGATCTATACTTAATTAATTTGTATATAAATTAATATGTATACTATATACACACACATATATATATACTGTATAATTAAATATATATGGCAGAATATAATGTGTGTGTGGCTGATATTAATTGGTATGGATTGATGTGCTGTGATGATAAATGTTCTATATACTGTATAATTATAAATGTGTGACATGTATTATTACAGTATATTGGTTTGTGTTGGTTGGTATTAGCTGTGTATGTGTTGTATTGTTGTAATATATATTAATTAATATATTAATTATAAAGATTAATTCAAGTATATTGATTTATATATATTATATGTCAATAACTTTATACTTGTTGCCATATATAAATACATATATAAATGCATTTTGCATTTAGGTCTATCTGTATACCTGTATACCAAAATGAGATAAGGAGGTTATACATTTATTACTTAAATTTATACAGAGACCTAAACTAAACATTAGACCTAAATTAACATATCCATAGGGAAACAGCTAGACAAATAGTGAAGTTATGTTCCAATTGTAATTAATCACTTAAACGTAAACACACAGGGGCAGACTACAATGATGAGACACTAGATGCCTGAATTACAGGCTACGACTCGGCCCCTGGTCAAGTAAAAAGGCCTCCTTACGGGAGAGTGAAAAAGGCCAGATGTGTTGCTAACTTGTGGGAGAGGGTATGCTTGTATATTTCTACAGAATGCAGATTCTCCGGTTTGGATCTCAGACAAATTCGTCATGTCACATTCCCCAAAGACCAGGTTTGCGGCACGCGCACTCGCTCGCTCCCCCTCCCCCAGCCAGCTCTCGCCTCCGTACCACCAGCAGCGCCTCGCACCCACCTCGCTGCACCCCGTGACCTAGAGCAAAGAAGTCTGTGCAGCGAGTGAGGGCCAGAGAGGAAAGCGCACCCGCGGAGTGCTGTCCAGACCAGCGTGGCCCCACCGGCGAGAGGGGACCGCCCTGAGCCCAAGCGGTGGCGGCTAGCCCTAAACCACGAACCCTGCCCCTCCGCCCGCCATAGGCGCCTTGGCCCACAGCCTGCCGCTCGCGTTCTGCCTCCTGATGCTGGGGACACTGCTCCCCCAGGCCGACGCCTACAGCTGCTCCCTGGTTCATCTTGTTTAAACCCTCAATATAATGTTTGCTCCTTTGTAATGCTACAACATCCACCTTATCTTATGATGTAACCACTTATTGAATTATGGTCTTGCTGTATTACAACAACTACAGGATTTAATGCAAACACGACGGTTTGTGGGCTTAATTATCTTGGGAACAGCAGCTTTGATAAGTGCAATCACTTCTGTTACTGTGGCAGAAATATCATTGACTCAACAAGTACATACTGCTCAATATGTTGATTCTATGCCCAAAAATGTTTCTTTAACATTGGCAACACAGGAAGCTATAGAGAGAAAATTAGAAATGAGGGTAGACGCCCTAGAGGAAGCAGTAATACATATTGGGACTGAATTGCAGGCTTTAAAGGTGAAAATGGCATTGTCTTGTCATGCTGACTATCGGTGGATATGTGGAACACCCCTGAAAGTAAATGAGACAGATTTTGAATGGGAAAAGATTAAAAACCATATTTCAGGTATCTGGAACAGCTCTGACATTGGTTGAGACGTAGGGAAACTTCACTATCAAATAGCAACCATGGAGCACTCCCGATTAGATTTTACTGCTGCTGGAACAGCAAATGATTTCTTCCATACTTTCCCTAACTACATCTCAGGAAAGAATATTCTGTCTAATGTCTTTAGCTATGCTGTGGTGGCTGCTTTAATTCTGCTTCTCATAATCATTCTTCCTTGTATTGTCAGGATTCTTCAGCAGAGTATTCAGAGGCTCGCGACTGAGCTACATCTGGCTGTTTTAAGAAATAAAAAATGGGGAGATGCCGGGAGCCGGCGAGAGACATTCCACTCGTGACAAAGGTCATGAGGAAGGAGGCTGGGCATACACAAAGGCGGGATCGAGCCTCGGGAGTCCTCCCGGATATTCTTGAGCATCTACCCCCCAAAACCAGAGTCTGCCTACTTTATTGCTTTGTGCTCTCACCTCTGACTTTACTGGGGGCTGTCCCCCACCACCATCTCACTCTTTCTGTCAAAGAGCTAACTTACAGCTCCAATTAGTAAAGTTCCTGGGCAATTAGGAGTGTTTAAATCCAAACACGTCAGATGGCTCTCTAACTCGCCTGACAAGTTTACCCGGACTCCTACAGCAATGCATACAATTGTTTACAGTCTCCGAGCCTCGAGAGGCACGGGAAGTTTAAGATATTCAAATAGCTTAGAGCCTCTCAGAGAGTTAGAAACTGTCAGAATAAAACTAGTAAAAGATTTCATTGATGAACCAATGCTTGTTGCCAAGTTTCCACATCCCCTGAATTGTATAATTGAATGTGTATTAATTAATATAGTTGGTATGTAGAAGAAATAAGTAGTGGCCTTGGTGTTACAAACTTTAGACCCTTAAGGTAATAAATTCTTTCCTTTGTTGTAAACCCATTACATATCTGCCCTATAGGAATGCAATTTTATCTTCGAAAGATGGGGCCAAACCTTAAAATAATTACTCTTAGAGAAAATAAGTCTTACGGTTGATAAGTCTTTGTCAAGAGTCATAAAATGTTAATAGGTCTTCTGGCTAGAAGATGATGTAAATCACCTAAACCATTTGTATATGATACATTTGCAGGAAAGAAACCCTGGTTTTTGATAAGGATCAAAGGCTGCTGACTTTGCATCCCCATTATCCTCTATGTGTAACTTAGGGTATAAAAACCCCTGTTGAAACTAAAGCTACGGGCCTTGATTGCCAACGCTTAGTCTCCTAATGTCATTCTTCCCCTCAATTTTCAGATGAGTGTCCATCTGGAGCGCGGATATCCTCTGCGACCATTAATTTGCCTGGGCTTCGAAGACCACTTAAGAAGATGTCTAAGGTGGGGCACTTTTCGCTCTTCGAGAGGGAGACTGCGGCCTCCGTGGTAAGAGCTAACCTGGTGTCACGGGTTATACTGATTTTCCGCATAAACCAAGCTACTCAGCTTCTTTTCTCCACTAAATTTTCCTACTGAGCTATCCTCATTCTATTACTCTTTATATCTTTGATAAATAAATCAATAGGTCGCCTACTCTGTCTCCCCTTCGAAAACCCTGGACCAGCCGAGGCTGGACCTTGTCAGAAGAGGGCCTCATCTCGATTTGAAGCAGGAACCTCAGGGTTGCTCTCCATTTCTGACTCTGAACACAGAGTCCCTACAGAGTTAGGACAGGAGAGTCAGGCCTCGTCTTGTGTGGAGGAATGGAACTCCGCTGGACTCTCGAGTTGTTCACCAGATAACAGGCCACTTGTCGAGCTGTGTGTGGAACCTGCGGTTTTATCCGGACGATGCATGGGGGTGTCAGTTCCCCTTTGTTTTTTGCCTTCATACACAGGGTTGCCTTCGAAGAGGTATCCAGCCTTCAGGTTCTTATCAAGAGCAGACCAGGAAATCAGGGTCTTTCGGCATGTGGCACCACCCACAAGCCTACGTCTCGAATTTCTTCTTGAGACGGACCTCAACCTGAGGTGCACCAGGAAGGTCGGTAACCCTTTCAGACAAAGCAAGTGAATCGACCCTCTTGTCCCGATCAGGAGGGGAGAAGGGGCTCAGATGAAGTGGTGCCGGGAACCTCGATGTTCCCCTCGAGTAAAACTGGGATGTCGGGGAACTTTTGGAGTCACATCTAAGGTTCTAAGTACCGTTTCAAACTTCAAGACGGAACGTGAGACTTCTCTTGAGACGCTGTAGCTGGCAAGGGCCTCATCTTGTGGTGACGGGTTAACCACGTCGTTTTTCTCGAGTTGTGGCGGGATTCTCGAGTTAGGTCAGGAAATTCAGGCTTCCTCTTGTGTTGGCCCAGGGAAGTCCAGTCTTCCATTCGAGTTGCGAGGGAGAGCTAGGGATTGCGCTTGAGTTACTGCAGGGCAAAAGAGACCTTATCTAGGCTTGTGTCCAGGACATAATGTTCGTCTCCAGGGGGGACAGGGATCTCGGGGTTGCTTTCCTGATGCACCCGGGGAGTCAGTCCTTGTCTCGAGGGGAAGCGAAGGACTCCGCTCTCCTCTCGAGTTGCGACGGGTATCTCTTGGAGCCCACTGAGTGGCCTAAAGGGAGTCAAGCCTCCTGTGGAGTTTGGAGAGAGGACTCGTGATTGCTCTCCAGGCCATGCAGGAAAAGAAGGCCATCATCTCGCGATGAAGGGGGCGTCTCGTGGGTTTTCTCGAGCTGCAGCGCCAGTGTGGGGTTTCTCATGAGGTAGTACGGGGAGCTCAGGGAGCCTCTCATGTGGCGCTTGGTAGTCAGGTCTCCATGCGCATTGCGAGGGGGAGCGCGTCATTGCTCTAGAGTCATGGAAGGTGTATTGGGCCTCAAGAACCGTTAAAGAAGGACTTTCAAGGTGTTTCTTGGGTCACGGCAGTAAACCCTGGGTTCCCTCGACTAGTGCCGGTGGCCTCAGGGAGCTTCTCAGTGTGCCTCTGAGAAGTCAGGGAAACCCTGGAGTTGGGAGGGCCCTCTCGGGACTCCACTGGGTTTGGTGCAATAGAAGAGGGCCTCATCTCGAGTGGAGGCAGGAACCTCAAGGTTCATCTCCATTTCTGACTCTGATCGCAGGGTCCCTGCAGAGTTGGGACAGGAGAGTCAGGCCTCGTCTTGTAAGGAGGAATGGAACTCCGCTTGCCTCTCGAGTTATTCATGGGGTGACAGGCAACTTGTCGAACTGTGTTTGGAATCTGCGGGTTTTTCCGGACGATGCACGAGGGTGTCAGTGCCCCTTCGTGTTGTGCCTTCTTCCACAGGGTTGCCTTTGAAGAGGTGTCCGGGCATCGGGTTCTTATCAAGAGCGGACCGGGGAATCGGGGTCTTTCAGCATGTGTTACCACCCATGAAGCTACGTCTCAAATATTCTCGTTAGACCGGCCTCATCCTGAGGTGCGCCGGAAAGGTTGGGAACCCCTTCCAGACAAAGCACGGGAGTCGACCCTCCAGTCGCAATCAGGAGGGGAGAAGTGGCTCAGATGAAGTCGTACCGGGAACCTCGGTGTTCCCCTCGAGAGAGACCAGGGTGTTGGGGAACTTTTGTAATCGCATCAAGGGTGCCAAGTTTTCACACTTGAAGTGTGAAAACACTTCAAGAAGAAACCTGGGACTTCTCTTTAGACGCTGTAGCGGGCAAGGGCCTCATCTTGCGATGACGGGGTAACCATGTGGTTTTTCTCGAGTTTCGGCGGGATTCTCGAGTTATGATGGGGAATTCAGGCTTCCTCTTGTGTTGGCCCAGGGAAGTCCAATCTTCCATTAGAGTTGCGAGAGAGAGCTAGGGATTGCTCTCGAGTCACTTCAGGGCAAAAGAGACCTCATCTAAGCTTGTGTCCGGGACCTAATGTTCCTCTCCAGGGGCGACAGAGATCTCGGGGTTGCATTTTAGACGCACCCGAGGAGTCAGGCCTTATCTCGAGAGGAAGGAAAGGACTCTGCTCTGCTCTCGAGTCCCGACGGGTATTTCTTGGAGACCACTGAGTGGCCTAAAGGGAGTCAAGCCTCCTGTGGATTTTTTTTAATTTTATTTTATTTTTAAACTTTACATAATTGTATTAGTTTTTCCAAATATCAAAATGAATCCGCCTCAGGTATACATGTGCTCCCCATCCTGAACCCTCCTCCCTCCTCCCCCCCATAGCATCCCTCTGGGTCGTCCCAGTGCACTAGCCCCAAGCATCCAGTGTCATGCATCAAACCTGGACTGGCAACTCTTTTCATACATGATATTTTACATGTTTCAATGCCATTCTCCCAAATCTTCCCACCTTCTCCCTCTCCCACAGAGTCCATAAGACTCTTCTGTACATCAGTGTCTCTTTTGCTGTCTCGTACTCAGGGTTATTGTTACCGTCTTTCAAAGTTCCATATATATGCGTTAGTATACTGTATTGGTGTTTTTCTTTCTGGCTTACTTCACTCTGTATAATAGGCTGCAGTTTCATCCACCTCATTAGAACTGATTCATTCTATTCTTTTTAATGGCGGAGTAAATCTCCATTGTGTATATGTACCACAGCTTTCTTATCCATTCATCTGCTGATGGACATCTAGGTTGCTTCCATGTCCTGGCTATTAGAAACAGTGCTGCGATGAACATTGGGGTACACGTGTCTCTTTCCCTTCTGGTTTCCTCAGTGTGTATGCCCAGCAGTGGGATTGCTGGATCATAAGGCAGTTCTATTTCCAGTTGTTTAAGGAATCTCCACACTGTTCTCCATAGTGGCTGTACTAGTTTGCATTCCCACCAACAGTGTAAGAGGGTTCCCTTTTCTCCACACCCTCTCCAGCGTTTATTATTTGTCGACTTTTGGATTGCAGCCATTCTGACTGGCGTGAAATGGTACCTCATAGTGGTTTTGATTTGCATTTCTATGATAATGAGTGATTTTGAGCATCTTTTCATGTGTTTGTTAGCCATCTGTATGTCTTCTTTGGAGAAATGTCTATTTAGTTCTTTGGCCCATTTTTTGATTGGGTCATCTATTTTTCTGGAGTTGAGCTGTAGGTGTTGCTTGTATATTTTTGAGATTAGTTGTTTGTCAGTTGCTTCATTTCCTATTATTTTCTCCCAGTCCGAAGGCTGTCTTTTCACCTTGCTAATAGTTTGCTTTGATGTGCAGAAGCTTTTAAGGTTAATTAGGCCCCATTTGTTTATTTTTGTTTTTATTTCCAATATTCTGGGAGGTGGGTCATAGAGGATCCTGCTGTGATGTATTTCAGAGAGTGTTTTGCCTATGTTCTCCTCTAGGAGTTTTATAGTTTCTGGTCTTACGTTTAGATCTTTAATCCATTTTGAGTTTATTTTTGTGTATTGTGTTAGAAAGTGTTCTAGTTTCATTCTTTTACAAGTGGTTGACCAGATTTCCCAGCACCACTTGTTAAAGAGATTGTCTTTAATCCATTGTATATTTTTGCCTCCTTTGTCAAAGATAAGGTGTCCATATGTGTGTGGATTTATCTCTGGGCTTTCTATTTCGTTCCACTAATCTATATTTCTGTCTTTGTGCCAGTACCATACTGTCTTGATAACTGTGGCTTTGTAGCGGAGCCTGAAATCAGGTAGGTTGATTCCTCCAGTTCCATTCTTCTTTCTCAAGATCGCTTTGGCTATTCGAGGTTTTTTGTATTTCCATACAAATTGTGAAATTATTTGTTCTAGCTCTGTGAAGAATACTGTTGGTAGCTTGATAGGGATTGCATTGAATCTATAAATTGCCTTGGGTAGTATACTCATTTTCACTATATTGATTCTTCCAATCCATGAACATGGTATATTTCTCCACCTATTAGTGTCCTCTTTGATTTCTTTCACCAGTGTTTTATAGTTTTCTATATATATGTCTTTAGTTTCTTTAGGTAGGTATATTCCTAAGTATTTTATTCTTTCCGTTGCAATGGTGAATGAAATTGTTTCCTTAATTTCTCTTTCTGTTTTCTCATTATTAGTGTATAGGAATTCAAGGGATTTCTGTGTGTTGATTTTATATCCTGCAACTTTACTATAGTCATTGGCTAGTTCTAGTAATTTTCTGGTGGAGTCTTTAGGGTTTTCTATGTAGAGGATCATGTCATCTGCAAACAGTGAGAGTTTTACTTCTTCTTTTCCAATTTGGATTCCTTTTGTTTCTTTTTCTGCTCTGATTGCTGTGGCCAAAACTTCCAAAGCTATGTTGAATAGTAATGGTGAAAGTGGGCACCCTTGTCTTGTTCCTGACTTTAGAGGAAATGCTTTCAATTTTTCACCATTGAGGATAATGTTTGCTGTGGGTTTGTCATATATAGCTTTTATTATGTTGAGGTATATTCCTTCTATTCCTGCTTTCTGGAGATTTTTTATCATAAATGGATGTTGAATTTTGTCAAAGGCTTTCTCTGCATCTATTGAGAAAATCATATGGTTTTTATTTTTCAATTTGTTAAGGTGGTGTATTACATTGATTGATTTGCGGATATTGAAGAATCCTTGCATCCCTGGGATAAAGCCCACTTGGTCATGGTGTATGATCTTTTTAATGTGTTGTTGGATTCTGATTGCTAGAATTTTGTTAAGAATTTTTGCATCTATGTTCATCAGTGATATTGGCCTGTAGTTTTCTTTTTTTGTGGGATCTTTGGCAGGTTTTGGTATTAGGCTGATGGTGGCCTCATAGAATGAGTTTGGAAGTTTACCTTCCTCTGCAATTTTCTGGAAGAGTTTGAGCAGGATAGGTGTTAGCTCTTCTCTAAATTTTTGGTAGAATTCAGCTGTGAAGCCGTCTGGACCTGGGCTTTTGTTGGCTGGAAGATTTTTGGTTACAGTTTCAATTTCCGTGCTTTTGATGGGTCTTTTAAGATTTTCTATTTCTTCCCTGGTCCAGTTTTGGAAAGTTGTACTTTTCTAAGAATTTGTCCATTTCTTCCACGTTGTCCATTTTATTGGCATATAATTGTTGATAGTAGTCTCTTATGATCCTTTGTATTTCTGTGTTTTCTGTTGTGATCTCTCCATTTTCATTTCTAATTTTATTGATTTGATTTTTCTCCCTTTGTTTCTTGATGAGTCTGGCTAATGGTTTGTCAATTTTATTTATCGTTTCAAAGAACCAGCTTTTGGTTTTGTTGATTTTTGCTATGGTCTCTTTTGTTTCTTTTACATTTATTTCTGCTCTAATTTTTAAGATTTCTTTCCTTCTACTAACCCTGGGGTTCTTCATTTCTTCCTTTTCTAGTTGCTTTAGGTGTAGAGTTAGTTTATTTATTTGACTTTTTTCTTGTTTCTTGAGGTGTGCCTGTATTGCTATGAACTTTCCCCTTAGGACTGCTTTTACCGTGTCCCACAAGTTTTGGGTTGTTGTGTTTTCATTTTCATCCGTTTCTATGCAAATTTTGATTTCTTTTTTGATTTCTTCTGTGATTTGTTGGTTATTCAGCAGCGTGTTGTTCAGCCTCCATATGTTGGAATTTTTAATAGTTTTTCTCCTGAAATTGAGATCTAATCTTACTGCATTGTGGTCAGAAAAGATGCTTGGAATGATTTCTATTTTTTCGAATTTACCAATGCTAGCTTTATGGCCCAGGATGTGATCTATCCTGGAGAAGGTTCCATGTGCACTTTAGAAAAAGTTGAAATTCATTGTTTTGGGATGAATTGTCCTATAGATATCAATTAGGTCTAACTGGTGTATTGTATCATTTAAAGTTTGTGTTTCCTTGTTAAATTTCTGTTTAGTTGATCTATCCATAGGTGTGAGTGGGGTATTAAAATCTCCAACTATTATTGTGTTAGTGTTAATTTCTCCTTTCATACTTGTTAGCATTTGTCTTACATACTGTGGTGCTCCCACGTTGGGTGCATATATATTTATAATTGTTATATCTTCTTCTTGGATTGATCCTTTGATCATTATGTAGTGACCTTCTTTGTCTCTTTTCACAGCCTTTGTTTTAAAGTCTATTTTATCTGATATGAGTATCGCTACTCCTGCTTTCTTTTGGTCCCTATTTGCATGGAAAATCTTTTTCCAGCCCTTCACTTTCAGTCTGTATGTATCCCCTGTTTTGAGGTGGGTCTCTTGTAGACAACATATGTAGGGGTCTTGTTTTTGTATCCATTCAGCCAGTCTTTGTCTTTTGGTTGGAGCATTCAACCCATTTACGTTTAAGGTAATTACTGATAAGTATGATCCCATTGCCATTTACTTTATTGTTTGGGGTTCGAATTTATACCCCGTTTTTGTGTTTCCTGTTTAGTATTTGTTGGAGAGCTGGTTTGGTGGTGCAGAATTCTCTCAGATTTTGCTTGTCTGAAAAGCTTTTGATTTCTCATTCATACTTGAATGAGATCCTTGCTGGGTACAATAATCTGGGCTGTAGGTTATTTTCTTTCATCATTTTAAGTATGTCTTGCCATTCCCTCCTTGCTTGAAGAGTTTCTATTGAAAGACTAGCTGTTATCCTTATGGCAATTCCCTTGTGTGTTATTTGTTGTTTTTCCCTTGCTGCTTTTCATATTTGTTCTTTGTGTTTGATTTTTGTTAATGTGATTAATATGTGTCTTGGGGGGTTTCGCCTTGGCTTTATCCTGTTTGGGACTGTCTGGGTTTCTTGGACTTGAGTGATTATTTCCTTCCCCATTTTAGGGAAGTTTTCAACTATTATCTCCTCAAGTATTTTCTCACGGTCTTTCTTTTTGTCTTCTTCTTCTGGGACCCCTATGATTCGAATGTTGTAGCGTTTAATATTGTCCTGGAGGTCTCTGAGATTGTGCTCATTTCTTTTAATTCGTTTTTCATTTATCCTCTCTGATTCATTTATTTCTACCATTCTATCTTCGAATTCACTAATCCTATCTTCTGCCTCTGTTATTCTACTATTTGTTGCCTCCAGAGTGTTTTTAATTTCATTTATTGCATTATTCATTATATATTGACTCTTTTTTTATTTCTTCTAGGTCCTTGTTAAACCTTTCTTGCATCTTCTCAATCCTTGTCTCCAGGCTATTTATCTGTGATTCCATTTTAATTTCAATATTTTAGATCCATTTCACTATCCTTACTCGGAATTCTTTATCAGGTAGATTCCCTATCTCTTCCTCTTTTGTTTGGTTTGGTGGGCATTTATCCTGTTCCTTTATCTGCTGGGTATTCCTCTGTCTCATCTTGTTTAAATTGCTGAGTTTGGGGTGTCCTTTCTGTATTCTGGCAGTTTGTGGAGTTCTTTACTCTGGCATTTCCTCATTGTGTGTGGGTTTGTACAGGTGTCTTGTCAAGGTTTCCTGGTTAGGGAAGCTTGTGTCCGTGTTCTGGTGGGTGGAGCTGTATTTCTTCTCTCTGGAGTGCAATGAAGTGTCCAGTAATGAGTTATGAGATGTTTGTGGTTTTGGGGTGACTTTGGGCAGCCTGTATCTTGAAGCTCAGGGCTGCGTTCCTTTGTTGCTGGAGAATTTGCTTGGTATGTCTTGCCCTGGAACTTGTTGGCCCTTGTGTGGTGCTTGATTTCAGTGTCGGTATGGAGGCATTTGATGAGCTCCTGTCAATTAATGTTCCTTGGAGTCAGGAGTTCCCTGGAGGCAGGGTTTGGACTTAAGCCTCCTGCTTCCAGTTATCTGTCTTACTTTTACAGTAGTTTCAAAACTTCTCCTTCTATACAGCACCATTGATAAAACATCTACGTTAAAGAAGAAAATTTTCTCTACTGTGAGGGTCACTCAGAAAGGTTCACAGCGTTACATGGAGAAGAGAAGAGGGAGGAGGGAGTTAGAGGTGACCCAAATGAGATGAGGTGGAATCAATAGTGGAGAGAGTGGGCTGGCCAGTTGTCACTTCCTTATGTGTACTCCACAACTGGACCGCTCAGAGATGTTCACAGAGTTATACAGAGACGAGAAGAAGGAGGAAGGAGACAGAGGTGGCCAGAAGGATAAAAGGGGGGAATGAAAAGGAGGGAGACAGATCCAGCCAGTAATCAGTTCCCTAAGTGTTCTCCACCGTCTGGAATACACAGAAATTCAGAGTTGGGTAGAGTAGAGAGGGGTTAGGGAGGAGACACAGGCGACCTGGTGGAGAAAAAGGAGAGTCCAAAGGGAGAGAGAGCAGTCAAGCCAGTAATCTCGCTCCCTAGTGACAAATGGGTACTGAAGATTGGGTTCTTAAAGGTACAAAATTGGTAACAAATACATAAAAGCAAAAATTAAAAATCTAGAGTAGAGTTTGGAATTTCAAAAATACGATGTTAAAGAAAAGAAGAAGGAAAAGAAAGAGAGAAAAAACGAACAAAGAAAAACAAACATGGTCGCAAAAATTATCAAGAAAATACAGGTACAAAATTGATAACTAATACCAAAAAGCAAAAATTAAAAATCTAGAGTAGAGTTTGGAATTTCAAAAATACAATGTTATAAAAAAGGAAGAAGAAAACTAAAGAGAAAACAAACAAACAAAAACAAGCAATGTCGCAAAAGTTACAAAGAAACTACAGGTACAAAATTGATATCAAATATCAAAAAGCATAAATTAAAAATCTAGAGTACAGTTTGGAATTTCAAAAATACAATGTTAAAGAAAAGAAGAAAAAAAAAAACAAAACAAAAAAACAAGGTCAAAAAATTATTATATATATATAGATATATATATATGAAGTTTGCTGAAGAAGAAAAAAATAGGGTCTTTTTTTTGCAAAGTAATAGGTTATAAAAGTGAAAATTAAATGAACAATAGAGGACTTAAAATTAAAAAAATTAAAAAAAAGAAAGAATGATCATAAAAATATATCTAGGACTTTCTCTGGTTTTGTTGTGAGTATCGTGGGTTCGGTTCATTTTTGGCTAGTTCCTTGGTCCGACTTATATTTCTCAAGATCTATAGGCGCCTTCCTATGTAGTCCTAATAACCACAGGGTTTTAATCTATTGCCTGTAGCTTCCAAGGCGTTTCCCTCTGTTATAGCTTCTTTTGTTTGCTGGTCTCTTCAGTGTCTGGTTTACGCCCTGACACAAAGGGGACGGTGGAGGACAGTTTTTTTTTTTAGGCTCACTTGTTCAGTTGCTCTGTGGGGAGGGAGGGAGGGAGTGATGCTGCAAACAAATAACACTGGCGTGCGTTCGCAGTGCCTCAGCCACACTGGGTCTGCCCCCGCTCACGGCGCGTGTAGCCTTCCTGCCCACACTGCTCGGGCTCTAGGTTGTTCCACCGGGAACAATCCGAGGCTGGCCCTGGGCTGCATGCACCTCCCAGGTCCAAGCCGCTCAGGTTCAGGCACTCGGGTAGTCCTCAGAGGCACAGACTCAGTTCGGCCTGCGTTTTGTGCTCTTCCCAGGTCCGAGCAGCTCAGGTGATGAGGTGTTTGGCGAGCGCCAATGTTGTGACTTATCGCCTCCCTGCCACTCGGTTATCTGGGTGTAAAACAGGCGCACATTCTCAGGCAGATGTTGACCGTCCAGATCCCCAAGAAGTTTTAGTTAGCAAAGAAGCCTGCTTACAGTTTTATAGATAATGTCTCTCTGGGGCTGCAATTGCCCCCTTCCGGCTCTGGCTGCCTGTCACCGGAGGGGGAAGGTCTGTAGCCGGCTATCTCTGTTCAGTCCTTTGTTCCGTGCGCGGGCCTGGCAGTGTCTTAGGTTAGGGCTGGCTTTTTGCGTGGTAGATATCCCAGAGTCTGGTTTGCTAGCCCAAGTTATTTCGTTCAGATAGCGCTCAGGGTATTCAGGCCAGATTCTTACTCTAAGCGATGCAGCCCGCGCCGCGCCTCCCTGCCCAGCCCCTGCTTGCTAATGGTGTGAGCAGGCGTCTGCACTGCTTCGCGGCTGGGGGAGTTACCGTAGGGCTTGCAATCTGCGAGTTTTAATTGTTTATTTATTTTTATCCCCCTTATGTTGCCCTTTGTGCTTCCAAAGCTTGGCAAAGATTTGGCAGTGAAAAGCTTTCCTGGTGTTTGGAAACTTTTCTCTTTTTAAGACTATCTTCCCGGGACGGAAATCCCTCCCTCCCTCTTTTGTCTCTTTTTTTGTCTTTTATACTTTTTCCTACCTACTTTCCAAGAGTTGGGTTGCTTTTCTGGGTGCCTGATGTCCTCTGGCAGCATTCATAAGTTGTATTGTGGAATTTACTCGACGTTTAAATGCTCTTTTGATGAAATTGTTTGGGGGGGAAAAGAGTTCTCCCCGTCCTACTCCTCAGCAATCTTGGCTCCTCTCTTGTGGAGTTTGGAGAGAGCATGCGGGATTGCTCTCCAGGCCATGCAGGAAAAGAAGGCCCTCATCTCGCGATGTCGGGGGAGTCTCGTGGTTTTTCTGGAGCTGCGGTGCCAGTGTGGGGTTTCTCACAAGGTACGACCGGGAGCTCAGGGAGCCTCTCGTGTGGTGTCAGGGAAGTCAAGTCTCCATACGAGTGGCGAGGGGGCGCACGTCATTGCTCTCGAGTCATGGTAGTGGAATCAGGGCTCAACGCAATGAAAAAGGACGCTCGAGGTCTTTCTCGGGTTGCGGCAGGAAACCCTGGGTTCCCTCGACTTGTGCCTGTGACCTCAGGTAGCTTCTCAGGGTGCCTCTGAGAAGTCAGGGATACTATGGAGCTGGGAGAGGCCTCTCGGGACTCCACTGGGTTTGCTGCAATGGAAGAGGGCCTAATCTTGAGATCAAGAAGGAACCTCAGGGTTCCTCTCCATTTCGGACTCAGATCGCAGGGTCCTTGCAGAGTTAGGACAGGAGAGTCAGGCCTCGTCTTGTGTGGAGGAATGGAACTCCGCTTGCCTCTCAAGTTGTTCAAGGAGTGACAGGCCACTTGTCGAGCTGTATGTGGAACCTGCGGTTTTTTCCAGACAATGCACGGCGGTGCCAGTGCCCCTTCGTGATGTGCTTTCATCCACAGGGTTGCCTTCGAAGTGGTGTGCGGGCATCGGGTTCTTATCAAGAGCGGACCAGGAAATCGGGGTCTTTCAGAACGTGGCACCATCCATGAGGCTACGTCTCGAATTTCTTCGTTAGACTGGTGTCATCCTGAGGTGCGCCATGAAGATCGGGAACCCCTTCCAGACAAAGCAGGGGAATCGACCATCTTGTCGCGATCAGGAGGAGTGAAAGGGCTCAGTTGAAGTCGTGCCGGGAACCTCGGTGTTCCCCTCGAGTGGAACCGGTGTGTCGGGAAACTTTTGGGGTCGCTTCAAGGGTGCCAAGTACCGTTTTGCACTTCAATACGGACTTGGGGCTTCACTTGACACGCTGTAGAGGGCAAGGGCCTCATCTTGGGATGACGGGGGAATCACGTGGTTTTTCTCAAGGTGCGGCGGGATTCTCGAGTTATGACGGGGAATTCAGGCTTCCTCTTGTGTTGGCCCAGGGAAGTCCAATCTTCCATTCGAGTTTCGAGGGAGAGCTGGGGTTTGCTCTTGAGTCACTGCAGGGCAAAAGAGACCTCATCTAGGCTTGTGTCCAGGACCTAATATTCCTCTCCAGGGCCGACAGCGATCTCGGGGTTGCATTCCAGACGCATCCTGGGAGTCCGAGCTCGACTCGAGGGGAAGCAAAGGACCCCGCTCTCCTCTCGAGTCGCCACAGGTGTCTCTTGGAGCCCACTGAGTGGCCTAAAGGGAGTCAAGCCCCCTGTGGAGTTTGGAGAGAGGACTTGGGATTGCTCTCCAGGCCATGCAGGAAAAGAAGATCCTCATCTCGCGATGACAGGGGCGTCTTTTTGGTTTTCTCGAGCTGTGGTGCCAGTGTGCGGTTTCTGACGAGGTGCGACGGGAAGCTCAGAGAGCCTTTCGTGTGGTGCCAGGGAAGTCAGGTCTCCATGCGCATGGCAAGGGGGAGCGCGTCATTGCTCTCGAGATATGGTACGGGAATCGGGCCTCAAGATACGTTAAAGCAGGACTCTCAAGGTCTTTCTCAGGTTGGGGCAGGAAACCCTGGGTTCCGTCGACTTCTGCCGGTGACCTTAGGGAGCTTCTCAGGGTGCCTCTGAGAAGTCAGGCATACTGTGGATTTGGGACGGGCCTCTCGGGACTCCTCTGGTTTTGTGGCAATGGAAAAGGCCTCGTCTTGAGTGGAGGCAGGAACCTCAGGCTTCCTCTCCATTTCTGACTCGGTGCGCAAGGTCCCTAGAGTTGTGACAGGAGAGTCAGGCATCGTCTTGTGTGGAGGAATGGAACTCCGCTTGCTTCTCGAGTTGTTCACGAGGTGACAGACCACTTGTGGAGCTGTGTGAGGAACCTGCGGGTTTTTCCGGAAGATGCACGGGGTGTCAGTGCCCCTACGTGTTGTGCCTTCATCCACAGGCTTGCCTTCGAAGAGGTGTCCAGGAGTCTGGTTTTGATCAAAAGTGGACCATGGAATCGGGGTCTTTCGGCATGTAGTATGGCCCTCGAGGCTACGTCTCGAATTTCCTCATGAGACCGGCCTCATCCTGAGGTGCGCCGGGAAGGTCGGGAACCCCTTCGAGACAAAGCAGTGGAATCGACCCTCCTATCGCGATCATGAGAGGAGAAAGGCCTCAGATGAAGTGGTGCCGGGAACTTCAGTGTCCCCTCTAGTGAGATCGGTATATAGGGGAACTTTTGGGGTCGCATCAAGGGTGCCAAGTACTGTTTTGCACTTCAAGACGGAATGTGAGACTTCTCTTGAGACGCTGTAGGGGGCAAGGGCCTCATCTTGCAATACAGGGAACCACGTGATTTTTCTCGAGTTGCGGCGGGTTTCTCAAATTACAACTGGAAATTCAGGCTTCCTCTTGTGTTGGCTCAGAAAGGCCAATCTTCCATTCGAGTTGCAAGGGAAAGCTAGGGGTTGTGCTTGAGTCACTGCAGGGCCAAAGAGACGTCCTCTAGGCTTTTGTCCAGGACCTAAGGTTCCTCTCCAGGGGCGACAGGGATCCAGGGTTGCATTCCAGACTCACCCTCGTAGTCAGGCCTCATCTCGAGGGGAAGCAAAGGACACCGCTCTCCTCCTGAGTATCGACGCGTATCTCTTGGAGCCCACTGAGTGACCTAAAGGGAGTCAAGCCTCCTTTGGAGTTTGGAGAGAGGATTCGGGATTGCTCTTCAGGTCATGCAGGAAAGAAGGCCCTCATTTCACCATGACAGGGGCGTCTCGTGGGTTTTCTCGAGCTGCGGCGCCAGTGTGGGGTTTCTCACGAGGTACGATGGGGAGCTCAGGGAGCCTCTCATGTGGTGCCGGGGAAGTCAGATCTTCATGCGCGTGGCGAGGGGGAGTGCGTCATTTTTCTCCAGTCATGGTAGGGGAATCGGGCCTCAAGATGCGTGAAGAAGGACTCTCGAGATTTTTCTCAGGTTACGGCAGGAAACCCTGGGTTCCCTCGACTTATGCCCGTGACCTCAGGGAGCTTCTCAGGGTGCCTCTGAGAAGTCAGGGATACTGTGCAGTTGGGAGGGGCCGCTCCGAACTCCACTGGGTTTGGTGCAGTAGAAGAGGGCCTTATCTCGAGTTGAGGCAGGAACCTCATGGTTCCTCTCCATTTCTGAATCGGATCTCAGTGTCCATGCAGAGTTGGGACAGGAGAGTCAGGCGTCGTCTTGTGTGGAGGAATTTAACTCCTCTTGCCTCTCGAGTTGTTCACGGGGTGACAGGCCACTTGTCGATCTGTATGTGGAACTTGCGGGCTTTTCCAACGATGCAGGAGGGTGTCAGACCCCTTCGTTTTGTGCCTTCGTCCACAGGATTGCCTTCGAAGAGGTGTCCTAGCATTGGGTTCTTATCAAGAGCAGACAGGGAAATCGGGGTCTTTCGGCGTGTGGCACCAACCACAAGGCTACGTCTTGAATTTCCTCGTGAGACCGGCCTCATCCTGAGGTGCGCCGGGAAGGTCCGGAACCCCTTCCAGACAAAGCAGGGTAATCGACCCTCCCATCGCGATCAGGAGGGGATAAGGGGCTCAGAACAAGCGGTGCACCGAACCTTGGTGTTCCCCTCGAGTGAGACCAGGGTGTCGGGGAACTTTTGTGCTAACATCAAGGTTGCCAATTATCGTTTTAAACTTCAAGATGGAATGTGGGGCTTCTCCTGAGACGCTGTAGCTGGCAAGGGCCTCATCTTGCGATGACGGGGGAACCACGTGGTTTTCCTCGAGTTGCGGCGGGATTTTCGAATTACGATGGGGAATTCAGGTTTCCTCTTGTGTTGTCCCAGGGAAGTCCATTCTTCCATTCGAGGTGCGAGGGACAGCAGGGGATTGCTCTCGAGTCACTTCAGGGCAAATGAGACCTCATCTATGCTTGTGTCTAGGACCTAATGTTCCTCTCCAGGGGCGACAGGGATCTCGGGGTTGCATTCCAGACTCACCTGAGGAGTCAGGCCTGGTATATAGGGGAAGCAAAGAATTCCGCTCTCCTCTCGAGTCCCAATGGGTATCTCTTGGAGCCCACGGAGTGGCCTAAAGGGAGTCAGGCCTCCTGTGGAGTTTGAAGAGAGGCCTCGAGATTGCTCTCCAGGCCATGCAGGAAAAGAAGGCCTTCATCTCGCGATGACGGAGGCGTCTCGTGGGTTTTCTCGAGCTGGGGAGCCAGTGTGGGATTTCTCACGAGGTATGACGGGGAGCTCAGGGAGCCTCTCGTGTGGCGCCAGGAAAGTCAAGTCTCCATGCGAGTTTCGAGGGGGAACGCGTCATTGCTCTCGAGTCATGGTAGGGGAATCGGGATTCAAGACGCGTGAAGGAGGATTTTCGAGGTCTTTCTCGGGTTGTGTCAGGAAACCCTGTGTTCCCTCGACTTGTGCCGGTGACCTCAGGGAGCTTCTAAGGGTGCCTCTGAGAAGTCGCGATACTGTGGATTTGGGAGGGGCCTCTCGGGCCTCCACTGTTTTTGGTGTAATGGAAGAGGGCCTCATCTCGAGTGGAGTCAGGAACCTCAGGGTTCCTCTCCATTTCGGACTCCGATCGCAGGGTCCCTTCAGAGTTGGGACCGGAGAGTCAGGCCTCGTCTTGAGTGGAGGAATGAAACTCTGCTTGCCTCTCGAGTTGTTCATGGGATGACAGGCCTCTTGTCGAGCTGTGTGTGGAACCTGCGGCTTTTACCGAATGATGCACGGGAGTGTCAGTGACCCTTCGTTTTGTGCCTTCGTCCACAGGGTTGCCTTCGAAGAGGTGTCCGGGCATCGGGTTCTTCTCAAGAGTGGGCCGGGAAATCGGGGTATTTCGGCATGTGACACCACCCCTGACGCTATGTCTCGAATTTCCTCGTGAGACCGGCCTCATCCTGAGGTGCACCGGGAATGTGGGGAACCCCTTCCAAACAAAGCAGGGGAATAGACCCTCCTGTCTCGAACAGGAGGGGAGAAGGTGCTCAGATGAAGTGGTGTGGGAACCTAGGTGTTCCTGTCGAGTGAGACCGGCATGTCCAGGAACATTTGGTGTCGCATCAAGGGTGCAAAGTACCGTTTCGCACTTCAAGACGGAACGTGGTTCTTTTCTTGAGAGGCCATAGCAGCAAGGGCCTCATCTTGGGATGACGTTGGAAACACGTGGTTTTTCTCGAGTTTCGGCGGGACTCTCGAGTTACGAAGGGGATTTCTGGCTTCCTCTTGTGTTGGCCCAGGGAAGCCCAATCTTCCATTCGAGTTGCGAGGGAGAGCTGGGGGTTGCGCTCGAGTCACTGCAGGGCAAAAGAAACCTCATCCAGGCTTGTGTCTAGGACCTAATGTTCCTCTCAAGGGGTGACTGGGATCTTGGGGTTGCATTCCAGACTCACCCAGGAGTCAGGCGTCGTCTCGAGGGGAAACAAAGGACTTATCTCTCTTCTCGAGTCGCGACGGGTATTTCTTGGAGCCCACTGAGTGGACTAAAGGGAGTCAAGCCTCCTCTGGAGTTTGGAGAGAGGACTCAGGATTGCACTCCAGGACATGCAGGAAAAGAAGGCCCTCATCTCACGATGACGGGGGGGGGGGGGTCTCAGTGGTTTTACCGAGCTGCAGCGCCTGTGTTGGTTTCTCAGGAGGTACGACGGGGAGCTCAGGGAGCCTCTTGTGTGGCGCCAGGGAAGTTAGGTCTCGATGCGTGTGGCAAGGGGGAGCGCGTCATTGCTCTCGAGTCATGGTAGGGGAATCAGGCCTCTAGACGCGTTGAAGAAGGACTCTCAAGATCTCTCTCGGGTCTTGGCAAGAATACCTGAGTTCCCTCGACTTGTGCCGGTGACATCAGGGAGATTCTCCGGGTGCCTCTGAGAAGTCAGGGATACTGTGGAGTTGGGAAAGACCTCTCGGGACTCCACTGGGTTTGGTGAAATGGAAGGGGGCCTCATCTCGAGGGGAGGCAGGAACCTCAGGGTTCCTCTCCATTTCTGATTCCAATCGCAGCCCCCTGCATAGTTGGGAGAGGTGAGTCAGGCCTTGTCTTGTGTGCAGGAATGGACCTCCGCTTGCCTCTCGAGTTGTTCACTGGGTGACAGGAACTTGTTGAGCTGTATGAGTAACCTGCGGTCTTTTCCGGACGATGCACGGGGGTGTCAGTGCCCCTTCGTGTTGTGCCTTCATCCACACTATCTTCGAATAGGTGTCTGGGCATCGTGTTCTTATCAAGAGCGGATCGGGAAATCGCGGTCTTTCGGCATGTGGCACCACCATCGAGGCTACGTCTCGAATTTCCTCGTGAGACAGCCTCATCTGAGGTGCGTGGAGAAGGTCGGGAACCCCTTGCAGACAAAGCAGGGGAATCGACCCTCCTTTCGCGATCAGGAGGGGAGAAGGGGCTCAGATGAAGTGGTGCCAGGAACCTCGGTGTTCCCCTCGAGTGCGACCCGTATGTCGGGGAACTTTTGGGGTAGCATTAAGGGTGCCAAATATCATTTCGCACTTGAAGACAAAACGTGGGACTACTCTTGAGACGCTGGAGCGGGCAAGGGCCTCATCTTGCAATGAAGGGGAAACCACGTGGTTTTTCTCAAGTTGAGGTGGAATTCTCGAATTACTACTGGGAATTCAGGCTTCCTCTTGTGTTGGCCCAGGGAGGTCCAATATTCCATTCGGGTTGCGAGGGAAAGCTGGGGAGTGCTCTCGAGTTACTGCAGGGCAAAAGCGACCTCATCTAGCCTTGTGTTCAGGACCCAATGATCCTCTCCAAGGGCGACAGGCATCTCGGGTTTGCATTACAGACTCACCCAGGGAGTTAGGCCTCGTCTCGAGGGGAAGCAAAGGACTCGGCTCTCCTCTCGAGTAGCGACGCGTATCTCTTGGAGCCCACTGAGTGGTCTAAAGGGAGTCAACCCTCCTCTTCAGTTTGGAGAGAGGACTCGGGATTGCTCTCCAGGCCATGCAGGAAAAGAAGGCCCACATCTCGAGATGACGGGGGCGTCTCGTGTGTTTTCTCGAGCTGCGGCGCCAGTGTGGGGTTTCTCACGAGGTACAACGGGGAGTTCAGGTAGCCTCTCGTGTGGCAACAGGGAAGTCAGGTCTCCATTGGCGGGGCAAGGGGGAGCGCGTCATTGCTCTCAAGTCAGGGTAGGGGAATCGGGCCTCATGACGGGTAGAAAAAGAACTCTCGATGTCTTTCTAGGGTTGCGGCAGGAAACCCTGGGTTCCCTTGACTTGTGCCGGTGACCTCAGGGAGCTTCTCAGGGTGCCTCTGAGAAGTCAGGGATACTGTGGATTTGGGAGAGGCCTCTCGGTACTCCTCTGGGTTTGGTGCAATGGAAGTGGGCCTCATCTCGAGTTGAGGCAGGAACCTCAGGGTTCTGCTCCTGACTTCCTGGAGGCCGGATCTGACTCAGATCGCAGGTTCCCTGTTGAGTTTGCTCAGGAGTGTCAGGTCTCGTGTTCTGCGGAGGAATGGAACTCCGCTTACATCTCAAGTTGTTCAATGATGACACCACTTTTCGTGATGTGTGTGGAACCTGCGGGTTTTTCAGAGATGCACGGGGGCGTCAGTGCTTCTTCCTGTTGTGCCTTCATCCACAGGGTTGCCTTCGAAGAGGTGTCCGGGCATCGGGTTCTCCTCAAGTGCGGACCGGGAAATTGGGTTCTTTCAGCATGTTGCACCACCCACGAGGCTACGTCTCGAATTTCCTCGTGAGACCGGCCTCATCCTGAGGTGTGCAGGAAAGTCCGGGAACCCTTTCCAAACAAAGCAGGGGAATCGACCCTCCTTTCGGGATCAGGAGGAGAGAAAGGGCTCAGATGAAGTAGTGCCGGGAACCTCGGTGCTCTCCTTGAGTGAAAGTCGGGTAACTTTTCGCGTTGCATCAAGGGTGCCAAGTACCGTTTCGCACTTCAAGACGGAACCTGGGACTTCTCTTTAGACGCTGTAGTGGGCAAGGGCCTCATCTAGCGCTGATGGGGGACCCACGTGTTTTTTCTCGAGTTGCGGCAGGATTCTTGAGTTACGATGGGGAATACAGGTTTCTTCTTGTGTTGGCCCAGGGAAGTCCAATCTTCCATTCGAGTTGCAAGTGAGAGCTGGAGATTGCTCTCGAGTCACTGCAGGGCAAAATAGAGCTCATCTAGGTTTGTGTCCAGGACCGAGTTTTTCTCTCCAGGGGCGACAGGGATCTCGGGGTTGCATTCCAGACTCCCCCGGGGAGTCAGGCCTCGTCTCGAAGGGAATAAATGGACTCCGCTCTCCTCTCGAGTCGTGACGGGTATCCCTTGGAGCCCAAGAGTGGCCTAAATGGAGTTAAGCCTCCTGTGGAGTTTGGACAGAGGACTCGGGATTGCTCTCTAGGCCATGCAGGAAAAGAAGGCCCTCATCTCGCGATGACGGGGGCGTCTCGTGGGTTTTCTCAAGGTGCAGTGCCTGGTTGGGGTTTCTCACGAGATAGGACGGGGAGCTCAGGGAGACTCCTGTGGTGCCACGGAAGTCAGGTCTCCATGGACGTGGCGTGGGGGAGCGCCTCATTGCTCTCGAGTCATGGTAGGGGAATCAAGCCTCAAGACGCTTCAAAGAAGAACTCTCGAGGTCTTTCTCGGGGTGTGGCAGGAAACCCTGGGTTCCCTCGACTTGTGCCCATGACCTCAGGGAGCTTAGCGGGGTTCCTCTGAGAAGTCAGGGATACTGTGGAGTTGAGAGGGGCTTCTCGGGACTTCACAGGGACTGGTGCAATTGAAGAGGACCTAATCTCAGATTGAGGCAGTAACGTCAGGGTTCCTCTCCATTTCTGACTCGGATAGCAGGGTCCCTGCAGAGTTGGGACAGGAGAGTCAGACCTCGTCTTGTGTGGAGTAATGGAACTCCGCTTGCCTCTCGAGTTGTTCACGGGATGACAGGCCACCTGTCGAGTTGTATGTGGAACCTGCGGTTTTGGGGGATGATGCACAGGGGTGTCAGTGCCCCTTCGTGTTGTGCCTTCATCCACAGGGTTACCTTCGAAGAGGTGACCGGGCATCGGGATCTTTTCAATAGCGGACCAGGAAATCGGGGTCTTTCGGCATGTGGCACAACCCACGAGGCTACGTCTCGAATTCCCTCGTGAGACTGGCCTCATCCTGAGGTTCGCCGGGAAGTCTGGGAACCCCTTCCAGACAAAGCAGGGGAATCGACCCTCCTGTCGCCATCAGGAGGGGAGAAGAGGCTCAGCTGAAGCGGTGCTGGGAACCTCCATGTTCTCCTCGAGTGAGACCGGGGTGTCAGGGAAATTTGGGGGTCGCATCAAGGGTGCCAACTACCGTTTCACACTTCAAGATGGAACATGGGACTTCCCTGGAGACGCTATAGCTGACAGGGGCCTCATATTTCGATGACGGAGGAACCACGTTGTTTTTCTCCAGTTGCCGCGGGATTCTCGAATTACAACGGGGAATACAGGCTTCCTCTTGTGTTGGCCCAGGGAAGTCCAATCATCCATTCGAGTTGCGAGGGAGAGCTGGGGATTGCACTTGAGTCAATGCAGGACAAAAAAGACCTCATTTAGGCTTGTGTCCAGGACCGAGTTTTCCTCTACAGGGGCGACACGGATCTCGGGATCCCATTCCAGACTCACCCAAGTAGTCAGGCCTCTGCTCGAGGGGAAGCAACGGACTCCGCTCTCCTCTAGAGTAGCGACGTGTATCTCTTGGAGGCTACTGAGTGGCCTAAAGGGAGTCAGGCCTCCAGTGGAGTTTGGAGAGTGGACTCGGGATTGCTCTCTAGGTCATGTAGGAAAAGAAGGCCCTCATCTTACGATGATGGGGGCGTCTCGTGAGTTTTCTCGAGCGGCGGTGCCAGTGTGGGGTTTTCATGAGGTAGGACGGGGAGCGCAGGGAGCCTCTCGTGTGGCGCCAGGGAAGTTAGGTTTCAATGGGCGTGGCGAGGGGAATGCGTCATTGCTCTCCAGTCATGGTAGGGTATCGGGCCTCAAGATGCGGTAAAGAAGGTCTCTCGAGGTCTTGCTCAGAATGCAGCAGGAAACCCTGGGTTCACTCGACTTGTGCCAGTGACCGCAGAGAACTTCTGAGGGTGCCTCTGAGAATCAGGGATACTGTGGATTTGGGAGGGGCCTCTCGGGACTCCACTGGGTATGGCACAATGGAACAGGGCCTCATTTCGAGTTGATGCAGGAACGTCAGGTTTCATCTACATTTCTGACTCCGATCGCACGGTCCCTGCAGAGTTGGGAAAGGAGAGTCAGGCCTTCTCTTGTGTGGAGGAAAGGAACTCCGCATGCCTCTCTAGTTCTTCAAGGGATGACAGGACACTTGTCAATCTGTGTTTGGAATCTGCGTGTTTTTCCATACTATGCATGGGGATGTCAGTACCCCTTCGTGTTGTGCCTTCACCCACAGGATTGCCTTCGAAGAGGGGTCCGGGCCTCAGGGCCTTCTCAAGAGCGGACCGGGGCATCGGGGGCGTTCGGCATGTGGCACCACCCACGTGGTTCGTCTCGAATTTCCTCGTGAGACCGGCCTCATCCTGAGGTGCGCTGGGAAGGTCGGAACCCCTTGCACACAAAGCAGGGGAATCGACCCTCCTGTCTCGATCAGAAGGGGAGAAGGGGCACAGATGAGGTGATGCCGGGAACCTCGGTGTTCCCCTCCAGTGAGACCAGTGTGTTGGGGAACTTTTGGTGTCGCATCAAAGGTGCCAAGTACCGTATCGCACTTCAAGATGGAACGTAAGACTTCTTTTGAGACGCTGTAGCGACAATGGCCGCATCTTGCGATGAAGAGGGAATGACGTGGTTTTTCTCGAGTTGTGGCGGGATTCTTGAGTTACAATGGGAAATTCAGGCTTCCTCTTCTGTTGGCCCAGGGAAGTCCAGTCTTCCATTTGAGTTGCGAGGGAGAGTTGGGGATTGCTCTCGAGTCACTGCAGGAAAAAAGAGACCTCATCTAGGCTTGTGTCCAGGACCTAATGTTTCTCTCCAGGGGCGACAGGGATCTCCGGTTCGCATATCAGACTCACCCGAGGAGTCAGGCCTCGCCTTGTGGGGAAGGAAAAGACTCCACTCTCCTCTCGACTCGCGACGGGTATGTCTTGGAGTCCACTGAGTGACCAAAAGGGAGTCAAGCCTACTGTGGAGTTTGGAGAGAGGACTCGGGATTGATCTCCAGGCCATGCTAGAAAAGAAGGCCGTCATGTCGCGAAAACGGGGGCGTCTCGTGGGTTTTCTCTATCTGTGGCGCCAGTGTGGGGTTTCTCACGAGGTATGACGGGGAGCTCAGGGAGCCTCTCGTGTGGCGCCAGGGAAGTCAGGGCTTCATGAGTGTAGCAGAGGGAGCGCGTCATTGCCCTCGAGTCACGGTAGGGGAATCAGGCCTCAAGATGCGTTGAAGAAGGACTCTTGAGTTCTTTCTATGGTGGCGGCAGTAAACCCTGGGTTCACACGAATTGTGCTGGTGACCTCAGGGAGCTTCTCAGGGTGCCTCTGAGAAGTCAGGGATACTGTGGAGCTGGGACGCGTCTCTCGGGACTCCACTGGGTTTCGTGCAATGGAAGAGGTCCTAATCTCGAGTGGAGGCAGGAACCTCAGCGTTCTTCTCGTGACTTCACTGGCGCTGGTCTGATTCGGATCGCAAAGTCCCTGCAGAGTTGGGACAGGAGAGTCAGGCCTCGTCTTGTGTAGAGGAATGAAACCCCACTTGCCTCTCGAGTTCTTCAGGGGTGACAAGCCACTTGTTGAGCTGTATGTGGAACCTGCGGGTTTTTCCGGACGATGCACGAGGGTGTCAGTGCCCCTTTGTGTTGTGCCTTCATCCACAGGGTTGCCTTCGAAGAGGTGTCCAGGCATTGGGTTCTTATGAAGAGTGTACAGGGAAATCATAGTCTTTTGGCATGTGGCACCACCCGCGAGCTACGTCTCGAATTTCCTCGTGAGACCGGCCTCATCCTGAAGTGCCCCGTGAAGGTCGGGAACCCCTTACAAACAAAGCAGGGGAAGTGACCCTCCTATCACGAACAGGAGGGGAGAAGGGGCTCAGATAAACTGGTGCCGGGAACCTCGGTGTTCACCTCGAGTGAGACCGATATTTCGGGGAACTTTTGGGGTCACATCAAGGGTGTCAAGTATCGTTTCGCACTTCAAGACGGAACGTGGGACTTTTCTTGAGAAGCTGTAGCGGGCAAGGGCCTCATCTTGCGATGACGAGGGAACCAAGTGCTTTTTCTCGAGTTGCAGTGGGATTCTCGAGTTACGAAGGGGAATTCAGGCTTCCTCTTGTGTTGGCCCAGGGAAGTCCAATCTTCCATTCGAGTTGTCAGGGAGAGCGGGGGATTGCTCTCAAGTTACAGAAGGGCAAAAGAGACCTCATCTAGGCTTGTTTCCAGGACCTAATGTTCCTCTCCAGGGGAGACAGGGATCTCGGGGTTGCATTCCAGACCCACCTGGTGAGTCAGGCCTTGTCTCGAGGGGAAGCAAAGGACTCCATTCTCCTCTCGAGTCGAGATGGGTATCTCTTGGAGCCCACTAAGTGGCCTAAAGGGAGTCAAGCCTCCTGTGGATTTTGAAAAGAGGATTCGGTATTCCTCTCCAGGCCATGCAGGAAAAGAAGGCCCTCATCTCGCGATGACAGGGGCGTATGGTGGGTTTTCTCAAGCTGCGGCGTCAGTGTGGGGTTTCTCACGAGGTACAACAGGGAGCTCAGGGAGCCTCTCTTATGGCGCCAGGGAAGTCAGGTCTCCATGTGCGTGGCGAGGGGGTGCGTGTCATTTCTATAGAGCCATGGAAGCAGATTCGGGCTTCAAGACACGTTGAAGTAGGACTCTCGAGGTCTTTTTCGCATTGTGGCAGGAAACCCTGGGTTCCCTCGACATGTGCCGGTGACCTCATGGAGCTTCTCCGGGTGCCTCTGAGAAGTCAGGGGTACTGTGGAGTTGGGAGGAGCCTCTCTGGACTCCACTGGGTTTGGTGCAATGGATGAGAGCCTCATCTCGAGTGGAGGCAGGAACCTCATGTTTCCTCTCCTGGGTTTCCTTGCGCCGGTACTGACTCGGATCGCAGTTTCCCTGCAGAGTTGGTACAGAAAATCAGGTCTCGCCTTGTGTGGAGGAATGGAACTCCACTTGCCTGTCGAGTTGTTCACGGGGTGACAGACCACTTGTTGAACTGTGTTTGTAACCTGCGGGTTTTTCTGGATGATAAACGGGGGTGTCAGTGCCCCTTCGTGTTGTGCTTTCATCCACAGGTTTTCCTTCGTAAAGGTGTCAGGGCATCGCGTTCTTATCAAGAGTAGACCGGGAAATCGGGGTCTTTCGGCTTGTGGCACCACCCACGAGGCTATGTCTCGAATTTCCTCCTGAGACCTGCCTCATCCTTAGGCGCGCTGGAAAGGTCGGGAACGCCTTCCAGACATAGCAGGGGAATCGACACTCCTGTCGCGATCACGAGGGCAGAAGGAGCTCAAATGAAGTGGTTCCGGGAACCTCTGTGTTCCTTTTGAGTGAGACCGGTATGTCGGGGAATTTTGAGATTGCATCAAGGGTGCCAAGTACCGTTTCGCACTTCAAGACAGAACGTGGGACTTCTCTTGAGTCGCTGTAGCGGGCAAGGGCCTCATCTAGCGCTGATGGGGGAACCACGTGGATTTTCTCGAGTTTCGGCGGGATTCTCGAGTTACGATGTCGAATTCAGGCTTCCAATTGTATTGGCCCAGGGAAGTCCAATCTTCAATTCGATTTGCAAGGGAGAGCTGGCGATTGCTCTCTAGTAACTGCAGTGCAAAATAGACCTCATCTAGGCTTGTGTCCAGGACCGAGTTTTCCTCTCCAGGTGCGACAGGAACTCGGGGTTGCATTCCAGACTCACACGGGGAGTCAGGCCTCATCTCGAGGGGAAGCAAAGGACTCCTCTCTCCCTTCAAGTCCTGACAGCTATCTCTTGGAGCCAACTGAGAGGCCTAAAGAGAGTCAAGCCTCCTGTGAAGTCTGGAGAGAGGACTCGGTTTTGCTCTCCATGCCAGGCAGGAAAGAAGTCCCTCATCTCGTGATGACGGGGGCGTATCGTGGGTTTTCTCGAGCTGCGGTGCCTGAATGGGGTTTCCGAAGAGGTACGACGGGGAGCTCAGGGAGACTCTCTTCAGGCGTCAGGGAAGTCAGGTCTCCATGCGCATGGCGATGGGGAGCGGGTCTTTGCTCTCGAGTCATGGTAGGGGAATCGGGCCTCAAGACGCGCCGAAGGACTCTCAAGGTCTTTCTCGGGTCGCAGCAGGAAACCCTGGGTTCCCTTGACTTGTGCCGGTGACCTCAGGTAGATTCTCAAGGTGCCTCTGAGAATTCAGGGATACTGTGGAGTTGGGAGGGGCCTCTCGCGACTCATCTGGGTTTGGTGCAATGGAAGAGGGCCTCACCTCGAGTTGAGACAGGAACCTCAGGTTTCCTCTCCATTTCTAACTCGGATGGCAGGGTCCCTGAAGAGTTGGGACAGGAGAGTCAGGCCTCATCTTGTGTGGAGGAATCGAACTCCGCTTGCCTATAGAGTTGTTCACGGGGTGACATTCCACTTGTCGAGCTGTGTGTAGAACCTGTGGGTTTTTCTGGACGATGCACGGGAGTTTTAGTAACCCTTCTGTGGTGCCTTCATCCACAGGGTTGCCTTCGAAGTGGTGTCCGGGCATCGGGTTCTTATCCAGATTGAACTGCACCATCGGGGTCTTTCGGCATGTGGCACCACCCACGAGGCTACGTCTCGAATTTCCTCCTGAGAAAGGCCTCATCCTTAGGTGTGCAGGGATGGGCGGGAACTCCTTCCAGACAAAGCAGGGGAATATACCCTCCTGTCGTGATCAGGAGGGGAGAAAGTGATCAGATGAAGTGGTGCCGGGAACTTCGGTGTTCCCCTCGGTGAGAACGGTGTGTCGGGGAACTTTTGGGGTTACATCAAGGGTGAAAAGTAGCATTTCGCACTTCAAGACAGAACGTGGGACTTCACTTGAGACGCTGTAGCGGGCCAGGGCCTCATCTTGGGATGACGAGTGAACCACGTGCTTTTGCTCGCATTGCGGCGTGAGTCTCGAGTTTCGAAGGGGAATTCAGATTTCCTCCTGTGTTGGCCCATGGAAGTCCAATCTTCCATTCGAGTTGCGAGGGTGAGCTGGGATCCCACTCAAGTCACTGCGGGGCAAAATAGACCATATCTAGGCTTGTGTCCAGGACCGAATATTCCTCTCCAGGGGTGACAGGGATCTCGGGGTGGCATTCCAGACTCACCCAGGAAGTCCGGCCTTGTTTCTAGGGGAAGCAAAGTATTCCGCTTTCCTCTCGAGTCGCGACGGGTACCTATTGAGCGCACTGGGTAGCCTTAGTGAGTCAAGCCTCCCGTGGAGTTTGGAGAGACGACTCGGGATTGCCCTCCAGGCCATGCAGTTAATGATGGCCCTCATCTCACGATAACGGGGGCGACTCGTGGGTTTTCTCGAGCTGCGGCGCCAGTGTGGGGTTTCTCCCGAGGCACGACGGGGACCTCAGGGAGCCTCTCGTGCGGCGCCAGGGAAGTCAGGACTCCATGCGCGTGGTGAGGGGGAGCGCGTCCTGGCTCTCGAGTCACGGGAGGGGACTAGGGCCTCGAGATGCGTTGAAGAAGGACTCTCGAGGTCTTTCTCGGGGGGCGGCGGGAAACCCTCGTTTCCCTCGCCTTCTGCCGGGGACCTTAGGGAACTTCCCAGGGTGCCTCAGAGAGGCGAGGGATCCTGAGGAATTGGCGGGGCCTCTCGGGACTGCACTGGGTCTGGCGCAACGGAAGAGGGCCTCACCTCGAGGGGAGGCAGGAGCCTCAGGCTTCCTCTCCGTTTCGGACTCCGACCGCAGGGTCCCTGCAGAGTTGGGACAGGAAAGTCAGGCCTCGTCTTGTCTGAGGAAGGGAACCCCGCTTGCCTCGCGAGTTGCTCAGGGGGACTCAGGCCCCTCGTCAAGCTGTGTGTGGAACCCGCGGGTCTTTGCGGACGATGCACGGGGGTTGCTGTGCCCCTTCGTGTTGTGCCTTCACCCACAGGGTTGCCTTCGAAGAGGAGTCCAGGACTCGGGTCCTTCTCAAGAGCGGACCCGGGAATCGGGGGCGTTCGGCATGTGGCACCACCCACGTGGCTCGTCTCGAATTTCCTCGTGAGACCGGCCTCATCCTGAGGTGCGCCGGGAAGGCCGGGAACCCCTTCCAGACCACGCAGGGGAATCGACTCTCCTGTCGCGATCAGGAGGCGAGAAGGTGCTCAGATGAAGCGGTGCCGGGACCCTCGGTATTCCCCTCGAGGGAACCCGGCGTGTTGGGGAACTTTTGGGTGTCGCAGGAAGGCTGTCAGGTACCGTTTCGCACTTCAGGGCGGAACAGGGGACTTCCCTTGAGACGCAATCGCGGGCAAGGGCCTCATCTTGCCAAGAGGTGGGAACCACGTGGTTTTTCTCGAGTTGCGGCGGGAATCTCAAGTTACGACGGGGATCTCAGGCTTCCTCTTGGGTTGGCCCTGGGAAGCCCAATCTTCCGCTCGAGTTGCGAGGGAAAGCTGGGGGTTGCGCTCGGGTCACTGCAGGGCCGAAGAGACCTCACCTAGGCCTGTGTCCGGGACCTAATATTCCTCTCCAGGGAAGGCAGGGATCTCGGGGTTGCATTTCAGGCTCCCCCGGGGAGTCAGGGCTCGTCTCTTGGGGAAGCCAAGGACTCCGCTCTCCTCTCAAGTCGCGACGCGGATCTCTTGGAGCCCCCTGAGCGGCCTCAAGGGAGTCCAGCCTCCTCTTGCGTTTGGAGAGAGGACCCGGGATTGCTCTGCAGGCCATGCAGGAAAAGAAGGCCCTCAGCTCGCGAGGACGGGGGGGTCTCAGGGCTTTTCTCGAGCTGCGGCGCCCATGGGGGTTTTCTCCCGAGGCACGACGAGGATCTCAGGGAGCCTCTCGTGCGGCGCCAGGGAAGTCATGTCTGCATGCGCATGGCGAGGGGGAGCGCGTCATGGCTCTCGAGTCACGGGAGGGGACTAGGGCCTCGAGACGCGTTGAAGAAGGACTCACGATTTCTTTCTCGGGTGGCGGCGGGAAACCCTCGTTTCCCTCGCCTTCTGCCGGGGACCTTAGGGAACTTCCCAGGGTGCCTCTGAGAGGCGAGGGATCCTGTGGAGGTGGGGGGGCCCCTCCGCACTCCGCTGGGTCTGGCTCAACGGAAGAAGGCCTCATCTCGAGGGGAGGCAGGAACCTCAGGCTTCCTCTCCGTTTCGGACTCCGACTGCAGGGTCCCTGCAGAGTTGGGACAGGAGAGTCAGGCCTCGTCTTGTCTGAGGAAGGGAATCCCGCTGGCCTCTCGAGTTGCTCAAGGGGTCTCAGGTCCCTCGTCGAGCTGTGTGTGGAACCCGCTGGCCTCTGCGGACGATGCACGGGGGTGGCAGTGCCCCTTCATGTTGTGCCTTCACCCACAGGGTTGCCTTCGAAGAGGGGTCCGGGCCTCGGGTCCTTCTCAAGAGCGGACCCGGGAATCAGGGGCGTTCGGCATGTGGCACCACCCACGTGGCTCGTCTCGAATTTCCTCGTGAGGCCGGCCTCATCCTGAGGTGCGCCTGGAAGGCCGGGAACCCCTTCCAGACCACGCAGGGGAATCGACTCTCCTGTCGCGATCCGGAGGGGAGAAGGGGCTCAGATGAAGCGGTGCCGGGACACTTGGTGGTCCCCTCGAGGGAACCCGGCGTGTCGGTGAACTTGGGGGTCGCAGGAAGGCTGTCAGGGACCGTTTCGCCCTTCAGGGCGGAAGAGGGGACTTCCCTTGAGACGCCGTCGCGGGCAAGGGCCTCATCTTGCCAAGAGGTGGGAACCCCGTGGTTTTTCTCGAGTTGCGGCGGGAATCTCGATTTACGATGGGGATCTCAGGCTTCCTCTTGGGTTGGCCCTGGGAAGCCCAATCTTCGCCTCGAGTTGCGAGGGAAAGCTGGGGGTTGCGCTCGAGTCACTGCAGGGCCCAAGAAACCTCACCTAGGCGTGTGTCCGGGACCTAATATTCCTCTCCAGGGAAGGCAGGGATCTCGGGGTTGCATTCCAGGCTCCCCCGGGGAGTCAGGCCTCGTCTCGAGGGAAAGCCAAGAATTCCGCTCTCCTCTCGAGTCGCGACGTGGGTCTCTTGGAGTCCCCTGAGCGGCCTCAATTGACCAGACTCCTCTTCCGTTTGGAGAGAGGACCCGGGATTGCTCTCCAGGCCATGCAGGAAAAGAAGGCCCTCAGCTCGCGAGTACGGGGCCGTCTCAGGGGTTTCCTCGAGCTGCGGCGCCCCTGGGGGTTTTCTCCCGAGGCACGATGAGAATCTCAGGGAGCCTCCTGTGCGGCGCCAGGGAAGTCAGGTCTCCATGCGCGTGGCAAGGGCGAGCGCGTCATGGCTCTCGAGTCGCTGGAGGGGACTAGGGCCTCGAGACGCGTTGAAGAAGGACACTCGAGGTCTTTCTCGGGGGGCGGCGGGAAACCCTCGTTTCCCTCGCCTTCTGCCGGGAACCTTAGGGAGCTTCCCAGGGTGCCTCTGAGAGGCGAGGGATCCTGTGGAGTTGGCGGTGACCCTCGGGACTCCGCTGGGTCTGGCGCAACGGAATTGGGCCTCAGCTCGAGGGGAGGCAGGAACCTAAGGCTTCCTCTCCGTTTCGGACTCCGACCGCAGGGTCCCTGCAGAGTTGGGACAGGAGAGTCAGGCCTCGTCTTGTCTGAAGAAGGAAACCCCGCTTGCCTCTCGAGTTGCTCAGGGGGTCTCAGGCCCCTCGTCAAGCTGTGTTTTCAACCCGCGGGTCTTTGCGGATGGTGCACGGGGTTGGCAGTGCCCCTTCGTGTTGTGCCTTCACCCACAGGGTTGCCTTCGAAGAGGGGTCCGGGCCTCGGGTCCTTCTCAAGAGCGGACCGGGGAATCGGGGGCGTTCGGCATGTGGCACCACCCACGTGGCTCGTCTCCAATTTCCTCGTGAGTCCGGCCTCATTCTTAGGTGCACCGGGAAGGCCGGGAACCCCTTCCAGACCACGCAGGGGAATCGACTCTCCTGTCGCGATCAGGAGGGGAGAAGGGGCTCAGAGGAAGCGGTGCCGGGACCCTCAGTGTTCCCCTCGAGGGAACCCGGCGTGTCGGGGAACTTTTGGGGGTCGCATGAAGGCTGGCAGGATCCTTTCCGCCCTTCACGGTGGAAGAGGGGACTTCCCTTGAGACGCCGTCGCGGGCAAGGGTCTCATCTTGCCAAGAGTTGGGAACCACGTGGTTTTTCTCGAGTTGCGGCGGGATTCTCGAGTTACAATGGGGATCTCAGCCTTCCTCTTGGGTTGGCCCTGGGAAGCCCAATCTTCCCCTCGAGTTGCAAGGGAAATCTGGGGGTTGCGCTCGAGTCACTGCAGGGCCGAAGAGACCTCACCTAGGCGTGTGTCCAGGACCTACTATTCCTCTCCAGGGAAAGCAGGCATCTCGGGGTTGCATTCCAGGCTCCCCCGGGGAGTCAGACCTCGTCTCGAGGGGAAGCCAAGGACTCCGCTCTCCTCTCGAGTCGCGACAAGGATCTGTTGGAGCCCCCTGAGCGGCCTCAACGGAGTCCAGCCTGCTCTTCAGTTTGGAGAGAGGACTCGTGATTGGTCTCCAGGCCATGCAGGAATATAAGGCCCTCATCTCGCGATGACCGGGGTGTCTCATGTGTTTCCTCGAGCTCCCGCGGCAGTGTGGGTTTCCTCACGAGGTACGATGAGGATCTCAGGGAGCCTCTCGTGCAGTGCCAGGTTAGTCAGGTCTCCATGCGCGTGAAGAGGGGGCGCGTGTCATGGCCCTCGAGTCATGGTAGGGGAATCGCGACTCAACACATTTTGAAGCACTCTCGAGGTCTTTCTCGAGTCATGGCAGAAAACCCAGGGTTCCCTCGACTTGTGCCTGTGACCTCAGGGAGCTTCTCATTGTGCCTCTGAGAACTCAGGGATACTGTGGAGTTGGTAGGGGCCTCTCGGGACTCCACTGGGTGTGGTGCAATGGAAGAGGGCCTCATCTCGAGTGGACGCAGGAACCTCAGGCTTCCTCTCCGTTTCTGACTCGGATCCCATGGTCCCTGCAGAGTAGGGACAAGAGAGTCACACCTAGTCTTCTGTTGAGGAATGGACCTTCGTTTGCCTTTCGAGTTGTTTACAGGGTGACAGGCCACTTGTCGAAATGTCTGTGGGACCTGCGGGTTTTTCTGGACGATGCACGCGGGTGTCAGTGCCCCTTCGTGTTGTGCCTTCATCCACAGGTTTTCCTTCAAAGAGGTGTGCTGGCATCGGGTTCTTTTCAAGAGTGGACCGTGAAATTGGGGTCTTTCGGCATGTGGCACCACCCACGAGGCTAGGTCTCGAACTTCCTCATGAGACCGGCCTCATCCTGAGGTGCGCCCGGAAGGTCGGGAACCCCTTGCAGACAGAGAAGGGGAGTCGACCCTCCTGTCGCAATCAGGAGAGGAGAAGGGGTCAGATGAAGTGGTGCCGGGAACCTCGGTGTTCCCCTTGAGTGAGTCTGGTATGTCGCGGAACTTTTGGGGTCGCATCAAGGGTGCCAAGTACCGTTTCGCATTTCAGGATGGAACGTGGGACTTCTCTTGAGATGCTGTAGCGGACAAAGGGCCTCATCTTGCGATGACGAGGGAAGCACGTGGTTTTTCTCGAGTTTCGGTGGGATTCTCGAGTTACGACGGGGAATTCAGGCTTCCTCTTGTGTTGGCCCAGGAAGTCTAATCTTCCATTCGAGTTGCCAGGGAGAGCTGTGGATTGGGCTCCATTCACTGAAGGGCAAACTAGACCTCATCTAGGCTTGTATCCAGGACTTAATGTTCCTCTCCATAGGCGACAGGGATTTGGGGTTGCATTCCATACTCACCTGGGGAGTCAGGCCTCATCTCGAGGGGAAGCAAAGGACTCCACTCTCTTCTCGAGCCGCGACAGGTATCTTTTGGAGCCCACTGAGTGGTCTTTGCTCTGTAGGAGAGCTCTAGTGTACATAAGCCTGTACATAAGTGAACACAGACATTCTGTGTGCATGTTGCTGCATACCCAAAATAGGGCCACAAGGAGCCTCATGCTCTCCATGCAGCGCGGAAGCTGTGCAGCCACGCAGCAGCTGAAGAATCCAACCAATTGCTCTTTTCTTACCTCTGACAGAGCTCTCATTGCCGTAGCCCTTGGCAGTTTGGAAACACTGGACCCTAACCCCTCTCAAAGTAGGCCTGGGTTCTAGTTCGAATAGAAAGTCAATAGCGGAGCTGAGGACAGGAACGCGGCAGTCATTTATCACACGCTCCTGCAGCCTGCTACTACAGGGACACTAATGCTAGAAGCTAGGAATGTCTTTGCAAGGTGCGCAAAGGACAAGGGAGAACCTCGACCCTGACTCTAGTATTTCAGCCCCCTGAGCAGATCTGAGGTTCTCCCGCTGTAGAAGCTAACCCATTCCTTTCAAATACAGGCTTCCTAACACAGGGCCAGTTGGCTGCTTGCTCTTCCACGAAGCAGGCTTCCTTAACTTGCAAACTGCGAATTCCACTTAACAGCCTGGAGGAAAAATCGCTTCTTGGAAGATTTTTTTCAGAGGCTGTATCCCCGGAGCTGGGGCCAAGCTAGGGGACCCATACTGGCAAGGGAAGGCAAAACCACATCCAATGTCTTTGCTCTGGAGGACAGCTTTGGTGAGCCTAAGTCTTTCAGGAATATTTCTGGCTCCAACAGAGTCAAATTCTGTGTGTGAAGCTGCACAGCCAAAATAGGGGAACAGAGAGCCTGATTCTCTCTGTGTAGCTTTGAAGCTGTCATTCAAACAACAGCTTGAGAATCCATACAATGCTCTCCCTTACTGCTAAGAGAATTCTCATTGCTGTCGTCCTTGACAGTTTGTAGAAATCGGCACCCTAACCCTTCTCCAAGTAGGCCTGGGTCCTAGCTCGGAACAACAGGCAACGGCGGAGCTGAGGCCAGTAAGGCACAAGTGAGGTCTCACACACTCTTGCAGCCTGATCGTCCAGGAGCAGTAAGGCCTCTTTTTCCCTGCAGGAGGCTCGCTTGCCTTGCCTCCTGTGAACTGCATTTCCCAGCCTGGGCGCAAAGCTGTTCCTGGAGATTTTTTCTCAGGGGCTGTTTCCCTGGAGCTGGGTCGGATCTCGGGGGCCCAACTCACAGGGGAAGACAAAACCACATGGACAGGTCTATGCTCTGTAGGAGAGCTCTAGTGAACCTCATCTCTCAGGAACATTCTTGGCTTCTACAGAGACACCTCTGTGCATGAAGCTACACACCCAACATAGTGGCAAAGGGAGTCTGATTCTCTCCGTGGGTGCTGATGCTTTGTGGCAAAGCACCTGCTAAGAATCCATCCGCATAGGCTTCCCTCACCTTGACAGAGGTCTCATTGCTGTAGTCCTTGGCAGTTTGGAAAGAAGCTGACCCTTACCCTTCACCAAGTAGGCCCTTGTCCTTGTTTGAATGGAAAGGCAGTAGCTGAGCTGAGGCCAGTAAGGCGCCAGTCAAGTCTGACATATTCCCGATGCCTGCTCCTTCATGGAAAATAACGTTAGAATCTGGGAATGTCTTTGCAAGGCTGGCAAAGGGCAGTCAGGAACCTCGACCCTGCCTCTGGAATTTCTATCTTCTCAGCACATCTGGCGGTCTCGGTCAGGAGAAACTAACCCATTCCTTGCAAATATAGGCTTCCAAACACAGGCCGGTTGGCTGTCTCTTCTTGCCGAAGGAAGCTTGCTTATCCCACCTCCTGTGAACTCCGCTTCCCAGCCTGGGGGATAAGAGGTTCTTGGAGATCTTTTCTCAGAGGCTGTTTCCACGGAGCAGGGGCCGATCCCGGAGACCCACACGCACAGGGGAAGGGAAAACCGCATGGATAAGTCTTTGCTCTCTAGGAGTGCTCTAGTGAACCTCACTCTATGGGGAATGTTCTTGGCTCCAACGGGGACATCTCTGTGTGGGAAGCTGCATAGCCAACATAGAGACACAGAGACCTGATTCTCTCTGTGCAGCTTTGACGCTGTCGTTCAAACAACAAATTGAGAATCCACACAATGCTCTCCCTTACCACTGAGAGAGTTATCATTGCTGTAGCCCTTCACAGTTTCTGGAAATCGGCACACAAACACTTCTCCAAGTAGGCCTGGGTTCAAGTTCAGATGAACATGCAATAGCGGAGCTGAGGCCAGTAAGGCACCAGTCAGGTGTCACACACTCTGGCAGCCTGCTCCTCCAGGGACAGTAAGGCCTCTATTTCCCTTCAGGAGGCTCGCTTGCCTTACTTCCTGTGAACAGCGTTTCCCAGCCTGGGCGGAAAGCAGTTCCTGGAGATCTTTTCTCAGGGGCTGTTTCCCCGGAGTTGGGGCGGACCTCGGGGACCCAACTCACAGGGGAAGGCAAAACCAAATGGACAGGTCTATGCTCTGTAGGAGATCTCTAGTGAACTGCCGGGGTCCAGCCCCAGCTGATCCAGGGTATTCGAAGCAGAGACGGTGTAGGCGAGGGTCAGGGAACAACTGCTTAATTAAACGTTAATTAAGGATATAAAGAGTAATAAAATGAGGATAGCTCAGTAGGAAAATTCAGTGGAGAAAAGAGGCTGAGTAGCTTGGTTTACGCGGGGGACCAATAAAACTTCAAGACAAGAAGCTTGCACCACTTACGTAGGCCGCAGGCGTCCTTCCGTTCTCCCGAAGGAGAGGAGACACTGAGGCCTCCCCGGTCGGATCTTAGAAGCCCAGTCAAAATTAGTAAGCTTGGTGGGTTCCGCGCTCCAGATGGAGACTCAACCAGAGTGAGAGAGAGAGAGAGAGACATGGGGACACCAGTCTTTCGAGAAACTGATCCCAATTCTTTATTTCCCATGGTCTACTTTTATACACTGAGATGTTATGCAAAAGTCACGTGGGGTCAGCAGTCCTGACTTTTATCAAAGTCAGGTGCTTCATACAAAAGTATACAGAGGTCTTAGGGGTGTTACATCATCTTCTGGCCGGGGGGCCTGCTGACAATTTACGACCCTCTCCTTGTGACAGCGGTCAGTCAACCAGGACACTTATTTCTCCAGGGGTGATTATTCTTAAAACAGACGCCACCCAAATAAAGTTACATTCCTATAGGGTGAGGGTGTAGTGGGTTTTAGTTAAGGAAAGAATTTACTTAGCCTAAGGTCTAACGTGATTTATATCAAAGGTTAATACTTATTTCTTCTATATATTCATTAATGTGTATAAGGGCAGGGGATGTGGAGACTTAGCAGTAAACATCAGCTCAACAAATGAAAAACCCTTCACCAATATGATTTCTAATCAGCCCATTATACTTATACTAATAATTTTCTAACTTTCCTAAGGAACCTGTTTTTAGAAGGTTTAAAGCATCTCGTGCCTCTCATGGTTGAGAGGCTGTGAGCAATCACATGTGGCCGGACAAGCCTGTCAGGCAGGCTAGAGAACCTTCAGAGGAGTTTGTAGGTTAAAACACTCTTGTCACACCCAGGGGTTTTTATCAACTGGAGCTCTAGGTTAACTCCTTCTCCGAAAGAGGTGGTGGGGGACAGCCCCCCGTAAAGTCAGAGGTGTAGGTGAGAGCACAAAGTAGTAAGGTAGGCAGGCTCTGGTGATGGGGGTAGATGCTCGAGGATTTCCAGGGGGACTCCTGAGGCTCGATCCCGCCTTTGCGTATGTCGAGCCTCCTTCCTCATAACCTTTGCCATGGGCGGAGTGCCTCACTCTGGCCCCCAACAGTGAACCTCCTCTCTCAGGAACATTCTTGGCTCCTATCGAGACACCTCTGTGCGTGTAGCTACACACGCAACATAGGGGCAAAGGGAGCCAGATTCTTTCCGTGGGGTGCTGATGCTTTGTGGCAAAGCACCTGCTTGAGAATCCATCAGCTTACGCTTCCCTCGCCTTGAGAGAGGTCTCATTGCTGTAGCCCTTGGCAGTTTGGAAAGAAGAGGACCCTTACCTTTCATAAAGTGGGCCCTTGTCCTAGTTTGAAAGGAAAGGCAAGAGCTGAGCTGAGGCCAATAAGGCGCCAGTCAAGTCTGACATATTCCCGAAGCCTGCTCCTTCATGGAAAATAACGCTGGAATCTAGGAATGTCTCTGCAAGGCTGGCAAAGGGCAGTCAGGAGCCTGCACCCTGCCTCTGGAATTACCGATTTCTGAGCAGATCTGGAGGTCTCCTTTAGGAGAATCTAACTCATTCCTTCCATATTGAGACTTCCAAAAACAGGCCGGTCGGCTGCCTCTTCGTGCCCGAAGGAGGCTTGCTTTTCCTGCCTCCTATGAACCCAGCTTCCCAGGCTCTGGGAAAAGCGGATATTGAAGATCTTTTCTCAGGGGTTTTTTCCATGGAGCTGGGGCCGAGACCAGAGACCCAATTGCACAAGGGAAGGAAAACCACATGGACAAGTCTTTGTTCTCCAGGAGACCTCTAAGTGAAACTTACTCTGTCAGGAACGTTCTTGACTCCTATGGAGACACCCCTGTGTGTGAAGCTGCGTACCCAACAAGGGGGCACAGAGAGACTGATTCTCTCTTTGCAGCTTTGAAGCTGTCATTCAAACAACAGCTTGAGAATCCATACAATGCTCTCCCTTACCTCTGAGAGAGTTCTCATTGCTGTAGCCCTTGGCAGTTTTTAGAAATCCGCACCCAAACCCTTCTCCAAGTAGGCCTGGGTCCTGGTTTGGATGGCCATGCAATGGCGGAGCTGAGGTCAGTAAGGCACCAGTCAGGTGTCACACATTCTGGTAGCCTGCTCCTCCAGGGACAGTAAGGCCTCTTTTTCCCTGCAGGAGTCTCGCTTGCCTTGCCTCCTGTTAACTGCGTTTCCCAGCCTGGGCGAAAAGCGGTTCCTGGAGATCTTTTCTAAGGTGTTGTTTCCCCGGAGCTGGGGTGGACCTCGGGGACCAAACTCACAGGGGAAGGCAAAACTACACGGACAAGTCTATGCTCTGTAGGAGACCTTAGTGAATCTCAAGTCTTAGGAACATTCTTGGCTCGTACAGAGACACCTCTGTGTGTAAAGCTACACACCGAACATAGGGGCACAGGGAGCCTGATTCTCTCCGTGGGGTGCTGATGCTTTGTGGCAAAGCACCTGTTTGAGAATCCATCCGCTTACGCTTCCCTCGCCTTGACAGAGGTCTCATTGCTGTGTCCCTTGGAAGTTTGGAAAGAAGCAGACCCTTACCCTTTACCAAGTAGGCCCTGATCCTAGTTTGAAAGGAAAGGCAATAGCTGAGCTGAGGCCAGTAAGGCACCCGTCAACTCTGACATATTCCCGATGCCTGCTCCTTCATGGAAAATAGCGCTAGAATCTAGGAATGTCTTTGCAAGGCTGGCAAAGGGCAGTCAGGAACCTCGACCCTGCCTCTGGAATATCTATGTTCTGAGCAGATCTGGAGGTCTCCTTCTGGAGAAGCTAACCCATTCCTTGCAAATATAGGCTTCCAAACACAGGCTAGTTGGCTGCCTCTTCTTGCCCGAAGGAGGCTTGCTTTTCCTGCCTCCTATGATCCCTGGTTCCCAGCATGGGGGAAAAGCAGATCTTGGAGATCTTTGCTCAGGGGTTGTTTCCACGGAGCTGAGGTTATGCCCGGAGACCCACACATACAGAGGAAAGCAAAACTACATGAACAAGTCTTTGCTCTCTAAGAGAGCTCTAGTGAACCTCAGTCTTTGACGAACGTTCTTGGTTCCTACAGGGACAACTTATGGGGTCAGAGAGCCTGATTCCCTCTGTGAAGGTTTAACGCTGTCGTTCAGAAAACAGGTTGAGAATCCATACAATTCTCTCCCTTATCTCTGAGAGAGTTCTCATTGCTGTAGCCCTTGGCAGTTTTTTAGAAATCCGCACCCAAACCCTTCTCCTAGTAGGCCTGGGTCCTAGTTCAGAGGAACATGCAATGGCGGAGCTGAGGCCAGTAAGGCACCAGTCAGGTCTCACACACTCTTGCAGCCTGCTCCTCCAGGGGCAGTAAGGCCTCTTTTTCTCTGCAGGAGGCTCGCTTGCCTTGCCTCTTGTGAACTGCGTTTCCCAGTCTGGACGAAAAGCAGTTCCTGGAGGTGTTTTCTCAGGGGTTTCTTCCTCGGAGCTGGGGCGAACATCGGGAACCCAACTCACAGGGGAAGGCAAAACCATATGGACAGGTCTATGCTCTGTAGCAGAGCTCTAGTGAACCTCATCTCCCAGGAACATTCTGGGCTCCTATAGAAACACCTCTGTGTTTGAAGCTACACACCCAACATAGGGGCAAATGCAGCCTGATTCTCTCCGTGGGGTACAGATGCTTTGTGGCAAAGCACCTGTTTGAGAATCCATCCGCTTCCACTTCCCTCTCTTTGACAGAGGTCTCTTTGCTGTAGCCTTTGGCAGTTTGGAAAGAAGCAGACCCTTACCCTTCACCAAGTAGGCCCTTGTCCTAGTTTGAACGGAAAGGCGATAGCTGAGCTGAGGCCAGTAAGGCGCCAGTCAAGTCTGACATATTCCTGAAGCCTGCTCCTTCATGGAAAATAATGCTAGAATCTAGAAATGTCTTTGCAAGGCTGGTAAAGGACAGTCAGGAACCTCGACCCTGCCTCTGGAATTTCCATCTTCTGAGCAGATCTGGAGGTCTTCTTTTGGAGAAGCTAACCATTCCTTCCAAATAGAGGCTTCCAAACACAGGCTAGTTGGCTGCATCTACTTGCCCGAAGGAGGCTTGCTTGTTCCGCTTCCTGTGAACTCCGCTTCCCGCCTGGGGGAAAAGTGGTTCTTGGAGATCTTTTTTCAGGGGCTATTTCAACGGAGTTGGAGCCGAGCCCGGAGACCCACACGCACAGAGGAAGGCAAAACCACATGGACAAGTCTTTGCTCTGTAGGAGAACTCTAGTTAACCTCAGTATGTGAGGAAAGTCTTGGATTCCACGGGGATACCTCTGTGTGTGGAGCTGCGTACCCAGCAAGGGGGCACACAGGGCCTGATTCTTTCTTTGCAGCTTTGAAGCTGTCATTCAAACAACAGCTTAAGAATCCATACAATGCTCTCCCTTACCTCTGAGAGACTTCTCATTGCTGTAACCCTTGGCAGTTTTTACAAATCCGCACCCAAACCCTTCTCCAAGTAGGCCTGGGTCCTGGTTTGGATGGCCATGCAGTGGCGGAGCTGAGGTCAGTAAGGCACCAGTCAGGTGTCACACACTCTGGCAGCGTGCTCCTCCAGGGACAGTAAGGCCTATTTTTCCCTGTGGGAGGCTCGCTTGCCTGGCCTCCTGTGAACTGCGTTTCCCAGCCTGGGCAAACAGCGGTTCCTGGAGATCTTTTCTCAGGGGCTCTATCCCCAGAGCTGGGGTGGACCTCGGGGACCCATCTCACAGGGGAAGGAAAAACCACATGGACAGGTCTATGCTCTGTAGGAGACGTTAGTGTGTCTCATCTCTTAGGAACATTCTTGGCTCGTACAGAGACACCTCTGTGTGTAAAGCTACACACCGAACATAGGGGCACAGGGAGCCTGATTCTCTCCGTGGGGTGCTGATGCTTTGTGGCAAAGCACCTGTTTGAGAATCCATCCGCTTACGCTTCCCTCGCCTTGACAGAGGTCTCATTGCTGTGTCTCTTGGCAGTTTGGAAAGAAGCAGACCCTTACCCTTCACCAAGTAGGCCCTGATCCTAGTTTGAAAGGAAAGGCAAAAGCTGAGCTGAGGCCAGTGAGGCACCCGTCAACTGTGACATATTCCCGATGCCTGCTCCTTCATGGAAAATATTGCTAGAATCTAGGAATGTCTTTGCAAGGCTGGCAAAGGGCAGTCAGGAACCTCGACCCTGCCTCTGGAATTTCTATCTTCTGAGCAGATCTGGAGGTCTCCTTCTGGAGAAGCTAACCCATTCCTTGCAAATAGAGGCTTCCAAACACAGGCCGGTTGGCTGCCTCTTCTTGCCTGAAGGAGGCTTGCTTTTCCTGCCTCCTATGATCCCTGGTTTCCAGCATGGGGGAAAAGCAGATCTTGGAGATCTTTGCTCAGGGGTTGTTTCCACGGAGCTAGGGTTATGCCCAGAGACCCACACATACAGGGGAAGGCAAAACCACATGAACAAGTCTTTGCTCTCTAAGAGAGCTCTAGTGAACCTCAGTCTTTGACGAACGTTCTTGGCTCCTATGCGGACACCTCTGTGTGTGAAACTGCGTACCCAACATGGCGGCAGAGAGCCTGATTCTCTCTGTGCAGGTTTAATGCTGTCGTTCAGAAAACAGCTTGAGAATCCATACAATTCTCGCCCTTACCTCTGAGAGAGTTCTGATTGCAGTAGTCCTTGGCAGTTTGTAGAAATCTGCAGCTAAACCCTTCTCCAAGTAGGCCTGAGTCCCAGTTCGGAGGAACAAGCAATGGCGGAGCTAAGACCATTATGGCACCAGTCAGTTTTCACACACTCTGGCAGCCTGCTCCTCCAGGGACAGTAAGGCTTCTTTTTCTCTGCAGGAGGCTCACTTGCCTTACTTCCTGTGAACAGCTTTTCCCAGCCTGGGCGAAAAGCGGTTCCTGGAGATCTTTACTCAGAGGCTGTTTTCTCGGAGCTGGGGCGGACCTCGGGGACCCAACTCACAGGGGAAGGTGAAACCACATGTACAGGTGAGCACTCTGTAGGAGAGCTCTTGTGAGCCTCATCTCTCAGGAACATTCTTGGCTCCTGTAGAGACACCACTGTGTGTGAATCTACACACCCCACATAGGGGCAAAGGGAGCCTGATTCTCTCCGTGGGGTGCTGATGCTTGTTGGCAAAGAACCTTCCTGATAATCCATCCGCTTATGCTTCCCTCGCATTTAGGGAGGTCTCATTGCTGTAGCCCTCGGCAGTTTGGAAAGAAGAAGACCCTTACCCTTCATAAAGTAGGCCTTTGTCCTACTTTGAATGGAAAGGCAATAGCTGAGCTGAGGCCAATAAGGCGCCAGTCAAGTCCGACATATTCCCAAAGCCTGCTTCTTCAGGAAGATAACTGTAGAATCTAGGAATGTCTTTGCAAGTTGGCAAAGGGCAGTCAGGACCCTGCACACTGCCTCTGGAATTACCGACTTCTGAACAGATCTGGAGGTCTCCCTTAGGGGAAGCTAACCCATTCTTCCAAGTAGAGGCTTCCAAACGCAGGCCGCTTGGCTGCCTCTTGCTCTCTGAAGGAGGCCTGCTTTTCCCGCCTCCTATGAACCCCACATCCCAGCCTCTGGGAAAAGCGGATCTTGAAGATCTATTCTCAGGGGTTGTTTCCATAGAGCTGGGGCCGAGCCTGGAGCCCCAAACGCACAGGGGAAGAAAAACCACATGGACAAGTCTTTGCTCTCTAGGAGAGCTCTAGTGAACCTCACTCTGTCAGGAACAATCTTGTTTCCTATGGAGACACCCCTGTCTGTGAAGCTGTGTACCGAACATGGAGACACAGAGTCTGATTCTCTCTGTGCAGCTTTGAAGCTGTCGTTCAAACAACAGCTTGAAAATCCATACAATGCTCTTCCTTACCCGTGACACAGTTCTCATTGCTATACCCCTTGGCAGTATTTAGAAATCCATACCCAAACCCTTCTCCTAGTAGGCCTGGGTCCTAGATCGGAGGAACATGCAATGGCGGAGCTGAGGCCAGTAAGGCACCAGTCAGGTCTCACACACTCTGGCAGCCTGATCGTCCAGGGACACTAAGACCTGTTGTGCCTTGCAGGAGGCTCGCTTGCGTTACCTCCTGTGAACTGCGTTTGCCAGCCTGGGGGAATAGTGGTCCCTGGAGATCTTTTCTCAGGGGCTCCTTCCCCTGAGCTGGGGCGGACCTCGGGGACCCAACTCACAGGGCAAGGCAAAACCATATGGACAGGTCTATGCTCTGTAGCAGACTTCTAGTGAACCTCATCTCTCAGGAACATTCTTGGCTCCTATAGAGACACTTCTGTGTGTGAAGCTGCGTACCTAACATAGGGGCACAGAGAGCCTGATTCTCTCAGTTCATTTTGATGCAGTCGTTCAGAAAACAGCTTGAGAATCCATAAAATGCTCTCCATTACCGCTGAGAGAATTCTCACTGCTGTAGCCCTTGGCACTTTGTAGAAATCCGCAGCCAAACGCTTCTCCAAATAGGCCTGGGTCCTAGTTCGGAGGAACAGGAAATGGTGGAACTGAGGCCAGTAAGGCAACAGTCAGGTTTCACACACTCTGGCAGCCTGCTCCTCCAGGGACAGTAAGGCCTCTTTTTCTCTGCAGGAGATTCGTTTGCCTTACTTCCTGTGAACAGCGTTTCCCAGCCTCAGCGAAGCGGTTCCTGGAGATCTTTTCTCAGGGACAGTTTCCCCGGAGGTGTGGTGGACCTCGGGGACCCAACTCACAGGGGAAGGAAAAACCACATGGACAGGTCTATACTCTGTAGGAGAGGTTTAGTGAACCTAATCTCTCAGGAACATTCTTGGCTCCTATAGAGACAACTCTGTGTGTGAAACTACACGCCCAACATTGGGGAACAGGGATCTTGGTTCTCTCCGTGGGGTGCTGATTCTTTGTAGCAAAGCACCTGCTTGAGAATCCGTCCTCTTAGGCTTCCTTCACCTTGACAGAGGTCTCATTGCTGTAGCCCTTGGCAGTTTCAAAGAAGAAGACCCTTACACTTCATAAAGTAGGCCCTTGTCCTAGTTTGAATGGAAAGGCAACAGCTGAGCTGAGGCCAATAAGGAGCCAGTCCCCTTTGGTCCATTCCCGAACCCTGCTCCTTCATGGAATATAACTCTAGAATCTTGGAATGTCTTTGCAAGCCTGGCAAAGGGCAGTCAGGAACCAGCACTCTGCCTCTGGAATTACCGACTTCTGAGCAGATCTGGAGGTCTCCTTTAGGAGAAGCTAACCCATTCCTTCCAAATAGAGGCTTCAAAACACAGGCAGGTTGGCGGCCTTTCGTGCCCGAAGGAGGCTTGCTTTTCTCTCCTCCTATGAACCCCAGTTCCCAGCCTCTGGGAAAAGCGGGTCTTGAAGATATTTTCTCAGGGGTTCTTTCCACGGAGCTGGGGCCGAGCCCGGGGCCCAAAGGCACAGGGGAAGGCAAGACCACATGGACAGGTCTATGCTCTGTAGCAGACCTCTAGTGAACCTCATCTCTCAGGAGCATTCTTGGCTCCTATAGAGACACCTCTGTGTGTGAAGCTGTGTACCTAACATAGGGGCACAGAGAGCCTGATTCTCTCTGTTCATTTTGACGCTGTCGTTCAGAAAACAGCTTGAGAATCCATAAAATGCTCTCCCTTACCACCGAGAGAATTCTCACTGCTGTAGCCCTTGGCACTTTGTAGAAATCTGCACCCAAACGCTTTTCCAAGTAGGCCTGGGTGCTAGCTCGGATGAACAGGCAATGGCGGAGCTGAGGCCAGTAAGGCAACAGTCAGGTTTCACACACTCTGGCAGCCTGCTCCTCCAGGGACTGTAAGGCCTCTTTTACTCTGCAGGAGATTCGCTTGCCTTACTTCCTGTGAACAGCATTTCCCAGCCTCGGCGAAGCGGTTCCTGGAGATCTTTTCTCAGGGACAGTTTCCCCGGAGGTGTGGCGGACCTCGAGGACCCAACTCACAGGGGAAGGCAAAACCACATTGACAGGTCTGTGCTCTGTAGGAGAGGTTTAGTGAACCTAATCTCTCAGGAACATTCTTGGCTCCTATAGAGACAACTGTGTGTGTGAAGCTACACTCCCAACATTGGTGCACAGGGAGCTTGATTCTCTTCGTGGGGTGCTGATGGTTTGTGGCAAAGCACCTGCTTGAGAATCCATCCTCTTAGGCTTCCCTCACCTTGACAGAGGTCTCATTGCTGTAGCCCTTGGCAGTTTGCAAAGAAGAAGACCCTTACCCTTCATAAAGTAGGGCCTTGCCCTAGTTTGAATGGAAAGGCAATAGCTGAGCTGAGGTCAATAAGGAGCCAGTCCCGTCTGACACATTCCCGAAGCCTGCTCCTTCATGGAAAATAACTCTAGAATCTAGGAATATCTTTGCAAGGCTAGCAAAGGGCAGTCAGGAACCAGTACCCTGCCTCTGGAATTACCGACTTCTGAGCAGATCTGGAGGTCTCCTTTAGGAGAAGCTAACCCATTCCTTCCAAATAGAGGCTTCAAAACACAGGCAGGTGGACTGCCTTTTCGTTCCCGATGGAGGCGTGCTTTTCTCTCCTCCTACGAACCCCGGTTCCCAGACACTGGGAAAAGTGGATCTTGAAGATATTTTCTCAGGGGTTGTTTCCACGTAGCTGGGGCCGAGCCTGGAGACCCAAAGGCACAGGGGAAGGCAAGACCACATGGACAAGCCTTTGCTCTTTAGTATAGCTCTAATGAACCTCACTCTGTCAGGATCTTTCTTGATTCCTACGGAGACACACCTGTGTGTGAAGCTGCGGCCACAGAGAGCCTGATTACCCCTGTGCAGCGCTGAGTCTGGGCGGCTAAACAACAGCTTGGGAATGCAGCCTGGGGCGCTTCCCTTCCCTCTGACAGAGCTCTCCTTCGGTCCCTAAGCCCTCTGCAAGGAGGCATGGATCATAGGTGCAAAGGGAAAGGAAGAGCGGAGCTGAGGCCAGTAAGGCGCCCGCCAGTCACGTCTCCCCCACTTCCGCAGTCTGTTCCTTCCCCTGCGCGAAAGCTAGAAGCTGGGAAGGGCTTGGCGAGGCTCGCCCAGGCAGAGCAGCCTCTAGGCCGGGGCTCTGCGATATCGCGCCTGGGTGCAGATCTGGAGCTCCGCCGGAGTGGAAGCTCATTCAGTCCTTCCCAATACAGGCTTGCAAGCACCCGACGGTGGCCTGACTCTATTCTCCCACGTGCTGGGAGTGGGCTTCCAATCCAGAGCACAGAGCACTGCCTGGAGCTCTCTGCTCAGGGGCTGGTTCCCCTGCGCTGGGACTGTGCTAGGGAGCCCAAACGCACATGTCAAGGCCCCAAAACACATCCACACGTCTCTGCTCTGCAAGAGCTCCGGGGAAGCCCAGTCTGGCAGGCGCTTTCTGGGCACAAAGGGAGGAACAATCTGGCTGTGGAGCTTCCTCCCCAAGACAGGGGCACTAGGACCCTGATTCCCTCCGTTTACCGCTGAGTCTGCATTGCCAAGCAACAGCTTGGGAACGCAGCCTGGGGCGCTTCCCTTCCCTCGGACAGAGCTCTCCTTGCGGTAGGCCTTGGTAGTTTGCATACAATGGGGCCCTAAGCCCTCTGCAAGTTGGCCTGGCTCCTAGGTCCAAAGGGCAGGCCAGAGCGGAGCTGAGGCTGTCAGGCTCCAGACACATCTCCCATACTCCTACATCCTGCTCCTACCCGGGCGTGAACGCTAGAAGCTGGGAAGGTACCTAGACCGTGCAGGGGCGGGGCAAACACGGGCGGCGTGGGGCGGGAGTCGGCTTCTGGCGGGGGTGGGGGCGGGCTTCCCAGTTGTGCTCTCGGAGGTGGACACTGAGGCTGAAAACGCGCCGGGAGCGCGGCAGGGGCGGGGCTAACCCTGGCGGCGCGGGGCAGGGGTCGGCTCATGGGGGGGATGGGGAGGGGTTCCCAGTTGCGCTCTCGGGGGTTGCAACTGCGGCTGGGAACTCCCATTTCGTCCGCTCCTGGGTCCCCAAGGATCGCCATCCCATGGGTGCAGCGGAGGGCTGCGGACCACAGGTAAGGGAACTGGGACTGCGTGGAGCAGGGAACCAAGTATTCCGCCGTCTGTTGGCACATACTCGGAGCTCCCCAAACTGGCGGTCGCAGAAAGGCCTTGCCTTTGGGGTCAAGGCCTTTACCGCTCCACCCCTCTGCTGAAAAATCTCAGAGTCTGGGCGGTTCTTCCAAGCAGCCTAGTGTCCACTGGAAGTCCAAGGGACAGAACACTGAATTCTTGCCGGCTGGCCCAGCCCTGCTTCTGGCACTTTGTAAGCCAGCGGGCCCTTGAGCACCTGCTGGGATGGGAAAGGGAAGGGTCCACGGATTGCACCCTAGAAACTTAGTAGGGTGCATGGATTTCAAACCCTGGTGGCCGCCTAGGCAGCAAAGAAGGGGGGAGGGCACCTTGCTGCCCTTTCATGGCAGAATATGTGGTTGTCCAGCTGCGTGGGCCTTTTCATGAGGACACTGTGCAATAAAAGTTTGGTGTTTTGGAACTGAATAATTAGAACGTGTAAAAGCTTTAAATTATGTGGTGGTGTAATTAAAAAACAAAACAAAACAAAACCAAGCTCCAAGTGTTTTGCAAATGGAGGTTTAAATATTGAAGGACTGTATTCCTTGCACTGTGGCATTCTATCAAGAAGTGTGCAGGATTTTTTTTTTTTTTAAGCAAAGTGTTCGAAGTGAGGGAAACAGGAAACCCAGAGGTGCCCCTGTATTTTGGGGAAGGCCTTAGGAGGTCACTTGGAAATGCTGCTGGCTGTGCGGGAGGGGGGCAGATGGGCTGTGCAGGCTTGACCTTTGCATGGATGTTCTTGTGTGTGGAAACCCAGCTCGGAGCCATCTCCTGATGTGTAAGAATTTCGCAGACAAACCTTGAGCTAAGCAATGCATTTTTTCCTAAGAAAATGTTTGTCTTAAGCGATGTAAATATCCTATGTATTTCCGCTAGACTCTGGCTTCAGGTCGGTTCCCCAAAAAGGCTCATAAGCGATTTGAACAAAACAGCATGTTTTCCTCCTAGCTTGTTCTCCTTATCTATGTTAAGGAAATGATATATTTGCCTGCAATACTGCCTTTCTTCAAGATTCATGTCAATCAAGTTTTGGCCCGGGATGACTCACCTGCTGCCAATATTATCTCAATGCATGTCGTGGGGGAGGGGCCTGGTGCCATTCCCTGAAACAGTTCATTTCTTTCCTTAGCTGACTGCTAGTGCCTGTAGAATATCTGGCTAAAGACCAGCAGGGGGTACTCTTACTACCCCCCCCACCCCGCCTTGAGTCTAAGTCAGCAGCTTTCTCTATCTCTTTCATACTTTAATAACAGTTGATGGCACAAAAGCTCTGAGCGATCAAATCATATCAAATCTTCATTTCAGATTGAAGATGCATTCCATGGTATTGCCATCTTAAGTCTTTCCATCGTTATGGAATATCTGTCCATGTATTCAGGATAGTTTTCAGCCAGGGTGTATAATTTCCAGTGTGCCAGTCTTGTCATCCTCGTTACATCCATGGCAAAGTGTTTTATTCATGTTGATATTATTGAAAGGGAATTTTTTAAAATTCCTTTTCAGATTATTATCTGCTAATGTATACAGATAAAACTGTGTAATCATTCATTTTTATCAGTTTGGACAGCTTGATAGTTGTCTTTAATTTCTTTACTTTCTGACACTTTAAGATTATCCTGGGACACATATGTAATGCCTCACCCCTAAATTCAGACATGTGTTCAAAGAACTTCTGTCCTTTTATTTATTTATTTATTTATTCTTTAACATTGAAATCGTTTTGACTATGCTGGGTGTTTGTTGCTAGATGGAAGTAGCTAGGACCTCTGGACTGCAGTCTCTCATCTCTTGCTGACCTCTTGTTGACCTCTGCAGAATCCTGGTAGGTGGGAGCTTGTTAGTTCCTTGTTCCTTATCAGAACCTCCTGTGGTAAGTGTTTTTCTCTTCTCTGTTGCCTGGTAAGGGTGGGTGGTCATGGGCATCCCAAAGTTGGCTAGAAGTCAATTATTTAGGCAGGCTTGTGCACAGATAAGGGAGAAGGCAATGGCACCCCACTCCTGGAAAATCCCAAGGATGGAGGAGCCTGGTAGGCTGCAGTCCATGGGGTGGCTAAGAGTCGGACACCACTGAGTGACTTCATTTTCACTTTTCACTGTCATGCATAGGAGGAGGAAATGGCAACCCACTCCAGTGTTCTTGCCTAGAGAACCCCAGAGACTGCGGGGCCTGGTGGGCTGCCATCTATGGCGTGGCACAGGGTCGGCCTCAACTGAACCACTTAGCAGCTGCAGCAGCAGCAGCAGCAGTGCATAGATATCAAAGGGGATGAGAACAGTCAGGTAGGATCACATATGTCATCGTGAAACAATACTTCTCCTCTTAGCCAAAGCTAACGAAAGATTTCTGTTCTAGGTCAACCTAGAAGAGATCACTTAAGAGGTAAAGAAACTTAAACTCCATTAGCAAAGGCAGTTCAACATCTCAAGAAAACTTGTGCTAGGCACAAAACTCTTTTCTGGGGGCCTACTTTCCCTACAACCTCCTTATCCCATTCTGTACCCATTCCTTTGCTTCTCCCGTCCTGAAAATGCCACCTCTAAGACAGAACTACTTCGTTTTCCTTCTTAAAGTGTGATTGCATTCCATACATTCTTGTAATAACAAGTCATACATTTCCCTTCAGCAACCAAGAACTGACTCTTATATTGGCATTTGATAGATTGGTGAGCATACCTATCAGTGATAATAGCGCCCACCCCGCTTCCTGCAAGAACAGAACAAAACAAAACAAAACAAAAAAATTGCTTTCTTACATTTAATATGTTCGGATGGTGCCAGTCACTATTCATGCAGAGTCAAAAATCTCTTTTGTTTCTGTGTAAAAGGGAGGTCCTTTCAAGTCGTGAATGTTTAAGAAGTTTCATTTATTTGGAAGTGACCTAGCTATTCAATACACTGTCGTCACTTAGTTTAGCACCAGGATAGAAACTCAGGTAACCAAAACACCTGGAGCAACGATTGTAAGTTCAGTTCAGTTCAGTTGCTCAGTCGAGTCTGACTCTTTGTGACCCCGTGGCCTGCAGGACGCCAGGCTTCCGTGTCCATCACCAACTCCAGGGGCTTGCTCAAACTCATGTCCATCGAGTCAGTGATGCCATCCAACCATCTTATCCTCTGTCATCCCCTTCTCCTCTGCCTTCAATCAAGACTATGAGAGGCAGATATTTTAGAGTATAATTATTGTTAAGAGTTTATCTAAAAGCTCATATCACATTTACATATTTTACATTGGTTGTTGCTGTTTCCAGGTACTTTCTTGCTGACAAGCTTGTGACACATATAACAATAGAGCAATTTTTACCTCAAAAGAAACCTAGGCACTATGAACATGTTGTGCTTAATGTTGTTGACTCTTAGACATGTCTATAGTGGAGGAGCAAAACCAAAAATACTAGATATTTCATATTGACTAGTTCCCAGTTCACGGGACTCTGACATTCATTTAGGTCAATGTTTTCTTGTATTTCCAGCAGTTTGATTTGGAAGGGCTGCCTTGTCTTGAGACCATTGAAATCAGAACTCAGAACTTGAGCAATATTATCAAAAAACACAAGGCTCACACTGACATATACCTTAATCCAGACAGACAGACAAGACATCTTCCAGTTTTCCGCCTGAGATTTAAAATATTTCTTTGAGCCGTTTTCCTGGGAAGTGGTGGGGGGGGTGGGGGGAGTGGGGGTGGCAGCGAGGCAGGCTTGGGTAACAAGCTAATTGTTGGTCATTGCATATGCAAAGAACCAGCTTTCTGGGTTCCAAGGAAAAAAGTTTCCTTGGTACCCAATTTTGTTTGGATCTATAGACTCTCATGGCCCTCCTAGGTCAGGACATCTTTCCTTTTTGTAGTCCTCGATTTATCCCTAAATCATAGACAGCTTGGATTGTCTCTGTGGGGTGGATGTATTGTCCTTGTGTTTGACCTGGCGGCCGAAGCGAGGTCCGAGAGCCTCTTCTGGAACCGGGCGTGGGGATGGGGCTCACCGGGAGCCCCTGGTGGAAGTGGGCAACGCGCCGGGAGCGCGCCAGGGGTGGGGCGATCCCGGGCGGCGCGGGTCGGGGTTCCGGTCGGGAGGGGGTGGGGGGCGGTAACAGTTGTGATCTCGGGGGTCCCCACTGCAGCTGGAAACGCGCTGGGAGTGCGGCAGGGGCGGGGCGAACCCGGGTGGCGCGGGGCGGGGTTCGGCTCCTGGCGGGGGTAGGGGAGGGCTTCCCAGTTGTGCTCTCGGTGGTGGCCACTGTGGCTGGAAATGCGCCGGGAGCGCACCCGGGGCGGGGTAAACCTGGGCTGCGCGGGTCGAGATTTCGATGGCTGTGGGTGGGGGGTTGGTCCCAGTTGTGCTCTCGGGGGTCGACACTGCGGCTAGGAACGCCCATTTCCTACGCTCCTGTGTCCCCAAGGATCCACATCTAGTGGGTGCAGTGGAGGGCTGCGGGCCACAGGTCAGGGAACTGGGACTGCTTGGAGCAGGGATCCACGTATTCCGCCCTCTGTTGGCACATTCTTGGAGCTCCCCAACCTGGCGGTTGCAGAAAGGCCTTGCCCTTGGTGTCAAGGCCTTTACCGCTCCACCCCTTTGCTGAAAAATCTCAGTCTGCACGGTTTTCCCAAGCAGCCTAGTGTCGCCTGGAAGTCCAAGGGACAGAACCCTGAACTCTGGCCGGCTGGCCCAGCCCTGCTTCTGGCACTTTGTAGGCCAGCGGGCCCTGGAGCACCTGCTAGGATGAGAAAGGGAAGGGTCCGCGAATTGCACCCTAGAAAGTTAGTAGGGTGCATGGATTTCAAACCCTGGTGGCCGCCCAGGCAGCAAAGAAGTGGGGAGGGCACCTTGCTGCCCTTTCATGGCAGAATCTGTGGCTGTCCTGCTGCGTGGGCCTTTTCATGGGGACCTTGTGCAATAAAAGTTTGGTGTTTTGGTACTGAATAATTAGAAATTGTAAAAAGTTTAAATTATGTGGTGGTGTAATTAAAAAACAAAACAAAACAAAACCAAGCCCCAAGTGTTTGGCACAGGGAGGTTTAAGTATTGAAGGCCTGTTTTCCTTGCACTGTGGCATTCTATCAAGAAGTGTGCAGGATTTTTTTTTTTTTTTAAGAAAAGTGTTCGAAGTGAGGGAAACAGGAAACCCAGAGGTGCCCCTGTATTTTGGGGAAGGCCTTAGGAGGTCACTTGGAAATGCTGCTGGCTGTGGGGGAGGGGGGCAGATGGGCTGTGCAGTCTTGTCCTTTGCATTCATGTTCTTGTGTGTAGAAACCCAGCTCGGAGCCATCTCCTGATGTGTAAGAATTTCGCAGACAAACCTTGAGCTAAGCAATGCATTTGTTCCTGAGGAAATGTTTGTCTTAAGCGATGTAAATATCCTATGTATATCCGCTGGACTCTGGCTTCAGGTCGGTTCCCCCAATAGGCTCAGAAGCGACTTGAACAAAACAGTATGTTTTCCTCGTACCTTGTTCTCCTAATCTATGTTAAGGAAATGATATATTTGCCTGGAATACTGCCTTTCTTCAAGATTCATGTCAATCAGTTTTTGGCCCAGGATGACTCACCTGCTGCCAATGTGATCTCAAGGCATGTCGTGAGGGAGGGGCCTGGTGCCATTCCCTGAGACAGTGCCTTTCCTTCCTTAGCTGACTGCTAGTGCCTGTAGAATATCTGGCTAGAGACCAGTAGGGCGTACACCCCGCCTCAAGTCTAAGTCAGCAGCTTTCTCTATCTCATTTATACTTTAATAACAATTGATGACACAAAAGCTCTGAGCGATCAAATCATATCAAATCTTCATTTCAGATTGAAGATGCATTCCATGGTATTGCCATCTTAAGTCTTTCCATTGTTATGGAATATCTGTCCATGTATTCAGGATAGTTTTCAGCCAGGGTGTATAATTTCCAGTGTACCAGTCTTGTCATCCTCGTTACATCCATGGCAAAGTGTTGTATTCATGTTGACATTATTGAAAGGGAATTTTTTTTAATTCCTTTTCAGATTATTATCTGCTAATATATACAGAAAAAACCGTGTAATCTTTCGTTTTTATCAGTTTGGACAGCTTGATAGTTGTCTTTAATTTCTTTCCTTTCTCATACTTTAAGATTTTCCGGGCACCATACAAGTATTGCCTCACCCCTAATCTCAGTCATGTGTTCAAAGAACTTCTGTCCTTTATTTGTTTACTTATTTTTTGCAACATTGAATTCGTTTTGACTATGCTGGGTCTCTGCTGCAAGATGGAAGTTGCTAGGACCTCTGGACTGCAGTCTTCCACCTCTTACTGACCTCTTGTTGACCTCTGCAGAATCCTGGTTGGCGGGAGCTTGTTAGTTCCTTGTTCCTTACCAGGACCTCCTGTGGTAAGTGTTTTTCTCTTCTCTGTTGCCTGGTAAGGGTGGATGGTCATTGGCATCCCAAAGCTAGCTAGAAGTCAATTATTTAGGCAGGCTTGTGCATAGACATGGGAGAAGGCAATGGCACCCCACTCCAGTACTCTTGCGTGGAAAATCCCATGGATGGAGGAGCCTGGTAGGCTGCAGTCCATGGGGTGGTTAAGAGTCGGACACCACTGAGCGACTTCACGTTCACTTTTCACTTTCATGCATGGGAGGAGGAAATGGCAACCCCCTCCAGTGTTCTTGCCTAGAGAACCCCAGGGACTGCGGGGCCTGGTGGGCTGCCGTCTATGGGGTCGCAAAGAGTCGGACACGACTGAAACGACTTAGCAGCAGCGGCGGCGGCAGCAGCAGCAGAAGCAAGGCATCGATATCAAAAGGGCTGCAAACAGTCAGGAAGGATCACATATGTCGCCGTGAAACACTACTTCTCCACTTAGCCAAAGCTAACCAAAGATTTCTGTTCTAGGTCAACCTAGAAGAGATCACTTAAGAGGTAAAGAAACTTAAACTCCATTAGCAAAGGCAGTTCGACATCTCAAGAAAACTTGTGCTAGGCACAGAACTCTTTTCTGGGGGTCCACTTTCCCTACAACCTCCTTATCCCATTCTGTACCCATTCCTTTGCTTCTCCCATCCTGAAACTGCCACCTGTAAGACAGAACTACTTCGTTTTCCTTCCTCAAGTGCCATTGCATTCCACATACTTTCTTGATATAACAAGTCATACATTTCCCTTCAGCAACCAAGAACTGACTTTTATATTGGCATTGGCTATAGCCCGCCCCCCTCCCCCACCCCCAAGAACAGAACAAAACAAAACAAAACAATTTTTTTTCTTACATGTAACATGTCAGGATGGTGCCAGACACTATTCATGGAGAGTCAAAAATCTCTTTTGTTTCTGTGTAAAAGGGAGGTCCTTTCAAGTCGTGAATGTTTCAGAACTTTCATTTATTTGGAAATGACCTAGCTATTCAATACACTGTCGTCACAAGGATAGAAACTCGGGTAACCAAAACACCTGGAGAAACGTTTGTTAGTTCAGTTCAGTTCAGTTGCTCAGTCGTGTCTGACTCTTTGGGACCCCGTGGCCTGAAGGACGCTAGGCTTCCGTGTCCATCACCAACTCCAGGGGCTTGCTCAAACTCATGTCCATCGAGTCAGTGATGCCATCCAACCATCGTATCCTCTGTCATCCCCTTCTCCTCTGCCTTCAATCAAGACTATGAGAGGCAGATATTTTAGAGTATAATTATTGTAAAGAGTTTGTCTAAAAGCTCATATCACATTTACATTTTTTACTTTTGTTGTTGTCGTTTCCAGGTTGTTTCTTGCTGACAAGCTTGTGACAGATATAACAATAGAGCAATTTTTACCTCAAAAGAAACCTAGGCACTATGAACATGTTGTGCTTAATGTTGTTGACTCTTAGACATGTCTATAATGGAGGAGCAAAACCAAAAATACTAGATATTTAATATTGACTAGTTCCCAGTTCACGGGACTCTGACATTCATTTAGGTCAATGTTTTCTTGTATTTCCAGCAGTTTGATTTGGAAGGGCTGCCTTGTCTTGAGACCATTGAAATCAGAACACAGAACTTGAGCAATATTATCAAAAAACACAAGGCTCACACTGACACCTACCTTAATCCAAACAGACAGACAAGACATCTTCCAGGTTTCCGCCTGAGATTTAAAATATTTCTTTGAGCCAGTCTTCTGGGGAGTGGGGGGATGGGGGTGACAGTAAGGCAGGCTTGGGTAACAAGCTAATTGTTGGTCATTGCATATGCAAAGAACCAGCTTTCCGGGTTCCAAGGAAAAAAGTTTCCTTGGTAACCAACTTTGTCTGGTTCTATAGAATATCATGGCCCTCCTAGGTCAGGTCATCTTGCCTTTCTGTAGTCCTCGTTTTATCCCTAAATCATAGACAGCTTGGATTGTCTCTGTGGGGTGTATGTATTGTCCTCATGTTTGACCTGGCGGCAGCAGCGAGGTCCGAGAGCCTCTCCTGGAACCGGGCGTGGGGACGGGGCTCACCGAGAGCCGCTGGTGAAGGAGGGCAGCGCCCCTGGAGCGCGGCAGGGGCGGGGCGAACCCGGGCGGCACAGGGCGGGTGTCGGCTCCTGGCGGGGGTAGGGGAGGGCTTCCCAGTTGTGCTCTCGGAGATGGCCACTGCGGCTGGAAACGCGCCGGGAGCGCAGCCAGGGTGGGGTAAACCTGGGCTGCACAGGTCGAGATTCCGCTCGCTGTAGGTGGGGGGTCGGTCCCTGTTGTGCTCCCGGGGGTCGCCAATGTGGCTGGGAACCCGCCGGGAGCCCAGCAGGGCCGGGGCAAAACCTGGCGGCGCAGGGCGGGGTGGGGGTCCGTTCGCAGCGGGGGTTGGCTCCTGGCGGGGGTGGGGGAGGGCTTTCCAGATGTGCTGTTGGGGGTCGCCATTGTGGCTGGGAATGCCCATTTCGTGAACTCCTGGATCCCCAAGGATCGGCATCCATTGGCCACAGCGGAGGGGTGCGGAACACAGGTAAGGGAACGGGGACTGCCTGGAGCAGGGAACCATGTATTCCGCCCTGTGTTGGCACAGTCTCAGAGCTCCCCAACCTGGCGGTCACAGGAAGGCCTCGTCTTTGGGGTCAAGGCCTTTACCACTCCACCCCTCTGCTGAAAAACCTCAGAGTCTGCGCGGTTTTCCCAAGCAGCCTAGTGTCCGCTGGAAGTCCAAGGGACAGAACCCTGAATTCTGGCCGGCTGGCCCAGCCCTGCTTCTGGCACTTTGTAGGCCAGCGGGCCCTGGAGCACCTGCTAGGATGGGAAAGGGAAGGGTACGCGAATTGCACCCTGGTGGCCGCCGAGGCAGCAAAGAAGGGGGGAGGGCACCTTACTGCCCTTTAATGGCAGACAGAATCTGTGGCTGTCCTGCTGCGTGGGCCTTTTCATGTGGACCTTGTGCAATAAAAGTTTACCGGTGACCTTAGGGAACTTCGCAGTGTGCTTCTGACAGATGAGGGATGCTGTGGAGTTGGAGAGGCCTCTCAGGACTCCGCTGGGTTTGGCGCAATGGAAGAGGGCCTCATCTCCAGGGAAGGCAGGAACCTCAGGCTTCCTCTCCGTTTCGGACTCCAACCGCAGGGTCCCTGCAGAGTTGGGACAAGAGAGTCAGGAATCGTCTTGTCTGAGGAAGGGAACTCCGCTTGCCTGTCGAGGTGTTCAGGGGGTCTCAGGCCCCTTGTTCAGCTGTGTGTGGAACCTGCGGGTGTTTCCGGATGATGCACGACGGTGACAGTGCCCCTTCGTGTTGTGCCTTCACCCACTGGGTTGCGTTCGAAGAGGTGTCCGGGCCTCGGGTTCTTTTCAAGAGCGGACAGGGAAATCGGGGTCTTTCGGCATGTGGGACCACCCACGGGGCTAGTCTCAAATTTCCTAGTGAGGCCGGCTACATCCTGAGGTATGCCGGGAAGGCCGGGGAGCCTTCCACACAACGCAGGGGGATCGATTCTCCTGTCGCCATCAGGAGGGGAGAAGGGGCTCAGATGAAGTGGGGCCAGAACCCTCGGTGTTACCCTCGAGGGAACCCGGCGTGTCGAGGAACTTTTGGGGGTCGCAGGAAGGCTGTAAGGGACCGTTTCGCCCTTCAGGGCGGAACAGGGGACTTCCCTTCAGACGCCGTCGCGGGCAAGGGCGTCATCTTGCGAAGACGTGGGAACCACGTGGTTTTTCTCGAGTTGCGGCGGATTCTTGAGTTACGACGGGGAACTCAGGCTTCCTCTTGGGTTGGCCCTGCGAAGCCCAATCTTCCCCTCGAGTTGCGAGGGAAAGCTGGGGGTTGCGCTCGAGTCACTGCAGGGCCCAAGACACCTCACCTAGGCGTGTGTCCGGGACCTAATATTCCTCTCCAGGGAAGGCAGGGATCTCGGGGTTGCATTCCAGGTTACCCCGGGGAGTCAGGGCTCGTCTCGAGGGGAAGCCAAGGACTCCGCTCTCCCCTTGAATCGCGACCCGGATCTCTTGGAGCCCCCTGAGCGGACTCAAGGGAGTCCAGCCTCCTCTTCCGTTTGGAGAGAGGACCCGGGATTGCTCTCCAGGCCATGCAGGAAAAGAAGGCCCTCAGCTCGCGAGGACGGGGGCGTCTCAGGGGTTTCCTCGAGCTGCGGCGCCTGTGGGGGTTTCTCCCGAGGCACGACGAGGATCTCAGGGAGCCTCTCGTGCGGCGCCAGGGAAGTCAGGTCTCCATGCGCGTGGCGAGGGGGAGCACGTCATGGCTCTCGAGTCACGGGAGGGGACTAGGGCCTCGAGACACATTGAAGAAGGACTCTCGAGGTCTTTCTCGGGTGGTGGCAGGAAACCCTCGTTTCCCTCGCCTTCTGCCGGGGACCTTAGGGAACTTCCCAGGGTGCCTCTGAGAGGTGAGGGATCCTGTGGAGTTGGCGGGGCCTCTCGGGACTCCGCTGGGTCTGGCGCAACGGAAGAGGGCCTCACGTCGAGGGGAGGCAGGAACCTCAGGCTTCCTCTCCGTTTTGGACTCCGACCGCAGGGTCCCTGCAGAGTTGGGACAGGAGAGTCAGGCCTCGTCTTGTCTGAGGAAGGAAACCCCGCTTGCCTCTCGAGTTGTTCAGGGGGTCTCAGGCCCCTCGTCGAGCTGTGTGTGGAACCCGCGGGTCTTTGCGGACGATGCACGGGGGTGGCAGTGCCCCTTCGTGTTGTGCCTTCACCCACAGGGTTGCCTTCGAAGAGGGGTCCGGGCCTCGGGTCCTTCTCAAGAGCGGACCGGGGAATCGGGGGCATTCGGCATGTGGCACCACCCACGTGGCTCATCTCGAATTTCCTCGTGAGACCGGCCTCATCCTGAGGTGCGCCGGGAGGGCCGGGAACCCCTTCCGGACCACGCAGGGGAATCGACTCTCCTGTCGTGATCAGGAGGGGAGAAGGGTCTCAGATGAAGCGGTGCCGGGACTCTCGGTGTTCCCTTCGAGGGAACCCGGGGTGTCGGGGAACTTTTGGGGTTCTCACGAAGGGTGTCAGGTACCGTTTCGCGCTTCAGGGCGGAACAATGGACTTCCTTTGAGACGCCGTAGTGGGCAAGGGCCTCATTTTTCGAAGACGTTGGAACCACCTGTTTTTTCTCGAGTTGCGGCGGGATTGTCGAGTGACGACGGGGAATTCACGCTTCCTCTTCAACTGGCCCAGGGAAGTCCAGTTTTCATTCGAATTGCGAGTTAGAACTGGGGATTGCTCTCGAGACACTGCAGGGCCAAATAGACCTCATCCAGGCTTGTGTCCAGGACCTAATGTTCCTCTGCTGGGGCGACAGCTATCTCGGCATTGCATTCTCGACTCACCCGGGGAATCAGGCCTCGTCTCGAGGGGAAGCCAAGGACACTGCTCTCCTGTGAAGTTGTGACGGGTATATCTTGGAGCTCACTGTGTGGCCTAAAATGAGTTAAGCCTCCTGTGGAGTTTGGAGAGAGGACTCAGGATTGCTCTCCAGGCCATACAGCAAAAGAAGGCCCTCATCTCGTGAGGACTGGGGTGTCTCGTGGGTATTCTCGAGCTGCGGCTCCAGTGTGGTGTTGCTCACGAGGTATAATGGGGAGCTCAGGGAGCCTCTCCTGTGGCGCCAGGGAAGTCAGGTTTCTATGCGCATGGCTAGGGGGAGCGCGTCATTGCTCTCGAGTCATGGTAGGGGAATCGCACCTCAAGATGCGTTGAAGAAGGACTCTCGAGGTCTTTTACGGGTTGGGGCAGGAAACCCTTGGTTCCCTCGACTTGTGCCGGTGATCTCAGGAAGGTCTAAGGGTGCCTCTGAGAAGTCAGGGATACTGTGCAGTTGGGAGGGGCCTCTCAGGACTCCACTGGGTTTGGTGCAATGGAAGAGGGCCTCATCTCGAGTGGAGGCAGGAAACTCATGTTTCCTCTCCTGACTTCTCCTGGGCCAGATCTGACTCGGATCGCAGTTTCGCTGCAGAGTTCGAACAGGAGAGTCAGGCCTCGTCTTGTGTGGAGGAATGGAACTCTGCTTGCCTCTCCAGCTGTTCATGGGGTGACAGGTCACTTCTCGAGCTGTGTGTGGTACCTGCGGGTTTCTGCGGACGATACCGGGGGGTGTCAGTGCCCCTTCGTGTTGTGCCTTCATCAAAAGGGTTATCTTCAAAGAGGTGTCCGGGCATTGGGATCTTATCAAGAGCGGACCGGGAAATCGGGGTCTTTCGGCATGTGTCACCATCCACGAGGCTATGTCTCGAATATCCTCGTGAGACCGGCCTCATCCTGAGATGCACCGGGAAAGGCGGGAACCCCTTCAAGACAAAACAGGGGAATCGACCCTCCTGTCGCGATCAGGAGGGGAGAAGGGGCCCAGATGTAGTGGTGCTGGGAACCTCGGTGTTCACCTTGAGTCAGACTGGTGTGGCGAGGAACTTTTGAGGTCGCATCAAGGGTGCCAATACCTTTTCGCACTTCAAGACGGAACGTGGGAATTCTCTTGAGACGCTGTGGGGGGCAAGGGCCTCATCTTGCGATGACGGGGGAACCACGTGGCGTTTCTCGAGTTGTGGCGGGATTCTCGAGTTTTGACAGGGAATACAGTCTTCCTCATGTGTTGGCCCAGGGAAGTCCTATCTTCCATTCGAGTTTCAAGGGAGAGCTGGGGATTGCCCTCGAGTCACTGCAGGGCAAAATAGACCTCATCTAGGCTTGTGTCCAGGACTTAATGTTCGTCCCTAGGGGCGACAGGGATCTCGGGCTTGCATACCAGACTCACCCGGGGAATCAGGCCTCATCTCAAGGGGAAGCAAAGAACTCTGCTGTCCTTTTGGGTCGCGATGGGTATCTCTTGGAGCCCACTGTGTGCCATAAAGGGAGTCAAGCCTCCTGTGGTGTTTGGATAGAGGACTCGGGATTCCTCTCCAGGCCATGCAGGAAAAGAAGGCCCTCATCTCGCGATGACGGCGGCGTCTCGTGGGTTTTCTAGACTGCCGCGCTAGTGCCGGGTTTCTGACGAGGTACGAGAGGGAGCTCAGGGAGCCTCTCGTGTGGCGCCAGGGAAGTCAGGTCCCCATGAGATGGCTAGGGGGAGATCGTCATTGCTCTCGAGTCATGGTAGGGTAATCGGGCCTCAAGACGGGTTGAAGAAGGACTCTCGAGGTCTTTCTTGGGTCACTGCATAAAACCCAGGGTTCCCTTGACTTGTGCCTGCGACCTCAGGGAGCTTCTCAGAGTGCCTCTGAGAAGTCAGGGATACTGTGCAGTTTGGAGAGGCCTCTCGAGACTCCTCTGCATTTGGTGGAATGTAAGAGGGACTCATCTCGAGTTGAAGCAGGAACCTCAGTGTTCCTCTCCATTTCTGACTCAGATCGCAAGGTCCCTGCATGTTGGTACAGGAGAGTCAGGCCTCGTCTTTTCTGGAGGATGGGACTCCTCTTGCCTCTCGAGTTGTTCTCGAGGTGACAGGCCACTTGTCGAGCTGTGTATGTAACCTGCCCGTTTTTCCGGATGATGCACAGGTGTGTTAGTGCCCCTTCGTGTTGTACCTTCATACTCAAGGCTGCCTTCCAAGAGGTGTCCGAGCATCGGATTCTTATCAAGAGCGGACCGGGAAATTGAGTCTTTCAGCAAGCGGCACCACCCACAAAGCTACGTATCGAATTTCCCCTTGAGACCGGCCTCATCCTGAGTTGTGCAGGGAAGGTCGGGCCCCCTTGCAGACAAAGCAGGGGAATCGACCCACCGGTCACGATCAGGAGGGGAGAAGGGGCTTAAATGAAGTGGTGCCGGGAACCTCGGTGTTCCCCTTGAGTGAGACCGGCGTGTTGGGGGACTTTTGGGGTCGCATCAAGGGTGCCAAGTACCGTTTCGCATTTCAAGATGGAACCTGGGACATCTTTTGAAACGCTGTAGCAGGCAAGGGCCTCATCTTACGATGACGGGAGAACCACGTGGTTTTCCTCAAGATGCGGCGGGATTCTCGAGTTATGACCGGGAATTTAGGCTTCCTCTTGTTGGCCTTGAAATCCAATCTTCCATTCGGGTTGCGAGGGGGAGCTGGGGATTGCGCTAGAGTCACTGCAGGGCAAAAGAGACCTAATCTAGGCTTGTGTCCAGGATCTAACGTTGCTCTCCAGGGGCGACAGGGATCTCGGGTTTGCATTCCAGACTCATCCGGGGAGTCAGTTCTCACCTCGAGGGTAAGCAAAGAATTCCACTCTCGTCTCGAGTCGTGATGGGTATCTCTTGGAGCCCAATGTGTGTACTAAAGGGAGTGAAGCCTCCTGTGGAGTTTGGAGAGAGGACTCGGGATTGGACTCCAGGCCATGCAGGAAAAGAAGGCCCTCATCTCGAGATGACGGTGGCATCTCGTGGGTTTTCTCGAGCTGCGGCGCTAGTGTGGGGTGTCTCATGAAGTACCACGGGGATCTTAGGGAGCCTCTTGTTTGGCGCCAGGAAAATCCAGTATTCCATTCGAGTTGCAAGTTAGAACTGGGGATTGCTCTCCAGTCACTGCAGGGCAAAATAGACATCATCTACGCTTGTGTCCAGGACCTATTGTTCCACTACTGGGCCGACAGGGACCTCAGGGTTGCATTCTCGACTCACCCGGAGAGTCAGGCCTCGTCTTGAGGGGAAAAAAAGGACTCCGCTCTCCTGTCAAGTCGCGACGGGTATCTCTTGGAGCCCACTGAGTGGCGTAAAGGGAGTGAAGCCTTCTATGGAGTTTGGAGAGATGACTCGGGATTGTTTTCCTGGCCATGCAGGAAAAAAGGCCCTCATCTTGCGATGACGGGGGCGTCTCGTGGGTTTTCTCCAGCTGTGGCGCCAGTATCAGATTTCTCACGAGGTACAACGGGGAGCTCAGAGAGCCTCTCGTGTGGTGCTAGGGACGTCAGGTCTCCGTGCGTGTGGTGAAGGGGAGTGCGTGATTGCTCTCGAGTCATAGTAGGCGAATCGGGCCTCAAGACGCATTGAAGAAGGACTCTCGAGGTCTTTCTCGGGTTGCGGCAGGGAACCCTGGGTTCCCTCGAATTGTGTCGGTGACCTCAGGCAACTTCTCAGGGTGCCTCTGAGAAGTCAGGGACACTGTGGATTTGGGAGGGGCCTTTCGTTACTCAACTGGGTTTGGTGCAATTGAAGAGGGCCTCATCTCGTATGCAGGCAGGAACCTCAGGGGTCCTCTCCATTTCTGACTCGGGTCGCAGAGTACCTGCAGAGTATGGACAAGAGAGTCACGCCTCGTCTTCTGTGGAGGAATGGATCTCCGCTTTCCTTGCGAGTTGTTCATGGAGTGACAGGCCTCTTGTTGAGCTGTGTGTGGAACCTGTGGGTTTTTCCGGATGATGCAGAGGGGTGTCAGTGCCCCTTCGTGTTGTGCCTTCATCCACAGGGTTGCCTTCAAAGAGGTGTCCGGGCATCGGGTTCTTTTCAAGAGCGTACCAGAAAATTGGGGTCTTTCAGCATGTGGTACCACCCACGAGGCTACATCTCGAATTTCCTCAGGAGACCGGCCTCATCCTGAGGTTCGCCGGGAAGGTAGGGAAACCCTTGCAGACAAAGCAGGGGAATCGACCTACCGGTCACGATCAGAAGGGGAGAAGGGGCTCAGATGAAGTGGTGCCGGGAACTTCGGTGGTCCCCTCGAGTGAGACCGGTATGTCACGGCACTTTTGAGGTCGCATCAAGGGTGCCAAGTACAGTTTCGCACTTCAAGACGGAACGTGGGAATTCTCTGGAGATGCTCTAGCGGGCAAGGGCCTCATATTGCGATGACGAGCGAAACACGTGGTTTTTCTCGAGATGTGGCGGGATTCTCGAGTTACGACGGGGAATTCAGGCTTCCTCTTGTGTTGGCCCAGCAAGTCCAATCTTCCATTCAACTTGTCAGAGAGAGCTGTGGGTTGCTCTCGAGTCACTTCAGGGCAAAGAGTCCTCATCTAGGCTTGGGTCCAGGACGTAGTATTGCTCTCCAGGGGCAACAGGGATATCGGGGCCGCATTCCAGTCTCACCCGGTGGGTCACGCCTCGTCTCGAGTGGAAGCAAAGGACTCCACTATCCTCTCGAGTCGCGACATGTAACTCTTGGAGCCCAATGAGTGGCCTAAAGGGAGTCAAGCGTCCTGTGTAGCTTGGACAGAAGGTTCACGCTTGATCTGCATACCATGCAGTTAAAGATGGCCCTCCTCTCGTGATGACGGGAGTGTCTCATGGGTTTTCTCGAGCTGCGGCGCCAGTGTGGGGTTTCTCACGAGATATGATGGGGAGATCAGGGAGCCTCTCGTGCAGCGCCAGAGAAGTCAGACCTCCATGCGTGTGGCCAGGCAGATCGCGTCATTGCTCTGGAGTCATGGGAGGGACTAGGGCCTCAAGACGTATTTAAGAAGGACTCTCGAGGTCTTTCTTGGGTTGGGGTGGGAAACACTCGTTTCCCTCGACCTCTACCGGGGACCTTAGTGAACTTCCCAGGTGCCTCTGAGAGGTGAGGGATACTGAGGAGTTAGAGGGGCCTCTCGGGACTCCACTAGGTTTGACGAAATGAAAGAGGGCCTCATCTCGATTGGAGGCAGGCACCTCAGCTTCCTCTCCATTTCTGACTCCGACCGCAGGGTCCCTGCAGGGTTGGGACAGGAGAGTCAGGCCTCATCTTGTCTGAGTAATGGAACTCTGCTTGCCTCTCGAGTCGTTCAGTGGGTCTCAGGCCCCTTGTCGAGCTGTGTGTGGAACCTGCGGGTGTTTCCAGAAGATGCACGGGGGTGTCATTGCCCCTTCATTTTGTGTCTTCCCCCACAGGGTTGCCTTCAAAGAGGTGTCCGGGTATCGGGTTCATTTCAAGAGCGGACCGGGAAATCGGGGTCGTTCGGCATGTGGCACCACACACGTGGCTCATCTCGAATTTCCTCGTGAGACCAGCATCATCCTGAGGTGCGCCGGGAAGGCCGGGAACACCTTCCACACAAAGCACGGGAATCGAATCTCCTGTCGCGATCAGGAGGGGAGATGGGGCTCAGATGAAGTGGGGCCGGGACTCTAGGTGTTCCACTCGAGGGAACCCGGCGTTTCAGGGAACTTTAGGGGTCGCATCAATGGAGCCAAGTACCGTTTCCCACTTCAGGACGGAACATGGGACTTCCCTGGAGACGCTGTAGCGGGCAAGGGCCTCATCCTGTGAAGACGTTGGAACCACGTCGTTTTTCTCGAGTTGCGTCTGGATTCTCGAAAACGACGGGGATTTCAGGCTTCCTCTTGGGTTGGCCCTGGGAAGCCCAATCTTCCCCTGGAGTTGCGAGGGAAAGCTGGGGGTTCTGCTCGAGTCACTACAGGGCCAAAGAGACCTCATCGAGGCGTGTGTCCAGGACCTAATATTCCTCTCAAGGGAAGACAGGGATCTCGGGTTTCCATTCCAGACTCCCCCGGGGAGTCAGGCCTCGCCTCGAGGGGAAGCAGAGGACTCCGCTTTCCTCTCAAGTCGCGACACGGATCTCTTGGAGCCCAATGAGTGGACTCAAGGGTGTCGAGCCTCCTCTTCAGTTTGGAGAGAGGACTCGGGATTGCTCTCCAGGCCAGGCAGGAAAAGAAGACCCTCAGCTCGCGAGGACGGGGGCGTCTCATGGGTTTCCTCAGGCTGCAGCGCCCGTGGGGGTTTTCTCACGAGGCATGACGAGGACCTCAGGGAGCCTCTCGTGCGGCGCCAGGGAACTCATGTCTCCATGTGCATGGCGAGGGGGAGCTGGTCATCACTCTCGAGTCATGGGAAGCGACTAGGGCCTCAAGACGCGTTGAAGAAGGACTCTCGAGGTCTTTCTCGGGTGGCGGCGGGAATCCCTCGTTTCCCTCGACTTCTGCAGGGGACTATAGGGAACTTCCCAGGGTGCCTCTGAGAGGTGAGGGATGCTGTGGAGTTGGCGGGGCCTCTCGGGACTCTGCTGGGTTCGTCGCAATGGAAGAGGGCCTCATCTCGAGGGGAGGCAGGAACCTCATTCTTCCTCTCCGATTCTGACTCCGACTGCACGGTCCCTGCAGTGTTGGGACAGGAGAGTCATGCCTCGTCTTGTCTGAGGAATGGAATTCTGGTTGCCTCTCGAGTTGTTCCGGGAGTCTCAGGCCCCTTGTCGAGCTGTGAGTAGACCCTGCGGGTTTTTCCGGATGATGCACGGGGGTGTCAGTGCCCCTTCGTGTTGTGCCTTCACTCACAGGGTTTCCTTCGAAGAGATGTCCGGGCATCGGGTTCTTATCAAGAGCGGACCGGAAAATCGGGGTTGTTCCGCACGTGGCACCTCACACATGGCTAGTCTCGAATTTCCTCCTGAGACCGGCCTCATCCTGAGGTGCACCAGGAAGGCCGGGAACCCCTTCCAGAGAAAGCAGGGGAATCGACTCTCCTGTCGCGATCAGGAGGGGAGAAGGGGCTCAGATGAAGTGGTGCCGGGACCCTCGGTGTTCCCCTCGAGGGAACCCAGCGTGTCGGCGTACTTTTGCGGTCGCATCAAGGGTGTCAATTACCGTTTCGCAGTTAAGGACGGAACATGGGACTTCCGTGGAGGCTCCAGGAACTTCGGTCTTCCCCTGGAGTGAGACCGGTATGTTGGGGAACTTTTGGGTCGCATCAAGGGTGCCAAGTAGCATTTTGAACTTTAAGATGGAAAGTGGGACTTCTCTTGAGACTCTAGCTGGCAAGGGCCTCATATTGCGATGAAGGGGGAACCACATGGTTTTTAAGACTTGAGGCTGAATTCTCGAATTACGATGGGAAATTCAGACTTCCTCTTGTGTTGACCTTGGGAAGACCAATCTTCCATTCAAATTGTGAGGGAGAGATGGAGGTTGCTCTCGAGTCACTGTAGGGCAAAATAGACCTCATCTAGGCTTGTGTCTAGGACATAATGTTCCACTCCAGGGGCGACAGGGATCTCGGGGTTGCATTCCAAACTCACCCGGGGAGTCAGGCCTCGTCTCCAGGGAAGCAAAGGACTCCGCTCTCCTCTCGAGTCGCACCGGGTATTTCTTGGACCCAACTGAGTGGCCTAAAGGGAGTCAATCCTCCTGTGAAGTTTGGAGAGAGGACCAGGGATTGCTCTCCAGGTCAGGCAGGAAAAGAAGGCCCGCATCTCTCCTTGATGGGGGCATCTTGTGGTTTTTCTCGAACTGCGGCGCCACTGTGGGTTTTCTCACGAGGTACAATGGGGTACTCAGGGAGCCTCTTGTGTGGTACTAGGGAAGTCAGTTTTCGTGCTTGTGGCGAGGGGAGCGCGTCCTTGCTCTGGAGACATGGTAGGGGAATCGGGCATCAAGAGACGTTGAAAAAGGACTCTCCAAGTCTTTCTCGGGTTACTTCAGGAAATTCTGGGTTCCCTCGACTTGTGCCAGTGACCTCAGGTAGCTTCTCAGGGAGCCTCTGAGAATTCAGGGATACTGTGGTGTTGGGAGGGGCCTCTCGGGACACCACTGAGTTTGGTTCAATGGAAGAGGGCCTCTTCTCTAGTTGAGGCAGGAACCTCAGGGTTCCTCTCCATTTCTGACTCCGATCGCAGGGTCCCTGAAGAGTTGGGCCAGGAGAGTAAGGCCTCGTCTTGTGTGAAGGAATGCAACTTCACTTGCCTCTCGAGTTGTTCACGGGGTGACAGTCCACATTTGGAGCTGTGAGTGGAATCGGCGGGTTTTTCCAGACGATGCATGGGGATGTCAGTGTCCCTTCGTGTTGTGCCTTCATCCACAGGGTTGCCTTCGAAGAGATGTCCGGGCATCAGGTTCTTATCTAGAGTGGACCGGGAATTCGGGATCTTTCAGCATGTGGCACCAACCATGAGGCTACTTTTCGAATTTCCTCATGAGACCGGCCTCATCCGGAGGTTCGAGGGGAACGTCGGGAACCCCTTGCAGACAAAGCATGGGAATCGACCCTCCTGTCGCGATCAGGAGAGGAGAAAGGCCTCAGATGAAGTGGTGCCGGGAACTTCAGTGTCCCCTCTAGTGAGATCGGTATATAGGGGAACTTTTGGGGTCGCATCAAGGGTGCCAAGTACTGTTTTGCACTTCAAGACGGAATGTGAGACTTCTCTTGAGATGCTGTAGGGGGCAAGGGCCTCATCTTGCAATACGGGGAACCACATGATTTTTCTCGATTTGCGGCGGGTTTCTCGCATTACGACTGGAAATTCAGGCTTCCTCTTGTGTTGGCCCAGAAAGGCCAATCTTCCGTTCGAGTTGCAAGGGAAAGCTAGGGGTTGCGCTTGAGTCACTGCAAGGCCAAAGAGACCTCCTCTAGGCTTTTGTCCAGGACCTAAGGTTCCTCTCCAGGGGCGACAGGGATCCAGGGTTGCATTCCAGACTCACCCTCGTAGTCAGGCCTCATCTCGAGGGGAATCAAAGGACACCGCTCTCCTCCTGAGTATCGACGAGTATCTCTTGGAGCCCACTGAGTGACCTAAAGGGAGTCAAGCCTCCTTTGGAGTTTGGAGAGAGGATTCGGGATTGCTCTTCAGGTCATGCAGGAAAGAAGGCCCTCATTTCACCATGACAGGGGCGTCTCGTGGGTTTTCTCGAGCTGCGGCGCCAGTGTGGGGTTTCTCACGAGGTACGATGGGGAGCTCAGGGAGCCTCTCATGTGGTGCCGGGGAAGTCAGATCTTCATGCGCGTGGTGAGGGGGAGCGCGTCATTTTTCTCCAGTCATGGTAGGGGAATCGGGCATCAAGACGCGTGAAGAAGGACTCTCGAGGTTTTTCTCAGGTTATGGCAGGAAACCCTGGGTTCCCTCGACTTATGCCCGTGACCTCAGGGAGCTTCTCAGGGTGCCTCTGAGAAGTCAGTGATACTGTGCAGTTGGGAGGGGCCGCTCCGAACTCCACTGGGTTTGGTGCAGTAGAAGAGGGCCTTATCTCGAGTTGAGGCAGGAACCTCAGTGTTCCTCTCCATTTCTGAATCGGATCTCAGTGTCCATGCAGAGTTGGGACAGGAGAGTCAGGCGTCGTCTTGTGTGGAGGAATTGAACTCCTCTTGCCTCTCGAGTTGTTCATGGGGTGACAAGCCACTTGTCGATCTGTATGTGGAACTTGCGGGCTTTTCCAACGATGCACGAGGGTGTCAGACCCCTTCATTTTGTGCCTTCGTCCACAGGATTGCCTTCGAAGAGGTGTCCTAGCATTGGGTTCTTATCAAGAGCAGACACGGAAATCGGGGTCTTTCGGCGTGTGGCACCAACCACAAGGCTACGTCTTGAATTTCCTCGTGAGACCGGCCTCATCCTGAGGTGCGCCGGGAAGGTCCGGAACCCCTTCCAGACAAAGCAGGGTAATCGACCCTCCCGTCGTGATCAGGAGGGGATAAGGGGCTCAGAACAAGCGGTGCACCGAACCTTGGTGTTCCCCTCGAGTGAGACCAGGGTGTCGGGGAACTTTTGTGGTAACATCAAGGTTGCCAATTATCGTTTTAAACTTCAAGATGGAACGTGGGGCTTCTCCTGAGACGCTGTAGCTGGCAAGGGCCTCATCTTGCGATGACGGGGGAACCACGTGGTTTTTCTCGAGTTGCGGCGGGATTTTCGAATTACGACGGGGAATTCAGGCTTCCTCTTGTGTTGTCCCAGGGAAGTCCATTCTTGCATTCGAGGTGCGAGGGACAGCAGGGGATTGCTCTCGAGTCACTTCAGGGCAAATGAGACCTCATCTATGCTTGTGTCTAGGACCTAATGTTCCTCTCCAGGGGCGACAGGGATCTCGGGGTTGCATTCCAGACTCACCTGAGGAGTCAGGCCTGGTATATAGGGGAAGCAAAGAATTCCGCTCTCCTCTCGAGTCCCAACGGGTATCTCTTGAGCCCACAGAGTGGCCTAAAGGGAGTCAGGCCTCCTGTGGAGTTTGAAGAGAGGCCTCGAGATGCTCTCCAGGCCATGCAGGAAAAGAAGGCCTTCATCTCGCGATGACGGAGGCGTCTCGTGGGTTTTCTCGAGCTGGGGAGCCAGTGTGGGATTTCTCACGAGGTATGACGGGGAGCTCAGGGAGCCTCTCGTGTGGCGCCAGGGAAGTCAAGTCTCCATGCGAGTGGCGAGGGGGAACGCGTCATTGCTCTTGAGTCATGGTAGGGGAATCGGGATTCAAGATGCGTTGAAGGAGGATTTTCGAGGTCTTTCTCGGGTTGCGTCAGGAAACCCTGTGTTCCCTCGACTTGTGCCGGTGACCTCAGGGAGCTTCTAAGGGTGCCTCTGAGAAGTCGGGATACTGTGGATTTGGGAGGGGCCTCTCGGGCCTCCACTATTTTTGGTGTAATGGAAGAGGGCCTCATCTCGAGTGGAGTCAGGAACCTCAGGGTTCCTCTCCATTTCGGACTCCAATCGCAGGGTCACTTCAGAGTTGGGAGAGGTGAGTCAGGCCTCGTCTTGTGTGCAGGAATGGACCTCCGCTTGCCTCTCGAGTTGTTCACTGGGTTACAGGCACTTGTTGAGCTGTAAGAGTAACCTGCGGTCTTTTCTGGATGATGCACGGGGTTGTCAGTGCCCCTTTGTGTTGTGCCTTCATCCACACTATCTTCTTATAGGTGTCTGGGCATTGCGTTCTTATCAAGAGCGGATCGGGAAATCGCGGTCTTTCGGCATGTGGCACCACCATCGAGGCTACATCTCGAATTTCCTCATGAGACAGCCTCATCTGAGGTGCGCGGAGAAGGTCGGGAACCCCTTGCAGACAAAGCAGGGGAATCGACCCTCCTTTCGCGATCAGGAGGGGAGAAGGGGCTCAGATGAAGTGGTGCCAGGAACCTCGGTGTTCCCCTCGAGTGCGACCCATATGTCCGGGAACTTTTGGGGTAGCATTAAGGGTGCCAAATATCATTTCGCATTTCAAGACAGAACGTGGGACTACTCTTGAGACGCTGGAGCAGGCAAGGGCCTCATCTTGCAATGACGGGGGAATCACGTGGTTTTTCTCGAGTTGAGGCGGAATTCTCGAATTACTACTGGGAATTCAGGCTTCCTCTTGTGTTGGCCCAGGGAGGTCCAACTTCCATTCGGGTTGCGAGGGAAAGCTGGGGAGTGCTCTCGAGTTACTGCAGGGCAAAAGCGACCTCAGCTAGCCTTGTGTTCAGGACCCAATGATCCTCTCCAAGGGCGACAGGGATCTCGGGTTTGCATTACAGACTCACCTGGGGAGTTAGGCCTCGTCTCGAGGGGAAGCAAAGGACTCGGCTCTCCTCTCGAGTTGCGACGCATATCTCTTGGAGCCCACTGAGTGGTCTAAAGGGAGTCAACCCTCCTCTTCAGTTTGGAGAGAGGACTCGGGATTGCTCTCCAGGCCATGCAGGAAAAGAAGGCCCACATCTTGAGATGACGGGGGCGTCTCGTGGGTTTTCTCGAGCTGTGGCGCCAGTGTGGGGTTTCTCACGAGGTACGACGGGGAGTTCAGGTAGCCTCTCGTGTGGCAACAGGGAAGTCAGGTCTCCATGGGCGGGGCAAGGGGGAGCGCGTCATTGCTCTCAAGTCAGGGTAGGGGAATCGGGCCTCATGACGGGTTGAAAAAGGACTCTCGATGTCTTTCTAGGGTTGCGGCAGGAAACCCTGGGTTCCCTTGACTTGTGCCGGTGACCTCAGGGAGCTTCTCAGGGTGCCTCTGAGAAATCAGGGATACTATGGATTTGGGAGAGGCCTCTCGGGACTCCTCTGGGTTTGGTGCAATGGAAGAGAGCCTCATCTCGAGTTGAGGCAGGAACCTCAGGGTTCTGCTCCTGACTTCCTGGAGCCGGATCTGACTCAGATTGTAGGTTCCCTGCTGAGTTTGCTCAGGAGTGTCAGGTCTCGTGTTCTGCGGAGGAATGGAACTCCGCTTACATCTCAAGTTGTTCAATGATGACACCACTTTTCGTGATGTGTGTGGAACCTGCGGGTTTTTCGGAGATGCACCGGGGTGTCAGTGCTCCTTCCTGTTGTGCCTTCATCCACAGGGTTGCCTTCGAAGAGGTGTCCGGGCATCGGTTTCTCCTCAAGTGCGGACCGGGAAACCGGGGTCTTTCAGCATGTTGCACCACCCACGAGGCTACATCTCGAATTTCCTCGTGAGATCGGCCTCATCCTGAGGCGCGCAGGAAAGTCCGGGAACCCTTTCCAGACAAAGCAGGGGAATCGACCCTCCTTTCGGGATCAGGAGGAGAGAAAGGGCTCAGATGAAGTAGTGCCGGGAACCTCGGTGCTCCCCTTGAGTGAAACTGGTAAGTCGGGTAACTTTTCGGGTTGCATCAAGGGTGCCAAGTACCGTTTCGCACTTCAAGACGGAACCTGGGTCTTCTCTTGAGACGCTGTAGTGGGCAAGGGCCTCATCTAGCGCTGACGGGGGACCCACGTGTTTTTTCTCGAGTTGCGGCAGGATTCTTGAGTTACAACGGGGAATACAGGTTTCCTCTTGTGTTGGCCCAGGGAAGTCCAATCTTCCATTCGAGTTGCGAGGGAGAGCTGGGGATTGCACTTGAGTCAATGCAGGACAAAAAAGACCTCATTTAGGCTTGTGTCCAGGACCGAGTTTTCCTCTACAGGGGCGACACGGATCTCGGGATCCCATTCCAGACTCATCCAAGAAGTCAGGCCTCAGCTCGAGGGGAAGCAACGGACTCCGCTCTCCTCTAGAGTAGCGACGTGTATCTCTTGGAGGCTACTGAGTGGCCTAAAGGGAGACAGGCCTCCAGTGGAGTTTGGAGAGTGGACTCGGGATTGCTCTCTAGGTCATGTAGGAAAAGAAGGCCCTCATCTTACGATGATGGGGGCTTCTCGTGAGTATTCTCGAGCGGCGGTGCCAGTGTGAGGTTTTCATGAGGTAGGACGGGGAGCGCAGGGAGCCTCTCGTGTGGCGCCAGGGAAGTTAGGTTTCAACGGGCGTGGCGAGGGGAATGCGTCATTGCTCTCCAGTCATGGTAGGGTATCGGGCCTCAAGACGCGGTAAAGAAGGACTCTCGAGGTCTTTCTCAGAATGCAGCAGGAAACCCTGGGTTCACTCGACTTGTGCCAGTGACCGCAGAGAACTTCTGAGGGTGCCTCTGAGAAGTCAGGGATACTGTGGAGTTGGGAGGGGCCTCTCGGGACTCCACTGGGTATGGCGCAATGGAAGAGGGCCTCATTTCGAGTTGATGCAGGAACGTCAGGTTTCATCTACATTTCTGACTCCGATCGCACAGTCCCTGCAGAGTTGGGAAATGAGAGTCAGGCCTTCTCTTGTGTGGAGGAACGGAACTCCGCATGCCTCTCTAGTTCTTCAAGGGATGACAGGACACTTGTTGATCTGTGTTTGGAATCTGCGTGTTTTTCCGTACTATGCATGGGGATGTCAGTACTCCTTCGTGTTGTGCATTCATCCACAGGTTTGATTTCGAAGAGGTGCCCGGGCATCGTGTTCTTATTAAGAGCGGACTGGGGAATCGGGGGCGTTCGGCATGTAGCACCACCCACGTGGCTCGTCTCGAATTTCCTCGTGAGAACGGCCTCATCCTGAGGTGCGCCGGGAAGGCTGGGAACCCCTTCCGGACCACGCAGGGGAATCGACTCTCCTGTCGCGATCAGGAGGGGAGAAGGGGCTAAGATGAAGTGGTGCCGGGACCCTCGGTGTTCCCCTCGAGGGAACCCGGCGTGTCGGGGAACTTTTGGGGGTCGCAGGAAGGCTGTCAGGGACCGTTTCGACCTTCAGGGCGGAACAGGGGACTTCCCTTGAGACGCCGTCAAGGGCAAGGGCCTCATCTTGCCAAGAGGTGGGAACCACGTGGTTTTTCTCGAGTTGCGGCGGGATTCTCGAGTTACGACGGGGATTTCAGGCTTCCTCTTGGGTTGGCCCTGGGAAGCCCAATCTTCCCCTCGAATTGCGAGGGAAAGCTGGGGGTTGCGCTCGGGTCACTGCAGGGCCGAAGAGACCTCACCTAGGCGTGTGTCCGGGACCTAATATTCCTCTCCAGGGAAGGCAGGGATCTCGGGGTTGCATTCCAGGCTCCCCCAGGGAGTCAGGCCTCGTCTCGAGGGGAAGCCAAGGACTCCGCTCTCCTCTCGAGACGCGACGCGGGTCTCTTGGAACCCTCTGAGCGGCCTCAAGGGAGTCCAGCCTCCTCTTGCGTTTGGAGAGAGGACCCGGGATTGCTCTCCAGGCCATGCAGGAAAAAAAGGCCCTCAGCTCGCGAGGACGGGGGCGTCTCAGGGGTTTCCTCGAGCTGCGGCGCCCGTGGGGGTTTTCTCCCGAGGCACGACGAGGATCTCAGGGAGCCTCTCGTGCGGCGCCAGGGAAGACAGGTCTCCATGCGCATGGCGAGGGGGAGCGCGTCCTGGCTCTCGAGTCACGGGAGGGGACTAGGGCCTCGAGACGTGTTGAAGAAGGACTCTCGAGGTCTTTCTCGGGGGGCGGCGGGAAACCCTCGTGTCCCTCGCCTTCTGCCGGGGACCTTAGGGAACTTCCCAGGGTGCCTCTGAGAGGCGAGGGATCCTGTGGAGGTGGCGGGGCCCCTCGGGACTCCGCGGGGTCTGGCGCAACGGAAGAGGGCCTCACCTCGAGGGGAGGCAGGAACCTCAGGCTTCCTCTCCGTTTCGGACTCCGACCGCAGGGTCCCTGCAGAGTTGGGACAGGAGAGTCAGGCCTCTTCTTGACTGAGGAAGGGAACCACGCTGGCCTCTCGAGTTGCTCAGGGGGTCTCAGGCCCCTCGTCGAGCTGTGTGTGGAACCCGCGGGTCTTTGCGGACGATGCACGGGGGTGGCAGTGCCCCTTCTTGTTGTGCCTTCACCCACAGGGTTGCCTTCGAAGATGGGTCCGGGACTCGGGTCCTTCTCAAGAGCGGACCGGGGATTTGGGGGCGTTCGGCATGTGGCCCCACCCACGTGGCTCGTCTCGTATTTCCTCGTGAGACCGGCCTCATCCTCAGGTGCGCCAGGAAGGTCGGGAACCCCTCCGGACGACGCAGGGGATTCGACTCTCCTGTCGCGATCAGGAGGGGAGAAGGGGCTCAGATGAAGCTTTGCCGGGACCCTCGGTGTTCCCCTCGAGGGAACCCGGCGTGTCGGGGAACTTTTGGGGGTCGCAGGAAGGCTGTCAGGGACCGTTTCGCCCTTCAGGGCGGAACAGGGGACTTCCCTTGAGACGCCGTCGCGGGCAAGGGCCTCATCTTGCCAAGAGGTGGGAACCACATGGTTTTTCTCGAGTTTCGGCGGGATTTTGGAGTTACGACGGGGATCTCAGGCTCCCTCTTGGGTTGGCCCTGGGAAGCCCAATCTTCCCCTCGAATTGCAAGGGAAAGCTGGGGGTTGCGCTCGGGTCACTGCAGGGCTGAAGAGACCTCACCTAGGCGTGTGTCCGGGACCTAATATTCCTCTCCAGGGAAGGCAGGGATCTCGGGGTTGCATTCCAGGCTCCACCGGGGAGTCAGGCCTCGTCTCGAGGGGGAGCCAAGGACTCCGCTCTCCTCTCGAATCGCGACGCGCGTCTCTTGGAGCCCCCTGAGCGGCCTCAAGGGAGTCCAGCCTCCTCTTGCGTTTTGAGAGAGGACCCGGGATTGCTCACCAGGCCATGCAGGAAAAGAAGGCCCTCAGCTCGCGAGGACAGGGCCGTCTCAGGGGTTTCCTCGAGCTGCGGCGCCCGTGGGGGTTTTCTCCCGAGGCACGACGAGGATCTCAGGGAGCCTCTCGTGCGGCGCCAGGGAAGTCAGGTCTCCATGCGCGTGGCGAGGGGGAGCGCCTCATGGCTCTCGAGTCACGGGAGGGGACTAGGGCCTCGAGACGCGTTGAAGATGGACTCTCGAGGTCTTTCCTGGGGGGCGGCGGGAAACCCTCGTTTCCCTCGCCTTCTGCCGGGGACCTTAGGGAACTTCCCAGGGTGCCTCTGAGAGGCGAGGGATCCTGTGGAGGTGGCGGGGCCCCTCGGGACTCCCCTGGGAATGGCGCAATGGAAGAGGGCCTCACCTCGAGGGGAGGCAGGAACCTCAGGCTTCCTTTCCGTTTCGGACTCAGACCGCAGGGTCACTGCAGAGTTGGGACAGGAGAGTCAGGCTACGTCTTTTCTGAGGAATGGAACTCCGCTTGCCTCTCGAGTTGTTCATGGGGTTTCAGGCCCCTTGTCAAACTGTGTGTGGAATCTTCAGGTTTTTCCAGACGATGCACGGGGGTGTCAGTGACCCTTCGTTTTTGTCTTCATCCACAGGGTTGCCTTCGAAGAGCTGTCCGGGCATCAAGTTCTTATGAAGAGCGGACCGGGAAATCGGGGTCGTTCAGGATTTGGCACCACCCACGTGGCTAGTCTCGAATTTCCTTATGAAACCGGCCTTATCCTGAGTTGTGCCGCGAAGGTCATGAAACCCTTCCAGACAAAGCAGAGGAATCGACCCTCCTGTGGCGATCAGGAGGGGAGAAGTGGCTCAGATGATGTGCTGCTGGGAACCTCGGTGTTTCCCTCAAGTGAGACAGGTATGTCGGGTAACTTTTGGGGTCGCATAAACCGTTCCAAGTACCGTTTCGCTCTTCAAAATGGAACGTGGGACTTCTCTTGGGGTGCTCCAGCGGGCAAGCGCCTCATCTTGGAATGACTGGGGAACCACTTGGTTTTTCTCGAGTTGCGGTGGGATATTTGAGTTACCACAGCGAATTCATGCTTCCTCTTGTGTTCGCCCACAAAAGTCTTATCTTCCATTCGAGATTCGAGGAAGATCTGGAGGTGCGCTCTAGTCACTGCAGGGCAAAGGAGACCCCACCAAGGCTTGTGTCCAGGACCTAATGTTCCTCTCCAAGGGCCACAGGGATCTCAGGTTTGCATTCCAGACTCAACCAGGGAGTCAGGCCTCGTGTCGAAGGGAAGCAAAGGACTCCGCTCTCCTTTCGAGTCGCGACGGGCACCTCTTGGAACCCATTTTGTGGCCTAAAAGGAGTCAAGCCTCCTGTGAAGTTTGGAGAGAGGACTTGGGACTGCTCTCCAGGCCATGCAGGAAAAGATGGCCCTCATCTCGTGATGACGGAGGGGTCTTGTGGGTTTTCTCGAGCTGCGGCGCCAGTGTGGGGTTTCACACGAGGTACGACAGGGAGCTCAGGGAGCCTCTCGTGTGGCGCCAGGGAAGTCAGGTCTCCTTGTGCGTGGCGAGGGGAAGCGGGTTATTGCCTTCGAGCCATGGTAGGAGAATCTGACCTCAAGACGCATTGAAGAAGGACTCTCGAGGTCTTTCTTCGGTTGTGGCAGGAAACCCTTATTTCCCTCGACTTTTGCCGGTGGCCTCAAGGAGCTTCTCAGAATGCCTAGGAGAAGTCAGGGATACTGTGGAGATGGGAGGGGCCTCTCGGGACTCCACTGGGTTTGTTTTAATGGAAGAGGGCCTCATCTTGGGTTGAGGCAGGAACCTCAGGTTTCCTCTCCATTTCTGACTCAGATCGAAGCGTGCCTGCAGAGTTGGGATTGGATACTCAGGCCTCGTCTTGTCTGAGGAAGGGAACTCCGCTTGCCTCTCTCGTTGTTTAAGGGGTGACAGGCCAGTTGTGGAGCTGTATGTGGATCCTGCGGGATTTTCCGGACGATGAACAGGGTTGCCAGTTCCCCCTCGTGTAGTGCCTTCATCCACAGGGTTGCCTTAGAAGAGGTGTCCGGGCATCGGGTTCTTATCAAGAGCAAGACCGAGAAATCGGGGTCTTTCGGCACGTGGCACCAACATGAGGCTACATCTCGAATTTCTTCGTGAGACTGGCCTCATCCTGAGGTGCGCCATGAAGGTTGTGAACCCCTTCTAGACAAAGCAGGGGAATCGACCTTCCTGCCGTGATCAGGAGGGGAGAAGGGGCTCAAATGAAGTGGTGCCAGGAACTTTGGTGTTCCCTTGGAGTGAGACCGGTATATTGGGGAACTTTTGGGGTCGCATCAAGGGTGCCAAGAAGCATTTCGAACTTTATGACGAAACATGGGACTTCTCTTGAGACTCTGTAGCGGGCAAAGGCCTCATATTGCGATGAATGGGGAACCACGTGGTTTTTAAGAGTTGCGGCGGGATTCTCGAGTTACAACGGGAAGTTCAGACTTCCTCTTGTGTTGGCCCACTGAAGACTAATCTTCCATTCGAATTGCGAGGGAGAGATGGGTGTTGCTCTCGAGTCACTGTAGGGCAAAATAGACCTCATCTAGGCTTTTGTCCAGGACATAATGTTCCTCTCCAGGGGCAACAGGGATCTCGGGGTTGCATTCCAGACTCACCCAAGGTAAGGCCTCATCTCGAGGGGAAACAAAGTACTCTGCTCTCCTCTCAAGTCGCGACAGGTATCTCTTGGAGCCCATTGAGTGGCCTAAAGTGAGTAAAGCCTCCTGTGAAGTTTGGAGAAAGGACCAGGGATTGCTCTCCAGGTCAGGCAGGAAAAGAAGTCCCCAATCTCGCGATGACGGTGGCGTCTCGTGGGTTTTCCCGAGCTGCGGCGCCAGTGTGGGGTTTCTCACGAGGTATGACGGGGAGCTCAGGGAGCCTCTCATGTGGCGCCAGGGAAGTCAGGTGTCCATGCGCATGGCGAGGGGAAGCGTGTCATTGCTCTCGAGTCATGGTAGGGGAATCCAGCCTCAAGACGCGTTGAAGACGGACTCTTGAGGTCTTTCTCGGGTTGCGGCAGGACACCCTGTGTTCCCTCGACTTGTGCCGGTGACCTCAGGGAGTTGCTCAGGGTGCCTCTGAGAAGACACTGATACTGTGGTGTTGGGAGGGGCCTCTCGGGACTCCACTGCGTTTGGTGCAATGGAAGATTGCCGGGAGCCAGCGAGAGACATTCCACTCGTGACAAATGTCATGAGGAAAGAGTCTCGGCATACGCAAAGGCGGGATCGAGCCTCCGGGAGTTCCCCCGTATATTCTTCAGCATCTACCCCCAAAAACCAAAGTCTGCCTTTTTTATGGCTTTGTTCTCTCACCTCTGACATTACTGGGGATGTCTCCCACCACCATCTCACTCTCTCTGTCAAAGAGCTAACTTACAGCTCCAACTAATAATGTTCCTGTGCAATTAGTAGTGTTTAAATCCAACCCCCTCAGATGGTTTTCTAACTCGCCTGACAAGTTTACCCGGTCTCCTACAGCTATGCATACGATTGTGTACAGTCTCCCAGGCTCGAGACGCACGGGAAGTTTAAGATATTCAAATAGCTTAGAGCCTCTCAGAGAGTTAGAAACTGTCAGAATAAAACTAGTAAAAGATTTCATTGATGAACCAGTGCTTTTTGCCAAGTTTCCGCATCCCCTGAATTGTATCCTTGAATGTGTGTTAATTAATATAGTTGGTATGTAGAAAAAATAAGTAGTGGCCTTGATGTTGGTAACTTTAGACCCTTAAGGTAATAAATTCTTTTCTTTGTTGTAAACCCATTACACATCCGCCCTATAGGAATGCAATTTTATCTTCGAAAGATGGCGCCAAACCTTAAACAATTACTCTTAGAGAAAATAACTCTTATGGTTGATAAGTCTTTGTCAAGAGTCATAAAATGTTAATAGGTCTTCTGGCCAGAAGATGATGTAAATCATCTAAACCATTTTTATACGATAAATCTGCAGAAAAGAAACCCTGGTTTTTGATAAGGATTAAAGACTGCTGACTTTGCATCCCCTATTATCCTCTATGTGTAACTTAGGGTATTAAAACCTGTGTTGAAAATAAAGCTACGGGCCCTGCTCGCCAACGCTTGGTCTCCCCATGTCATTATTCCCCTCAATTTTCAGATGAGTGTCCATCTGGAGCGCGGATATCCTCTGCGGCCATTTATTTGCCTGGGCTTCGAAGACCCACTCGATAAGGTGTCTAAGGTGGGGCACCTTCCTCTATTCTAGAGGGCACTTGCAGCCTCCGTGGTCAGAGCTAACCTGGTGTCACGGGTTATATTGATTTTCCGCGTAAACCAAGCTACTCAGCTGCTTTTCTCCACTGAATTTTCCTACTGAGCTATCCTCATTCTATTACTCTTTATATCTTTGATGAATAAATAAATAAATACATAGGTCGCCTACTCCATCTTCCCTTCGAATACCCTAGATCAGCTGGGGCTGGACCTCTGCAGGTGGCGCCCGAGACAGGCATTTCGAAGGTAAATCCCCAACCCCATTCCCCCAGCGTTCAGTTTTCGGGACAGATAGGATCCCACTTAGGGGGCTGCAGATCCCCCTGTAGAATAGACAGGGCGAGAGGAGTGGGAAGTGTTGAAGAGTTAGAGAGAAAAAACGGTTTCTAAAAAGGCTGACAAAAAAGGCCTAATCTTTAGATAGCTAAAAGCAAAATCTTTTACTATCCTTAAGTTTCTGACATGGGCAACACTGAATCAAATGAAAGACAGCTCTTTATAGGAGTAATTTTACAGTTATTAAGTAAAAGAAGAATCAAGGTTAAAACATCTTCCATTCAATCATTTTTTACATTTGTACAAGACCACTGCCCTTGGTTTCTACAACAAGGCACTGTTAACCTAGGTATCTTGAAAAAACTAGGAAGACAGCTAAGAGCTTATTGTGCTCAGCAAGGTTTGGAAAAAATCCCTACTTACACCTTTCCTCTGTGGAATATGACTAGAGATGTTTTAGATCCAGCTCATGAATTTGAAAAGGTACCTGTTAAAGAGGAAAGTAAAGTTGGAAAAGTACCTGTTAAACAAAAAAGCAAATCTGAAAAGGTACCTGTTATAAAGAAAAGTGAAAATGAAGAGGCTATACCTAGCTATCGACAGCTAAATGAATGGCTAGCCGCTATGACTGCCAATGAGCATGTAAAAGATAGGGATGAAAAGAAAGATCAGCTCTCCCCTCAATTTGAAAAAGGTTTAGAGGAAACAGCAGCTCGATGCCATTCTGATGAGGATTGTTATTTTTTTAGCTAAAGATGCTCCTAAAAGTTTAAGAAAACATCCCTAATCAGACCATCCGCTCCTAGGAGGTTGAGGGAAACATCCCCGATCAGACAGTTCGTAAGAATTAGTTACCAAACAGTTAAAGGATCTCCGGAACAGAAGAGGAAAACTTCGGGACGCTCCCATCCCCCTATGCCTCCTCCTCCATGTCAGGGTAAAGGGCCACCGCTAGGAGTTTCCCGGAGAAGGATTTTCTCTAGTCCCAAGGATGAACTTGATCCTCACCTTGAGGCTTCTTTTCTAGTCCCCTCTGCAGTTTAGCCAGGGTAAAGAGGTTACAAAATAAATAAAAATATTCTCTAAAATTAAAAAAAAAATTAAAAATGGATTTCTCTGCATCAAAGAATAGACAAATATTTATTGACTGTGGAATATGATTAGAAATGTCCTGGACCTCCATCACGAGGCTGTTAAATAGCCTATGGGGGAGGCTATAGAGGTGGATGGTGGTGAGTCTCCATTTACTGCACAGATCATATTTTCTGCCATTGAAAAAAAAAAAAAAGGAGGGAGAAAGTGGTCTACCTCCCAAGGAAGGAGAGGGCTTACAGGACGCTGCGGCCGAGAGCCCTGGCGAGCTCCCTCCCCCTCTGCACAAACCTTTAAAAAACTTATCCACCACTTTCTGATTTAAGGAGACCGCCACCGCCTTCGATTGTGCCTCCCAGGACCCAGGAGTTCCCCACTTTGCCCCAAATGCCTCCCAAAGTGTTGCCTAAGACTGAGGAAGATAAAAAGTTTTTTAAACAAAGGAGTTTTAGTACACAATATTCAGAGCGTGCTCCTTGGAGAAAACTCCCTCAGGGGGGTCTCACCCAGGCCTGGAGAAAAGCGAAAAGGCAAGGACATTTAATAGCAATATTAACCCCTGATGTGCCGCTTACTCCAATTCCAACCGGAGTGGCTGGCCCCCTATCTGAGGACATTGTAAGATTTGTCCTGGGGCGTAGCTCGCTTTCTTTTAAAAAAAAAATTAAACAAAAAAAAAAAAAAAGAAAGAAAGAAAAGAAATTTCGCTGGTGCATGGTGTAGTAGATTCTGATGATATTGAGAAATTAAAGTCTTGATCTCACTGCCTATCAAAACTGTACAAATTAATAAAGGTCAAAAAGTAACACAGCTTTTACTTTTACCTTACTATCAGACAAGGAAAAACTTGACTTCTCAAGCTAAGAGCCACAAAACATTTGGATCTAGTGATCTAGCCTTTTGGGTGCAGGAAATTACAGTTCCAAGGCCTTTAAAAGATCTTTTACTTCAAGAGAATAAAACGCCAGGGCTATTAGACACAGGAACAGACGTCTCTTAACATTGCTGGGAAAGACTGGCCCAGCTCCTGGCCAACACATAATACTGAAAATGAGTTGGTGGGATTAGAGAAAGTGGTATGTGGGGTGGAGATGCTGTACAGGTGGTACACTTAACAATACATTATATATTTTTATAAATACATAATATAAATATATTTGCCTAATTACAGTTTGCCTAATTAGGTATGGGTATAAATAAAATATAATAAAGGTATACCTAATTCTATTTATAGATCTATACTTAATTAATTTGTATATAAATTAATATGTATACTATATACACACACATATATATATACTGTATAATTAAATATATATGGCAGTAATATAATGTGTGTGTGGCTGATATTAATTGGTATGGATTGATGTGCTGTGATGATATATGTTCTATATACTGTATAATTATAAATGTGTGACATGTATTATTACAGTATATTGGTTTGTGTTGGTTGGTATTAGCTGTGTATGTGTTGTATTGCTGTAATATATATTAATTAATATATTAATTATAAAGATTAATTCAAGTATATTGATTTATATATATTATATGTCAATAACTTTATACTTGTTGCCATATATAAATACATATATAAAAGCATTTTGCATTTAGGTATATCTGTATACCTGTATACCAAAATGAGATAAGGAGGTTATACATTTATTACTTAAATTTATACAGAGACCTAAACTAAACATTAGACCTAAATTAACATATCCATAGGGAAACAGCTAGACAAATAGTGAAGTTATGTTCCAATTGTAATTAATCACTTAAACGTAAACACACAGGGGCAGACTACAATGATGAGACACTAGATGCCTGAATTACAGGCTACGACTCGGCCCCTGGTCAAGTAAAAAGGCCTCCTTACGGGATAGTGAAAAAGCCAGATGTGTTGCTAACTTGTGGGAGAGGGTATGCTTGTATATTTCTACAGAATGCAGATTCTCCGGTTTGGATCTCGGACAAATTCGTCATGTCACATTCCCCAAAGACCAGGTTCGCGGCGTGCGCACTCACTTGCTCCCCCTCCCCCAGCCAGCTCTCGCCTCCATGCCACCAGCAGCGCCTCGCACGCTCCTTGCTGCACCCCGTGACCTAGAGCAAAGAAGTCTGTGCAGCGAGTGAGGGCCAGAGAGGAAAGCGCGCCTGCGGAGTGCCATCCAGACCAGCGTGGCCCCACTGGCAAGAGGGGACCGCCTTGAGCCCAAGCGGTGGCGGCTAGCCCTAAACCATGAACCCTGCCCCTCCGCCCGCCATAGGCGTCTTGGCCCACAGCCTGCCGCTCGCGTTCTGCCTCCTGATGCTGGGGACACTGCTCCCCCGGGCCGACGCCTACAGCTGCTCCCTGGTTCATCTTGTTTAAACCCTCAATATAATGTTTGCTCCTTTGTAATGCTACAACATCCACCTTATCTTATGATGTAACCACTTATTGAATTATGGTCTTGCTGTATTACAACAACTACAGGATTTAATGCAAACACGACGGTTTGTGGGCTTAATTATCTTGGGAACAGCAGCTTTGATAAGTGCAATCACTTCTGTTACTGTGGCAGCAATATCATTGACTCAACAAGTACATACTGCTCAATATGTTGATTCTATGTCCAAAAATGTTTCTTTAACATTGGCAACACAGAAAGCTATAGAGAGAAAATTAGAAATGAGGGTAGATGCCCTAGAGGAAGCAGTAATACATATTGGGACTGAATTGCAGGCTTTAAAGGTGAAAATGGCATTGTCTTGTCATGCTGACTATCGGTGGATATGTGGAACACCCCTGAAAGTAAATGAGACAGATTTTGAATGGGAAAAGGTTAAAAACCATATTTCAGGTATCTGGAACAGCTCTGACATTGGTTGAGACGTAGGGAAACTTCACTATCAAATAGCAACCATGGAGCACTCCCGATTAGATTTTACTGCTGCTGGAACAGCAAATGATTTCTTCCATACTTTCCCTAACTACATCTCAGGAAAGAATATTCTGTCTAATGTCTTTAGCTATGCTGGGGTGGCTGCTTTAATTCTGCTTCTCATAATCATTCTTCCTTGTATTGTCAGGATTCTTCAGCAGAGTATTCAGAGGTTCGCGACTGAGCTACATCTGGCTGTTTTAAGAAATAAAAAACGGGGAGATGCCGGGAGCCGGCGAGAGACATTCCACTCGTGACAAAGGTCATGAGGAAGGAGGCTGGGCATACACAAAGGCGGGATCGAGCCTCGGGAGTCCTCCAGGATATTCTTGAGCATCTACCCCCCAAAACCAGAGTCTGCCTACTTTATTGCTTTGTGCTCTCACCTCTGACTTTCCTGGGGGCTGTCCCCCACCACCATCTCCCTCTTTCTGTCAAAGAGCTAACTTACAGCTCCAATTAATAAAGTTCCTGGGCAATTAGGAGTGTTTAAATCCAAACACGTCAGATGGCTCTCTAACTCGCCTGACAAGTTTACCCGGTCTCCTACAGCAAGGCATACAATTGTTTACAGTCTCCGAGCCTCGAGAGGCACGGGAAGCTTAAGATATTCAAATAGCTTAGAGCCTCTCAGAGAGTTAGAAACTGTCAGAATAAAACTAGTAAAAGATTTCATTGATGAACCAATGCTTGTTGCCAAGTTTCCACATCCCCTGAATTGTATCCTTGAATGTGTATTAATTAATATAGTTGGTATGTAGAAGAAATAAGTAGTGGCCTTGGTGTTACTAACTTTAGACCCTTAAGGTAATAAATTCTTTCCTTTGTTGTAAACCCATTACACATCCGCCCTATAGGAATGCAATTTTATCTTCGAAAGATGGGGCCAAACCTTAAAATAATTACTCTTAGAGAAAATAAGTCTTACGGTTGATAAGTCTTTGTCAAGAGTCATAAAATGCTGGGCTTCGATGACCACTTGAGAAGGTGTCTAAGATGGGGCACTTTTCGCTATTCGAGAGGGAGCCTGCGGCCTCCGTGGTCAGAGCTAACCTGGTGTCACGGGTTATACTGATTTTCCGCATAAACCAAGCTACTCAGCTTCTTTTCTCCACTAAATTTTCCTACTGAGATATCCTCATTCTATTACTCTTTATATCTTTGATAAATAAATCAATAGGTCGCCTACTCTGTCTCCCCTTCGAAAACCCTGGACCAGCCGAGGCTGGACCTTGTCAGAAGAGGGCCTCATCTCGATTTGAAGCAGGAACCTCAGGGTTGCTCTCCATTTCTGACTCTGAACACAGAGTCCCTACAGAGTTAGGACAGGAGAGTCAGGCCTCGTCTTGTGTGGAGGAATGGAACTCCGCTGGACTCTCGAGTTGTTCACCAGATAACAGGCCACTTGTCGAGCTGTGTGTGGAACCTGCGGTTTTATCCGGACGATGCATGGGGGTGTCAGTTCCCCTTTGTTTTTTGCCTTCATACACAGGGTTGCCTTCGAAGAGGTATCCAGCCTTCAGGTTCTTATCAAGAGCAGACCAGGAAATCAGGGTCTTTCGGCATGTGGCACCACCCACAAGCCTACGTCTCGAATTTCTTCTTGAGACGGACCTCAACCTGAGGTGCACCAGGAAAGTCGGTAACCCTTTCAGACAAAGCAAGTGAATCGACCCTCTTGTCCCGATCAGGAGGGGAGAAGGGCTCAGATGAAGTGGTGCCGGGAACCTCGATGTTCCCCTCGAGTAAAACTGGGATATCGGGGAACTTTTGGGGTCGCATCAAAGGTGCTAAGTACCGTTTCAAACTTCAAGACGGAACGTGAGATTTCTCTTGAGACGCTGTAGCTGGCAAGGGCCTCATCTTGTGGTGACGGGTTAACCACGTCGTTTTTCTCGAGTTGTGGCGGGATTCTCGAGTTAGGTCAGGAAATTCAGGCTTCCTCTTGTGTTGGCCCAGGGAAGTCCAGTCTTCCATTCGAGTTGTGAGGGAGAGCTAGGGATTGCGCTTGAGTCACTGCAGGGCAAAAGAGACCTTATCTAGGCTTGTGTCCAGGACATAATGTTCGTCTCCAGGGGGGACAGGGATCTCGGGGTTGCTTTCCTGATGCACCCGGGGAGTCAGTCCTTGTCTCGAGGGGAAGCAAAGGACTCGGCTCTCCTCTCGAATTGCGACGGGTATCTCTTGGAGCCCACTGAGTGGCCTAAAGGGAGTCAAGCCTCCTGTGGAGTTTGGAGAGAGGACTCGGGATTGCTCTCCAGGCCATGCAGGAAAAGAAGGCCATCATCTCGTGATGAAGGGGGCATCTCGTGGGTTTTCACGAGCTGCAGCGCCAGTGTGGGGTTTCTCATGAGGTACTACGGGGAGCTCAAGGAGCCTCTCATGTGGCGCTTGGGAAGTCAGGCCTCCATGCGCATTGCGAGGGGGAGCGCGTCATTGCTCTAGAGTCATGGTAGGTGTATCGGGCCTCAAGAACCGTTAAAGAAGGACTTTCAAGGTGTTTCTCGGGTCACGGCAGTAAACCCTGGGTTCCCTCGACTAGTGCCGGTGGCCTCAGGGAGCTTCTCAGTTTGCCTCTGAGAAGTCAGGGATACCCTGGAGTTGGGAGGGCCCTCTCGGGACTCCACTGGGTTTGGTGCAATAGAAGAGGGCCTCATCTCGAGTGGAGGCAGGAACCTCAGGGTTCGTCTCCATCTCTGACTCTGATCGCAGGGTCCATGCAGAGTTGGGACAGGAGAGTCATGCCTCGTCTTGTAAGGAGGAATGGAACTACGCTTGCCTCTCGAGTTATTCACGCGGTGACAGGCAACTTGTCGAACTGTGTTTGGAATCTGCGGGTTTTTCCAGACAATGCACGAGGGTGTCAGTGCCCCTTCGTGTTGTGCCTTCTTCCACAGGGTTGTCTTTGAAGAGGTGTCCGAGCATCGGGTTCTTATCAAGAGCGGACCGGGGAATCGGGGTCTTTCGGCATGTGTTACCACCCATGAAGCTACGTCTCAAATATTCTCGTTAGACCGGCCTCATCCTGAGGTGCGCCGGGAAGGTTGGGAACCCCTTCCAGACAAAGCACGGGAGTCGACCCTCCAGTCGCAATCAGGAGGGGAGAAGTGACTCGGATGAAGTCGTACCGGGAACCTCGGTGTTCCCCTCGAGAGAGACCAGGGTGTCGGGGAACTTTTGGAATCGCATCAAGGGTGCCGAGTTTTCACACTTGAAGTGTGAAAACACTTCAAGAAGAAACGTGGGACTTCTCTTTAGACGCTGTAGCGGGCAAGGGCCTCATCTTGCGATGACGGGGTAACCATGTGGTTTTTCTCGAGTTTCGGCGGGATTCTCGAGTTACGATGGGGAATTCAGGCTTCCTCTTGTGTTGGCCCAGGGAAGTCCAATCTTCCATTCGAGTTGCGAGAGAGAGCTAGGGATTGCTCTCGAGTCACTTCAGGGCAAAAGAGACCTCATCTAAGCTTGTGTCCAGGACCTAATGTTCCTCTCCAGGGGCGACAGAGATCTCGGGGTTGCATTTTAGACGCACCCGAGGAGTCAGTCCTCATCTCGAGAGGAAGGAAAGGACTCTGCTCTGCTCTCGAGTCCCGACGGGTATTTCTTGGAGACCACTGAGTGGCCTAAAGGGAGTCAAGCCTCCTGTGGATTTTTTTTTTAATTTTATTTTATTTTTAAACTTTACATAATTGTATTAGTTTTTCCAAATATCAAAATGAATCCGCCTCAGGTATACATGTGCTCCCCATCCTGAACCCTCCTCCCTCCTCCCCCCCCATAGCATCCCTCTGGGTCGTCCCAGTGCACTAGCCCCAAGCATCCAGTATCATGCATTAAAACCTGGACTGGCAACTCTTTTCATACATGATATTTTACATATTTCAATGCCATTCTCCCAAATCTTCCCACCTTCTCCCTCTCCCACAGAGTCCATAAGACTCTTCTATACCTCAGTGTCTCTTTTGCTGTCTCGTACTCAGGGTTATTGTTACCGTCTTTCAAAATTCCATATATATGTGTTAGTATACTGTATTGGTGTTTTTCTTTCTGGCTTACTTCACTCTGTATAATAGGCTGCAGTTTCATCCACCTCATTAGAATTGATTCATTCTATTCTTTTTAAAGGCGGAGTAATACTCCATTGTGTATATGTACCACAGCTTTCTTATCCATTCATCTGCTGATGGACATCTAGGTTGCTTCCATGTCCTGGCTATTAGAAACAGTGCTGCGATGAACACTGAGGTACACGTGTCTCTTTCCCTTCTGGTTTCCTCAGTGTGTATGCCCAGCAGTGGGATTGCTGGATCATAAGGCAGTTCTATTTCCAGTTGTTTAAGGAATCTCCACACTGTTCTCCATAGTGGCTGTACTAGTTTGCATTCCCACCAACAGTGTAAGAGGGTTCCCTTTTCTCCACACCCTCTCCAGCGTTTATTATTTGTAGACTTTTGGATTGCAGCCATTCTGACTGGCGTGAAATGGTACCTCATAGTGGTTTTGATTTGCATTTCTATGATAATGAGTGATTTTGAGCATCTTTTCATGTGTTTGTTAGCCATCTGTATGTCTTCTTTGGAGAAATGTCTATTTAGTTCTTTGGCCCATTTTTTGATTGGGTCATTTATTTTTCTGGAGTTGATCTGTAGGAGTTGCTTGTATATTTTTGAGATTAGTTGTTTGTCAGTTGCTTCATTTCCTATTATTTTCTCCCATTCTGAAGGCTGTCTTTTCACCTTGCTAATAGTTTGCTTTTATGTGCAGAAGCTTTTAAGGTTAATTAGGTCCCATTTGTTTATTTTTGTTTTTATTTACAATATTCAGGGAGGTGGGTCATAGAGGATCCTACTGTGATGTATTTCAGAGAGTGTTTTGCCTATGTTCTCCTCTAGGAGTTTTATAGTTTCTGGTCTTACGTTTAGATCTTTAATCCATTTTGAGTTTATTTTTGTGTATTGTGTTAGAAAGTGTTCTAGTTTCATTCTTTTACAAGTGGTTGACCAGGTTTCCCAGCACCACTTGTTAAAGAGATTGTCTTTAATCCATTGTATATTTTTGCCTCCTTTGTCAAAGATAAGGTGTCCATATGTGTGTGGATTTATCTCTGGGCTTTCTATTTTGTTCCACTAATCTATATTTCTGTCTTTGTGCCAGTACCATACTGTCTTGATAACTGTGGCTTTGTAGTGGAGCCTGAAATCAGGTAGGTTGATTCCTCCAGTTCCATTCTTCTTTCTCAAGTTTGCTTTGGCTATTCGAGGTTTTTTGTATTTCCATACAAATTGTGAAATTATTTGTTCTAGCTCTGTGAAGAATACTTTTGGTAGCTTGATAGGGATTGCATTGAATCTATAAATTGCCTTGGGTCGTATACTCATTTTCACTATATTGATTCTTCCAATCCATGAACATGGTATATTTCTCCATCTATTAGTGTCCTCTTTGATTTCTTTCACCAGTATTTTATAGTTTTCTATGTATAGGTCTTTAGTTTCTTTAGGTAGGTATATTCCTAAGTATTTTATTCTTTCCATTTCAATGGTGAATGAAATTGTTTCCTTAATTTCACTTTCTGTTTTCTCATTATTAGTGTATAGGAATTCAAGGGATTTCTGTGTGTTGATTTTATATCCTGCAACTTTACTATAGTCATTGACTAGTTCTAGTAATTTTCTGGTGGAGTCTTTAGGGTTTTCTATGTAGAGGATCATGTCATCTGCAAACAGTGAGAGTTTTACTTCTTCTTTTCCAATTTGGATTCCTTTTGTTTCTTTTTCTGCTCTGATTGCTGTGGCCAAAACTTCCAAAGCTATGTTGAATAGTAATGGTGAAAGTGGGCACCCTTGTCTTGTTCCTGACTTTAGAGGAAATGCTTCCAATTTTTCACCATTGAGGATAATGTTTGCTGTGGGTTTGTCATATATAGCTTTTATTATGTTGAGGTATGTTCCTTCTATTCCTGCTTTCTGGAGAGTTTTTATCATAAATGGATGTTGAATTTTGTCAAAGGCTTTCTCTGCATCTATTGAGAAAATCATATGGTTTTTATTTTTCAATTTGTTAAGGTGGTGTATTACATTGATTGATTTGCGGATATTGAAGAATCCTTGCATCCCTGGGATAAAGCCCACTTGGTCATGGTGTATGATCTTTTTAATGTGTTGTTGGATTCTGATTGCTAGAATTTTGTTAAGGATTTTTGCATCTATGTCATCAGTGATATTGGCCTGTAGTTTTCTTTTTTTGTGGGATCTTTGGCAGGTTTTGGTATTAGGCTGATGGTGGCCTCATAGAATGAGTTTGGAACTTTACCTTCCTCTGCAATTTTCTGGAAGACTTTGAGCAGGATAGGTGTTAGCTCTTCTCTAAATTTTTCGTAGAATTCAGCTGTGAAGCCGTCTGGACCTGGGCTTTTGTTGGCTGGAAGATTTTTGATTACAGTTTCAATTTCCGTGCTTGTGATGGGTCTGTTAAGATTTTCTAGTTCTTCCCTGGTCCAGTTTTGGAAAGTTGTACTTTTCTAAGAATTTGTCCATTTCTTCCACGTTGTCCATTTTATTGGCATATAATTGTTGATAGTAGTCTCTTATGATCCTTTGTATTTCTGTGTTTTCTGTTGTGATCTCTCCATTTTCATTTCTAATTTTATTGATTTGATTTTTCTCCCTTTGTTTCTTGATGAGTCTGGCTAATGGTTTGTCAATTTTATTTATCGTTTCAAAGAACCAGCTTTTGGTTTTGTTGATTTTTGCTATGGTCTCTTTTGTTTCTTTTGCATTTATTTCTGCTCTAATTTTTAAGATTTCTTTCCTTCTACTAACCCTGGGGTTCTTCATTTCTTCCTTTTCTAGTTGCTTTAGGTGTAGAGTTAGGTTATTTATTTGACCTTTTTCTTGTTTCTTGAGGTGTGCCTGTATTGCTATGTACTTTCCCCTTAGGACTGCTTTTACCGTGTCCCACAAGTTTTGGGTTGTTCTGTTTTCATTTTCATCCGTTTCTATGCAAATTTTGATTTCTTTTTTTGATTTCTTCTGTGATTTGTTGGTTATTCAGCAGCGTGTTGTTCAGCCTCCATATGTTGGAATTTTTAATAGTTTTTCTCCTGTAATTGAGATCTAATCTTACTGCATTGTGGTCAGAAAAGATGCTTGGAATGATTTCTATTTTTTTGAATTTACCAAGGCTAGCTTTATGGCCCAGGATGTGATCTATCCTGGAGAAGGTTCCATGTGCACTTTAGAAAAAGGTGAAATTCATTGTTTTGGGATGAAATGTCCTATAGATATCAATTAGGTCTAACTGGTCTATTGTATCATTTAATGTTTGTGTTTCCTTGTTAAATTTCTGTTTAGTTGATCTATCCATAGGTGTGAGTGGGGTATTAAAATCTCCAACTATTATTGTGTTAGTGTTAATTTCTCCTTTCATACTTGTTAGCATTTGTCTTACATACTGTGGTGCTCCCGCGTTGGGTGCATATATATTTATAATTGTTATATCTTCTTCTTGGATTGATCCTTTGATCATTATGTAGTGACCTTCTTTGTCTCTTTTCACAGCCTTTGTTTTAAAGTCTATTTTATCTGATATGAGTATCGCTACTCCTGCTTTCTTTTGGTCCCTATTTGCATGGAAAATCTTTTTCCAGCCCTTCACTTTCAGTCTGTATGTATCCCCTGTTTTGAGGTGGGTCTCTTGTAGACAACATATGTAGGGGTCTTGTTTTTGTATCCATTCAGCCAGTCTTTGTCTTTTGGTTGGAGCATTCAACCCATTTACGTTTAAGGTAATTACTGATAAGTATGATCCCATTGCCATTTACTTTATTGTTTGGGGTTCGAATTTATACCCCGTTTTTGTGTTTCCTGTTTAGTATTTGTTGGAGAGCTGGTTTGGTGGTGCAGAATTCTCTCAGCTTTTGCTTGTCTGAAAAGCTTTTGATTTCTCATTCATACTTGAATGAGATCCTTGCTGGGTACAATAATCTGGGCTGTAGGTTATTTTCTTTCATCATTTTAAGTATGTCTTGCCATTCCCTCCTTGCTTGAAGAGTTTCTATTGAAAGATCAGCTGTTATCCTTATGGCAGTTCCCTTGTGTGTTATTTGTTGTTTTTCCCTTGCTGCTTTTCATATTTGTTCTTTGTGTTTGATTTTTGTTAATGTGATTAATATGTGTCTTGGGGGGTTTCGCCTTGGCTTTATCCTGTTTGGGACTCTCTGGGTTTCTTGGACTTGAGTGGGTATTTCCTTCCCCATTTTAGGGAAGTTTTCAACTATTATCTCCTCAAGTATTTTCTCACGGTCTTTCTTTTTGTCTTCTTCTTCTGGGACCCCTATGATTCGAATGTTGTAGCGTTTAATATTGTCCTGGAGGTCTCTGAGATTGTGCTCATTTCTTTTAATTCGTTTTTCATGTATCCTCTCTGATTCATTTATTTCTACCATTCTATCTTCGAATTCACTAATCCTATCTTCTGCCTCTGTTATTCTACTATTTGTTGCCTCCAGAGTGTTTTTAGTTTCATTTATTGCATTATTCATTATATATTGACTCTTTTTTTATTTCTTCTAGGTCCTTGTTAAACCTTTCTTGCATCTTCTCAATCCTTGTCTCCAGGCTATTTATCTGTGATTCCATTTTAATTTCAAGATTTTAGATCCATTTCACTCTCCTTATTCGGAATTCTTTATCAGGTAGATTCCCTATCTCTTCCTCTTTTGTTTGGTTTGGTGGGCATTTATCCTGTTCCTTTATCTGCTGGGTATTCCTCTGTCTCATCTTGTTTAAATTGCTGAGTTTGGGGTGTCCTTTCTGTATTCTGGCAGTTTGTGGAGTTCTTTAATGTGGCATTTCCTTGCTGTGTGTGGGTTTGTACAGGTGTCTTGTCAAGGATTCCTGGTTAGGGAAGCTTGTGTCCGTGTTCTGGTGGGTGGAGCTGTATTTCTTCTCTCTGGAGTGCAATGAAGTGTCCAGTAATGAGTTATGAGATGTCTGTGGTTTTGGGGTGACTTTGGGCAGCCTGTATCTTGAAGCTCAGGGCTGCGTTCCTTTGTTGCTGGAGAATTTGCTTGGTATGTCTTGCCCTGGAACTTGTTGGCCCTTGTGTGGTGCTTGATTTCAGTGTCGGTATGGAGGCATTTGATGAGCTCCTGTCAATTAATGTTCCTTGGAGTCAGGAGTTCCCTGGAGGCAGGGTTTGGACTTAAGCCTCCTGCTTCCAGTTATCTGTCTTACTTTTACAGTAGTTTCAAAACTTCTCCTTCTATACAGCACCATTGATAAAACATCTACGTTAAAGAAGAAAAGTTTCTCTATTGTGAGGGTCACTTGGAAAGGTTCACAGCGTTACATGGAGAAGAGAAGAGGGAGGAGGGAGTTAGAGGTGACCCAAATGAGATGAGGTGGAATCAATAGTGGAGAGAGTGGGCTGGCCAGTAGTTACTTCCTTATGTGCACTCCACAACTGGACCGCTCAGAGATGTTCACAGAGTTATACAGAGACAAGAAGAAGGAGGAAGGAGACAGAGGTGGCCAGAAGGATAAAAGGGGGGAATGAAAAGGAGGGAGACAGATCCAGCCAGTAATCAGTTCCCTAAGTGTTCTCCACCGTCTGGAATACACAGAAATTCACAGAGTTGGGTAGAGTAGAGAGGGGTTAGGGAGGAGACACAGGCGACCTGGTGGAGAAAAAGGAGAGTCCAAAGGGAGAGAGAGCAGTCAAGCCAGTAATCTCGCTCCCTAGTGAAAAATGGGTACTGAAGATTGGGTTCTTAAAGGTACAAAATTGGTAACAAATACATAAAAGCAAAAATTAAAAATCTAGAGTAGAGTTTGGACTTTCAAAAATATGATTTTAAAGAAAAGAAGAAGGAAAAGAAAGAGAGAAAAAACGAACAAAGAAAAACAAACAAGGTCGCAAAAATTATCAAGAAAATACAGGTACAAAATTGATAACTAATACCAAAAAGCAAAAATTAAAAATCTAGAGTAGAGTTTGGAATTTCAAAAATACAATGTTAAAAAAACGGAAGAAGAAAACTAAAGAGAAAACAAACAAACAAAAACAAGCAGTGTCGCAAAAATTATAAAGAAACTACAGGTACAAAATGGATATCAAATACCAAAAAGCATAAATTAAAAATCTAGAGTAGATTTTGGAATTTCAAAAATACAATGATAAAGAAAAGAAGAAAAAAAAAAACAAAACAAAAAAACACGGTCAAAAAATTATTTATATATATATATATATATATATATATATATATATATATATATATATATGAAGTTTGCTGAAGAAGAAAAAAACAGGGTCTTTTTTTTGCAAAGTAATAGGTTATAAAAGTGAAAATTAAAGGAACAATAGAGGACATAAAATTAAAAAAAATTAAAAAAAAAATGAATGATCATAAAAATATATCTAGGACTTTCTCTGGTTTTGTTGTGAGTATCGTGGGTTCGGTTCATTTTTGGCTAGTTCCTTGGTCCGACTTATATTTCTCAAGATCTATAGGCGCCTTCCTATGTAGTCCTAGTAACCACAGGGTTTTAATCTATTGCCTGTAGCTTCCAAGGCGATTCCCTCTGTTATAGCTTCTTTTGTTTGCTGGTCTCTTCAGTGTCTGGTTTACGCCCTGACACAAAGGGGACGGTGGAGGACACTTTTTTTTTTTAGGCTCACTTGTTCAATTGCGCAGTGGGGAGGGAGGGAGGGATGCTGCAAACAAATAACACTGGCGTGCGCTCGCAGTGCCTCAGCCACACTGGGTCTGCCCCCGCTCACGGCGCGTGTAGCCTCCCTGCCCACACTGCTCGGGCTCTAGGTTGTTCCACCGGGAACAATCCGAGGCTGGCCCTGGGCTGCATGCACCTCCCAGGTCCAAGCCGCTCAGGTTCAGGCACTCGGGTAGTCCTCAGAGGCACAGACTCGGTTGGGCCTGCGTTTTGTGCTCTTCCCAGGTCCGAGCAGCTCAGGTGATGAGGTGTTTGGCGAGCGCCAATGTTGTGACTTATCGCCTCCCCGCCACTCGGTTATCTGGGTATAAAACAGGCGCACCTTCTCAGGCAGATGTTGACCGTCCAGATCCCCAAGAAGTTTTAGTTAGCAAAAAAGCCTGCTTACAGTTTTATAGATAATGTCTCTCTGGGGCTGCGATTGCCCCCTTCCGGCTCTGGCTGCCTGTCACCGGAGGGGGAAGGTCTGCAGCCGGCTATCTCTGTTCAGTCCTTTGTTCCGTGCGCGGGCCTGGCGGTGTCTTAGGTTAGGGCTGGCTTTTTGCGTGGTAGATATCCCAGAGTCTGGTTTGCTAGCCCAAGTTATTTTGTTCAGATAGTGCTCAGGGTATTTAGGCCAGATTCTTACTCTAAGCGATGCAGCCCACGCCGCGCCTCCCTGCCCAGCCCCTGCTTGCTAATGGTGTGAGCAGGCGTCTGCACTGCTTCGCGGCTGGGGGAGTTACCGTAGGGCTTGCAATCTGCTAGTTTTAATTGTTTATTTATTTTTATCCCCCTTATGTTGCCCTTTGTGCTTCCAAAGCTTGGCAAAGATTTGGCAGTGAAAAGCTTTCCTGGTGTTTGGAAACTTTTCTCTTTTTAAGACTATCTTCCCGGGACAGAAATCCCTCCCTCCCTCTTTTGTCTCTTTTTTTGTCTTTTATACTTTTTCCTACCTACTTTCCAAGAGTTGGGTTGCTTTTCTGGGTGCCTGATGTCCTCTGGCAGCATTCATAAGTTGTATTGTGGAATTTACTCGACGTTTAAATGCTCTTTTGATGAAATTGTTTGGGGGGGAAAGAGTTCTCCCCGTCCTACTCCTCAGCAATCTTGGCTCCTCTCTTGTGGAGTTTGGAGAGAGCATGCGGGATTGCTCTCCAGGCCATGCAGGAAAAGAAGGCCCTCATCTCGCGATGTCGGGGGAGTCTCGTGGTTTTTCTGGAGCTGCGGTGCCAGTGTGGGGTTTCTCACAAGGTACGACCGGGAGCTCAGGGAGCCTCTCGTGTGGTGTCAGGGAAGTCAAGTCTCCATACGAGTGGCGAGGGGGCACACGTCATTGCTCTCGAGTCATGGTAGTGGAATCAGGGCTCAACACAATGAAAAAGGACGCTCGAGGTCTTTCTCGGGTTGCAGCAGGAAACCCTGGGTTCCCTCGACTTGTGCCTGTGGCCTCAGGTAGCTTCTCAGGGTGCCTCTGAGAAGTCAGGGATACTATGGAGCTGGGAGAGGCCTCTCGGGACTCCACTGGGTTTGCTGCAATGGAAGAGGGCCTAATCTCGAGATCAGGAAGGAACCTCAGGGTTCCTCTCCATTTGTGACTCAGATCGCAGGGTCCCTGCAGAGTTGGGACAGGAGAGTCAGGCCTCGTCTTGTGTGGAGGAATGGAACTCCGCTTGCCTCTCGAGTTGTTCAAGGAGTGACAGGCCACTTGTCGAGCTGTGTGTGGAACCTGCGGTTTTTTCCAGACAATGCATGGGGGTGTCAGTGCCCCTACGTGATGTGCTTTCATCCACAGGGTTGCCTTCGAAGTGGTGTGTGGGCATCGGGTTCTTATCAAGAGCGGACCGGGAAATCGGGGTCTTTTGGAATGCGGCACCACACACGAGGCTACGTCTCGAATTTCCTCGTGAGACGGGCCTCATGCTGAGGTGCCCCTGGAAGGTGGGGAAAGCCTTCCAGACAAAGCAGGTTAATCGACCCTCCTGTCGCGATCAGGAGGGGAGAAGGGGCTCAGATGAAGTGGTGCCGGGAACCTCGGTGTTCCCCTCGAGTGAGACCAGTATGTCAGGGAACTTTTGGGGTCACATGAAGCTTGCCAAATACTGTTTCAAACTTCAAGACGAAACGTGGGACTTCTCTTGAGACGCTGTGGCGGGCAAGGGCCTCATCTTGTGATGAAGGGGAAACCACGTGGTTTTTTTCGAGTTGCGATGGGATTGTTGACTTACGACGGGGAATTCAGGCTTCCTCTTGTGTTGGCCCAGGGAAGTCCATTCTTCCATTCGAGTTGCCAGGGAGAGCTGGGTGGGAATTGCTCTCGAGTCACGGCAGGTCAAAATAGACCTCATCTAGGCTTGTGTCCAGGACCTAATGTTCCTCTCCAGGGGCGATAGGGATCACGGGGACGCATTCCAGACTCACCCAGTGAGTCAGGCCTCGGCTCGAGGGGAAGCAAAGGATTCTGATATCCTCCTGGGTCGCGATAGGTATCTCTTGGAGCCCACTGAGTGGCCTCCAGGGAGTCAAGCCTCCTGTGGAGTTGGAGAGAGGACTCGGGATTGCTCTCCAGGCCATACAGGAAGAGAAGGCCCTCAGCTCGCAATGACGGGGGCGTCTTGTGGGTTTTCTCGAGTTGGGGCGCAAGTATGAGTTTTCTCACGAGGTACGACGGGGAGCTCAGGGAGCCTCTCGTGTGGCGCCAGGAAAGTCAGGTCTCTATGCGTGTGATGAGGGGGAGCCCATAAATGCTCTCGAGTCATGGTAGGGAAATCAGGACTCAAGACGCGTTGAAGAAGGAGTCTCGAGGTCTTTCTCAGGTTGTGGCAGGAAACCCTGGGTTCCCTCGACTTGAACCGGTGACCTCAGGGAGCTTCTCAGGGTGCCTCTGAGAAGTCAGGCATACTGTGGACTTGGGAGGGGCTCCCGGAACTCCACTGGGTTTGGTACAATGGCAAAGGTTCTCATCTCGAGTTGAGGCAGGAACCTAAGGGTTCCTCTCCATTTCAAACTCCGACCACAGGGTCCCTGAAGAGTTGGGACAGGAGAGTCAGGCCTCGTCTTGTGTGGAGGAATTGAACTCCGCTTGCCTCTCGAGTTGTTCACAGGATAACAGACCATTTGTCGAGCTGTGAGTGGAACCTTCGGTTTTTTCCGTAAGATGCATGAGGGGGTCAGTGCCCCTTCGTGTTGTGCCTTCATCCACAGGGTTGCCTTCAAAGAGGTGTCCGGATATCGGGTTCTTATCAATAGCGGAGCAGGAAATCGGGGTCTTTCAGAACGTGGCACCATCCATGAGGCTACGTCTCGAATTTCTTCGTTAGACTGGTGTCATCCTGAGGTGCGCCATGAAGATCGGGAACCCCTTCCAGACAAAGCAGGGGAATCGACCATCTTGTCGCGACCAGGAGGAGTGAAAGGGCTCAGTTGAAGTCGTGCCGGGAACCTCGGTGTTCCCCTCGAGTGGGACCGGTGTGTCGGGAAACTTTTGGGGTCGCTTCAAGGGTGCCAAGTACCGTTTTGCACTTCAATACGGACTTGGGGCTTCACTTGACATGCTGTAGAGGGCAAGGGCCTCATCTTGGGATGACGGGGGAATCACGTGGTTTTTCTCAAGGTGCGGAGGGATTCTCGAGTTACGACGGGGAATTCAGGCTTCCTCTTGTGTTGGCCCAGGGAAGCCCAATCTTCCATTCGAGTTTCGAGGGAGAGCTGGGGTTTGCTCTTGAGTCACTGCAGGGCAAAAGAGACCTCATCTAGGCTTGTGTCCAGGACCTAATATTCCTCTCCAGGGCCGACAGCGATCTCGGGGTTGCATTCCAGACGCATCCTGGGAGTCAGAGCTCGACTCGAGGGGAAGCAAAGGACCCCGCTCTCCTCTTGAGTCGCCACAGGTGTCTCTTGGAGCCCACTGAGTGGCCTAAAGGGAGTCAAGCCCCCTGTGGAGTTTGGAGAGAGGACTCAGGATTGCTCTCCAGGCCATGCAGGAAAAGAAGGCCTTCATCTCGCGATGACGGATGCGTATCGTGGGTTTTCTCGAGCTGGGGAGCCAGTGTGGGATTTCTCACGAGGTATGACGGGGAGTTCAGGTAGCCTCTCGTGTGGCGCCAGGGAAGTCAGGTCTCCATGGGCGGGGCAAGGGGGAGCGCGTCATTGCTCTCCAGTCAGGGTAGGGGAATGGGCCTCATGACGGGTTGAAAAAGGACTCTCGATGTCTTTCTAGGGTTGCGGCAGGAAACCCTGGGTTCCCTTGACTTGTGCCGGTGACCTCAGGGAGCTTCTCAGGGTGCCTCTGAGAAGTCAGGGATACTGTGGATTTGGGAGAGGCCTCTCGGGACTCCTCTGGGTTTGGTGCAATGGAAGAGGGCCTCATCTCGAGTTGAGGCAGGAACCTCAGGGTTCTGCTCCTGACTTCCTGGAGCCGGATCTGACTCAGATAGCAGGGTCCCTGCTGAGTTTGCTCAGGAGTCAGGTCTCGTGTTCTGCGGAGGAATGGAACTCCGCTTACATCTCAAGTTGTTCAAGGATGACACCACTTTTCGTGATGTGTGTGGAACCTGCGGGTTTTTCGGAGATGCACGGGGGCGTCAGTGCTCCTTCCTGTTGTGCCTTCATCCACAGGGTTGCCTTCGAAGAGGTGTCCAGGCATCGGGTTCTCCTCAAGTGCGGACCGGGAAATCGGGGTCTTTCAGCATGTTGCACCACCCACTAGGCTACGTCTCGAATTTCCTCGTGAGATCGCCCTCATCCTGAGGTGCGCAGGAAAGTCTGGGAACCCTTTCCAGACAAAGCAGGGGAATCGACCCTCCTTTCGGGATCAGGAGAAGAGAAAGGGCTCAGATGAAGTAGTGCCGGGAACCTCGGTGCTCCCCTTGAGTGAAACTGGTAAGTCGGGTAACTTTTCGGGTTGCATCAAGGGTGCCAAGTACCGTTTCGCACTTCAAGATGGAACCTGGGACTTCTCTTGAGACGCAGTAGTGGGCAAGGGCCTCATCTAGCGCTGACGGGGGACCCACGTGTTTTTTCTCGAGTTGCGGCCGGATTCTTGAGTTACGATGGGGAATACAGGTTTCCTCTTGTGTTGGCCCAGGGAAGTCCAATCTTCCATTCGAGTTGCAAGTGAGAGCTGGAGATTGCTCTCGAGTCACTGCAGGGCAAAATAGAGCTCATCTAGGTTTGTGTCCAGGACCGAGTTTTTCTCTCCAGGGGCGACAGGGATCTTGGGGTTGCATTCCAGACTCACCCGGGGAGTCAGGCCTCGTCTCGAAGGGAATGAATGGACTCCGCTCTCCTCTCGAGTCGCGACGGGTATCCCTTGGAGCCCAAGAGTGGCCTAAATGGAGTTAAGCCTCCTGTGGAGTTTGGAGAGAGGACTCGGGATTGCTCTCTAGGCCATGCAGGAAAAGAAGGCCCTCATCTCGCGATGACGAGGGCGTCTCGTGGGTTTTCTCAAGGTGCAGTGCCTGGTTGGGGTTTCTCACGAGATAGGACGGGGAACTCAGTGAGACTCCTGTGGTGCCACGGAAGTCAGGTCTCCATGGACGTGGCGAGGGGGAGCGCCTCATTGCTCTCAAGTAATGGTAGGGGAATCGAGCCTCAAGACGCTTCGAAGAAAAACTATCGAGGTCTTTCTCGGGGTGTGGCAGGAAACCCTGGGTTCCCTCGACTTGTGCCCATAACCTCAGGGAGCTTAGCGGGGTTCCTCTGAGAAGTCAGGGATACTGTGGAATTGAGAGGGACTTCTCGGGACTTCACAGGGACTGGTGCAATTGAAGAGGACCTAATCTCGGATTGAGGCAGTAACGTCAGGGTTCCTCTCCATTTCTGACTCGGATAGCAGGGTCCCTGCAGAGTTGGGACAGGAGAGTCAGACCTCGTCTTGTGTGGAGTAATGGAACTCCGCTTGCCTCTCGAGTTGTTCACGGGATGACAGGCCACCTGTCGAGTTGTATGTGGAACCTGCGGTTTTGGGGGACGATGCACAGGGGTGTCAGTGCCCCTTCGTGTTGTGCCTTCATCCACAGGGTTACCTTCGAAGAGGTGATCGGGCATCGGGATCTTTTCAATAGCGGACCAGGAAATCGGGGTCTTTCGGCATGTGGCACAACACACGAGGCTACGTCTCGAATTCCCTCGTGAGACTGGCCTCATCCTGAGGTTCGCCGGGAAGTCTGGGAACCCCTTCCAGACAAAGCAGGGGAATCGACCCTCCTGTCGCTATCAGGAGGGGAGAAGAGGCTCAGCTGAAGCGGTGCTGGGAACCTCCGTGTTCTCCTCGAGTGAGACCGGGGTGTCAGGGAAATTTGGGGGTCGCATCAAGGGTGCCAAGTACCGTTTCACACTTCAAGACGGAACATGGGACTTCCCTGGAGACGCTATAGCTGACAGGGGCCTCATATTTCGATGACGGAGGAACCACGTTGTTTTTCTCCAGTTGCCGCGGGATTCTCGAATTACAATGGGAATACAGGCTTCCTCTTGTGTTGGCCCAGGGAAGTCCAATCATCCATTCGAGTTGCGAGGGAGAGCTGGGGATTGCACTTGAGTCAATGCAGGACAAAAAAGGCCTCATTTAGGCTTGTGTCTAGGACCGAGTTTTCCTCTACAGGGGCGACACGGATCTCGGGATCCCATTCCAGACTCACCCAAGTAGTCAGGCCTTGGCTCGAGGGGAAGCAACGGACTCCGCTCTCCTCTAGAGTAGCGACGTGTATCTCTTGGAGGCTACTGAGTGGCCTAAAGGGAGACAGGCCTCCAGTGGAGTTTGGAGAGTGGACTCGGGATTGCTCTCTAGGTCATGTAGGAAAAGAAGGCCCTCATCTGACGATGACGGGGGCGTCTCGTGAGTTTTCTCGAGCGGCGGTGCCAGTGTGGGGTTTTCATGAGGTAGGACGGGGAGCGCAGGGAGCCTCTCGTGTGGCGCCAGGGAAGTTAGGTTTCAATGGGCGTGGCGAGGGAAATGCGTCATTGCTCTCCAGTCATTGTAGTGTATCGGGCCTCAAGACGCGGTAAAGAAGGACTCTCGAGGTCTTTCTCAGAATGCAGCAGGAAACCCTGGGTTCACTCGACTTGTGCCAGTGACCGCAGAGAGCTTCTGAGGGTGCCTCTGAGAAGTCAGGGATACTGTGGAGTTGGGAGGGGCCTCTCGGGACTCCACTGGGTATGGCGCAATGGAAGAGGGCCTCATTTCGAGTTGATGCAGGAACGTCAGGTTTCATCTACATTTCTGACTCCGATCGCACGGTCCCTGCAGAGTTGGGAAAGGAGAGTCAGGCCTTCTCTTGTGTGCAGGGACGGAACTCCGCATGCCTCTCTAGTTCTTCAAGGGATGACAGGACACTTGTCGATCTGTGTTTGGAATCTGCGTGTTTTTCCGTACTATGCATGGGGATGTCAGTACCCCTTCGTGTTGTGCATTCATCCACAGGTTTGCTTTCGAAGAGGTGCCCGGGCATCGGGTTCTTATTAAGAGCGCACCGGGAAATCGGGGTCTTTCCGCATGTGGCACCACCCACCAGGCTACGTCTCGAATTTCCTAGTGAGACCGGCCTCATCCTGAGGTGCGCCGGGAAGGTCGGAAGCCCTTGCAGACAAAGCAGGGGAATCGACCCTCCTGTCTCGATTAGGAGGGGAGAAGGGGCACAGATGAGGTGATGCCGGGAACCTCGGTGTTCCCCTCCAGTGAGACCAGTGTGTTGGGGAACTTTTGTGGTCGCATCAAAGGTGCCAAGTACCGTATCGCACTTCAAGATGGAACGTAAGACTTCTTTTTAGACGCTGTAGCGGCAATGGCCGCATCTTGCGATAAAGAGGGAATGACGTGGTTTTTCTCGAGTTGTGGCGGGATTCTTGAGTTACAACGGGAAATTCAGGCTTCCTCTTCTGTTGGCCCAGGGAAGTCCAGTCTTCCATTCGAGTTTCGAGGGAGAGTTGGGGATTGCTCTAGAGTCACTGCAGGAAAAAGAGGCCTCATCTAGGCTTGTGTCCAGGACCTAATGTTTCTCTCCAGGGGCGACAGGGATCTCCGGTTCCCATATCAGACTCACCCGAGGAGTCAGGCCTCGCCTCGAGGGGAAGGAAAAGACTCCGCTCTCCTCTCGAGTCGCGACGGGTATGTCTTGGAGTCCACTGAGTGACCAAAATGGAGTCAAGCCTACTGTGGAGTTTGGAGAGAGGACTCGGGATTGCTCTCCAGGCCGTGCTAGAAAAGAAGGCCATCATGTCGCGAAAACGGGGGCGTCTCGTGGGTTTTCTCTATCTGCGGCGCCAGTGTGGGGTTTCTCACGAGGTATGACGGGGAGCTCAGGGAGCCTCTCGTGTGGCGCCAGGGAAGTCAGGGCTTCATGAGTGTAGCAGAGGGAGTGCGTCATTGCCCTCGAGTCATGGTAGGGGAATCAGGCCTCAATGCGTGTTGAAGAAGGACTCTTGAGTTCTTTCTATGGTGGCGGCAATAAACCCTGGGTTCACTCGAATTGTGCTGGTGACCTCAGGGAGCTTCTCAGGGTGCCTCCGAGAAATCAGGGATACTGTGGAGCTGGGACGCGTCTCTTGGGACTCCACTGGGTTTCGTGCAATGGAAGAGGTGCTAATCTCGAGTGGAGGCAGGAACCTCAGCGTTCCTCTCGTGACTTCACTGGCGCTGGTCTGATTCGGATTGCAAAGTCCCTGCAGAGTTGGGACAGGAGAGTCAGGCATCGTCTTGTGTAGAGGAATGAAACCCCACTTGCCTCTCGAGTTCTTCAGGGGTGACAAGCCACTTGTTGAGTTGTATGTAGAACCTGCGGGTTTTTCCAGACGATGCACGAGGGTGTCAGTGCCCCTTTGTGTTGTGCCTTCATCCACAGGGTTGCCTTCGAAGAGGTGTCCAGGCATCGGGTTCTTATCAAGAGCATACCGGGAAATCATAGTCTTTTGGCATGTGGCACCACCCGCGAGCTACGTCTCGAATTTCCTCGTGAGACCGGCCTCATCCTGAAGTGCCCCGTGATGGTCAGGAACCCCTTACAAACAAAGCAGGGGAAGTGACCCTCCTATCTCGAACAGGAGGGGAGAAGGGGCTCAGATAAACTGGTGCCGGGAACCTCGGTGTTCACCTTGAGTGAGACTGATATTTCGGGAAACTTTTGGGGTCACATCAAAGGTGTCAAGTAACGTTTCGCAGTTCAAGACGGAACGTGGGACTTTTCTTGAGAAGCTGTAGCGGGCAAGGGCCTCATCTTGCGATGACAAGGGAACCAAGTGCTTTTTCTCGAGTTGCGGCGGGATTCTCGAGTTACGAAGGGGAATTCAGGCTTCCTCTTGTGTTGGCCCAGGGAAGTCCAATCTTCCATTCGAGTTGTTAGGGAGAGCGGGGGATTGCTCTCGAGTTACAGAAGGGCAAAAGAGACCTCATCTAGGCTTGTTTCCAGGACCTAATGTTCCTCTCCAGGGGAGATAGGGATCTCGGGGTTGCATTCCAGACCCACCTGGTGAGTCAGGCCTTGTCTCGAGGAGAAGCAAAGGACTCCATTCTCCTCTCGAGTCGCGACGGGTATCTCTTGGAGCCCACTAAGTGGCCTAAAGGGAGTCAAGCCTCCTGTGGAGTTTGGAAAGAGGATTCGGGATTCCTCTCCAGGCCATGCAGGAAAAGAAGGCCCTCATCTCGCGATGACAGAGGCGTATGGTGGGTTTTCTCGAGCTGCGGCGTCAGTGTGGGGTTTCTCACGAGGTACGACAGGGAGCTCAGGGAGCCTCTCTTATGGCGCCAGGGAAGTCAGGTCTCCATGTGTGTGGCGAGAGGGTGCGTGTCATTTCTATAGAGCCATGGAAGCAGATTCAGGCTTCAAGACACGTTGAAGTAGGACTCTCGAGGTCTTTTTCCCATTGTGGCAGGAAACCCTGGGTTCCCTCGACATGTGCCGGTGACCTCATGGAGCTTCTCCGGGTGCCTCTGAGAAGTCAGGGGTACTGTGGAGTTGGGAGGGGCCTCTCTGGACTCCACTGGGTTTGGTGCAATGGATGAGAGCCTCATCTCGAGTGGAGGCAGGAACCTCATGTTTCCTCTCCTGGGTTTCCTGTCGCTGGTACTGACTCGGATCGCAGTTTCCCTGCAGAGTTGTTACAGAAAATCAGGTCTCGTCTTGTGTGGAGGAATGGAACTCCACTTGCCTCTCGAGTTGTTCATGGGCTGACAGACCACTTGTCGAACTGTGTTTGTAACCTGCGGGTTTTTCTGGACGATGCACGGGGGTGTCAGTGCCCCTTCGTGTTGTGCTTTCATCCACAGGTTTTCCTTCGTAAAGGTGTCAGGGCATCACGTTCTTATCAAGAGCAGACCGGGAAATCGGGGTCTTTCGGCTTGTGGCACCACCCACGAGGCTATGTCTCGAATTTCCTCGTGAGACCTGCCTCATCCTTAGGCGCGCCGGAAAGGTCGGGAACCCCTTCCAGACATAGCAGGGGAATCGACACTCCTGTCGCGATCACGAGGGGAGAAGGAGCTCAAATGAAGTGGTTCCGGGAACCTCGGTGTTCCTTTCCAGTGAGACCGGTATGTCGGGGAATTTTGAGATTGCATCAAGGGTGCCAAGTACCGTTTCGCACTTCAAGACAGAACGTGGGACTTCTCTTGAGTCGCTGTAGCGGGCAAGGGCCTCATCTAGCGCTGATGGGGGAACCACGTGGATTTTCTCGAGTTTCGGTGGGATTCTCGAGTTACGGTGTCGAATCAGGCTTCCAATTGTATTGGCCCAGGGAAGCCCAATCTTCCATTCGATTTGCGAGGTAGAGCTGGCGATTGCTCTCTAGTAACTGCAGTGCAAAATAGACCTCATCTAGGCTTGTGTCCAGGACTGAATTTTCCTCTCCAGGTGCGACAGGAACTCGGGGTTGCATTCCAGACTCACACGGGGAGTCAGGCCTCGTCTCGAGGGGAAGCAAAGGACTCCGCTCTCCCTTCAAGTCCTGACAGGTATCTCTTGGAGCCAACTGAGAGGCCTAAAGAGAGTCAAGCCTCCTGTGGAGTCTGGAGAGAGGACTCGGTTTTGCTCTCCATGCCAGGCAGGAAAGAAGTCTCTCATCTCGTGATGACGGGGGCGTATCGTGGGTTTTCTCGAGCTGCGGTGCCTGAATGGGGTTTCCGAAGAGGTACGACGGGGAGCTCAGGGAGACTCTCTTCAGGCGTCAGGGAAGTCAGGTCTCCATGCGCATGGCGATGGGGAGCGGGTCTTTGCTCTCGAGTCATGGTAGGGGAATCGGGCCTCAAGACGCGCCGAAGGACTCTCAAGGTCTTTCTCGGGTCGCAGCAGGAAACCCTGTGTTCCCTCGACTTGTGCCGGTGACCTCAGGTAGATTCTCAAGGTGCCTCTGATAATTCAGGGATACTGTGGAGTTGGGAGGGGCCTCTCGCGACTCATCTGGGTTTGGTGCAATGGAAGAGGGCCTCATCTCGAGTTGAGGCAGGAACCTCAGTTTTCCTCTCCATTTCTGACTCGGATGGCAGGGTCCCTGAAGAGTTGGGACAGGAGAGTCAGGCCTCGTCTTGTGTGGAGGAAACGAACTCTGCTTTCCTATCGAGTTGTTCATGGGGTGACATTCCACTTGTCGAGCTGTGTGTAGAACCTGCGTGTTTTTCTGTACGATGCACGGGAGTTTTAGTAACCCTTCTGTTGTGCCTTCATCCACAGGGTTGCCTTCGAAGTGGTGTCCGGGCATCGGGTTCTTATCCAGAGTGGACCGAACAATCGGGGTCTTTTGGCATGTGGCACCACCCACGAGGCTACGTCTCGAATTTCCTCCTGAGAAAGGCCTCATCCTTAGGTGCGCCGGGATGGGCGGGAACTCCTTCCAGGCAAAGCAGGGGAATTTACCCTCCTGTCGTGATCAGGAGGGGAGAAAGTGATCAGATGAAGTGGTGCCGGGAACTTCGGTGTTACCCTCGGTGAGAACGGTGTGTCGGGGAACTTTTGGGGTTACATCAAGGGTGAAAAGTAGCATTTCGCACTTCAAGACGGAACGTGGGACTTCACTTGAGACGCTGTAGCGGGCCAGGGCCTCATCTTGGGATGACGAGTGAACCACGTGGTTTTTCTCGCATTGCGGCGGGAGTCTCGAGTTTCGACGGGGGATTCAGATTTCCTCCTGTGTTGGCCCATGGAAGTCCAATCTTTCATTCGAGTTTCGAGGGTGAGCTGGGATCCCACTCGAGTCACTGCGGGGCAAAATAGACCATATCTAGGCTTGTGTCCAGGACCGAATATTCCTCTCCAGGGGTGACAGGGATCTCGGGGTGGCATTCCAGACTCACCCGGGAAGTCCGGCCTTGTTTCTAGGGGAAGCAAAGTACTCCTGTTTCCTCTCGAGTCGCGACGGGTACCTATTGAGCGCACTGAGTAGCCTTAGTGAGTCAAGCCTCCCGTGGAGTTTGGAGAGACGACTCGGGATTGCCCTCCAGGCCATGCAGTTAATGATGGCCCTCATCTCACTATAACGGGGGCGTCTCGTGGGTTTTCTCGAGCTGCGGCGCCAGTGTGGGGTTTCTCACGAGGTACGACGGGGACCTCAGGGAGCCTCTCGTGAGGTGCCAGGGAAGTTAAGTCTCCATGCGCATGGGTACTGGGAGCGCTTCATTGCTCTTGAGACATGGTAGGGGAATCGGGCCTCAAGATGCATCAAAGAAGGACTATCCAATCTTTCTCGGGTTGCGGCAGGAAACCCTGGGTTCCATCAACTTGTGCTGGAGATCTCAGGGAGCTTGTCAGGGTGCCTCTGAGAAGTCAGGGACACTGTGGGTTGGAGGGACCTCTCGGGACTCCAGTGGTTTTGGTGCTATGGAAGAGGGCCTCATCTTGAGTTGAGGCAGGAACCTCAGGGTTCCTCTCCATTTCTGATTCGGATTGAAGGGTCCCAGCAGATTTGGGACAGGAGAGTCAGGCCTCGTCCTGTGTGGAGAATGGAACTCAGCTTGCCTCTCGAGTTGTGCACGGGGTGACAGACCACGTGTCGAGCTGTGTGTGGAACCTGTAGGTTTTCTGGACGGTGCACGGGTGTGTCTGTGCCCCTTCGTGTTGTGCCTTCATCCACAGGGTTGCCTTCTAAGGGGTGTCCAGGCATCGGGTTCTTATCAACAGCGGGCCGGGCAATCGGAGTCTTTCGGCATGTGGCACCACCCACGAGGCTACGTCTCGAACTTCCTCGTGAGACCGGCATCATCCTGAGGTGCGCCGTTAAGGTCGGGAAACCCTTGCAGACAAAGCAGGGGAATCGACCCTCCTGTCGTGATCAGGAGGGGAGAAGGCGTTCAAAAGAAATGGTGCCGGGAACTTCGGTGTTCCCCTCAAGTGAGACCGGTATGTTGGGGAACTTTTGGGGTCGCATCAAGGGTGCCAAGTACTGTTTCGCACTTCAAGATGGAACGTGGGACTACTCTTGAGACGCTGTAGTGGGAAAGTGCCTCATATTGCGATGGTGGGGCAACCACTTGGTTTTTCTCGAGTTACGGTGGGATTCTCGAGTTACGACGGGGATTTCAGGCTTCCTCTTGTGTTGTCCCAGGGAAGTCCAATCTTCAATTCGAGTTGCGAGGGAGAGCTGGGGATTGCACACGAGTCACTGTAGGGAAAAAGAGACCTCATCTTGGCTTGTGTCCAGGATCTAATGTTCCTCTCCAGGGGCGACAGGGATCTCGGGGTTGCATTCCAGACTCACCCGGGGAGTCAGGCCTCGTCTCGAGGGGAAGCAAATGACTCTACTCTCCTCTCGAGTCGCGACGGATATCTCTTGGAGCCCACTGAGTGGCCTACATGGAGCCAAGCTTCCTGTGGATTTTGGAGAGAGGACTCGGTATTGCTCTCCAGGCCATGCAGAAAAAGAAGGCCCTCATCTCGGGATGACAGGGGCATCTCGTGGGTTTTCTCGAGCTGAGGCACAAGTGTGGTGTTTCCCACGTGGTAAGGCTGGGAGCTCAGGGAGCATCTTGTGCGGCGCCAGGGAAGTCAGGTCTCCATGCGCGTGGCGAGGGGGAGTGCGTCATTGCTCTCTTGTCATGATAGGGGATTTGGACCTCAAGACGCATTGAAGAAGGACTCTCAAGGTCTTTCTCAGGTTGTGGCAGGAAACCATGGGTTCCCTCGACTCATGCATGTTACGTCAGGGAGCTTCTCAGGTGCCTCTGTGAAATCAGGGATACTGTGGAGTTGGGAGTGACCTCTCGGAACTCCACTGGGTTTGGTGAAATGGAAAAAGGCATCATCTTTAGATAAAGCAGGAACATCAGGTTTCCTCTTCATTTCTGCCTCGGATCGCATGTTCCTGCAGAGTTGGGAGAGGAGAGTCAGGACTCATCTTGTGTGGAGGAATGGAAATCCGCTTGCATCTCGAGTTGTTCACGGGGTGACAGGCCTCTTGTAGAGCTGTATGTGGAACCTGTGGGTTTTTCTGGACGATGCACAGGGGTGTCAGTGCCCCTTTTGTTGTACCTTCATCCACAGGGTTGTCTTCAAAGAGGTGTCTGGTCATCGGGTTCTTCTCAAGAGTGTACTGGGAAATCGGGGTCTTTCGGCATGTGGCACCCCCCACGAGGCCACGTCTCGAAATTTCCCATGAGTCCGGCTTCATCCTGAGGTGCGCCGTGAATGTCGGGAACCCCTTTAAGTCAAAGCATGGGAATCGACCCTCTTGTCGCTATCAGGAGGGGAGAAGGGGCTCAAAAGAAGTGGTGCCGGGAACCTCGGTGTTCCCCTCAAATGAAACCGGTGTGTCGGGGAACATTTGGGGTCGCATTAAGGGTGCCAAGTAACGTTTCGCACTTCAACACGGAACGTGGGACTTCTCTTGAGACGCTGTAGTGAGCACGGGCCCCATCTTGTGATGACGGGGGAACCACGTGGTTTTTCTCGAGTTGCGGCAGGGAATTCAGGCTTCCTCTTGTGTTGGCCCAGGGAAGTCCAAATTTCCATACGAGTTGAGAGCTAGAGCTGGGGGTTGGTTCGAGTTATTGCAGGGCAAAAGAGACCTCATCTAGGCTTGTGTCTAGGACCTAATGTTCCTTTCAAGGGGCAACAGGGATCTCGGAGTTGCATTCCAGATCCTCCCGAGGAGTCAGGCCTCTTCAAGAGGGTAATGAATGGACTCCCCTCTCCTCTTGAGTCGCGACGGGTATCTGTTAGAGCCCATTGTGTGGCCTAAAGGGAGTCAAGCCTCCTGTGGAGATTGGAGAGAGGACTAGGGATTGCTCTCCAGGCCATGCAGGAAAAGAAGGCCCGCATATCGTGATGACAGGGGCGTCTTGTGCATTTTCTCGAGGTGCGGTGCCAGGATGGGGTTTCTCACAAGATACGATGGGGAGCTCAGGGAGTCTCTCGTGTGGTGACAGGAAAGTCAGGTCTCCATGCACGTGTGGAGGGGGAGCGCGTCATTGCTCTCGAGTCATGGTAGGGGCATCGGGCCTCAAGAGGCGTTGAAGAACGACTCTCAAGGTCTTTCTCCGGTTGCGGCAGGAAACCCTGGTTTTTCTCGACTTGTGCCGGTGACCTCAGGGAGCTTAACATGGTGCCTCTGAGAAGTCAGGGATTCTGTGGAGTTGGGAGGGGCCACTCGGGACACCACTGGGTGTGGTGTAATGCAAGAGGGCCTCATCTCGTGTTGAGGAAGGAACCTCAGGGTTCCTCTCCATTTCAGACTCCGATCTCAGGATTCCTGCAGAGTTGGGACAGGAGAGTCAGGCCTCGTATTCTGTGGAGAAATGAAACTTAGCTTGCCTCTCGAGTTGTTCACGAGGTAACAGATCACTTGTCGAGCTGTATGTGGAACCTGCAGAATTTTCCAAAAGATGCATGGGTGGGCAGGGCCCCTCCTTATTGTGCCTTCATCCAACGGGATACATTCGAAGAAGTGTACGAGCATCGGGTTCTTATTAATAGCGGACCAGGAAATGGGGTCTTTCCGCATGTGGCACCACCCACGAGGCTACATCTCCAATTTCCTCGTGAGACCGGCCTCATTCTGAGGTGCGCTGGGAAGATTGGTAACACCTTCCAGACAAAGCAGGAGAATCGACACTCCTGTTGCAATCAGGAGGGGAGAAGGGGCTCAAATGATGTGGTGTGGGGAACATGGGTGTTCCGCTCGAGTGAGGCATGTACGTTGGGGAACTTTGCGGGTGCCATCATGGGTGCAGAGTACCATTTTGCACTTCAGTAGGTACGTGGGACTTCTTTTGAGACGCCCTGGCGGGCAAGGGGCTCATGCTGCGAAGACGATGGAACCACGTGGATTTTCTCGAGTTGCGGCGGGATTCTCGAGTTACGACGGGGATTTCAGGCTTCCTCTTGTGTTGGCCCTGGGAAGCCCAAACTTCCCTTCGAGTTGCGAGCGAAAGCTGGGGGTTGTGCTCGAGTCACTGCAAGGCCAAAGAGACCTCATCTAGGCGTGTGTCCAGGACCTAATAGTCCTCTCATGGGAAGACAAGGATCGCGGGGTCACACTCCAGACTCCACCGGGGAGTCAGGCTTCGCCTCGAGGGGAAGCAAAGGACTGCGCTCTCCCCTCGAGCCACGACGCGGATCTCTTGGAGCCCACTGAATGGCCTCAAGGGAGTCCAGCCTCCTCTTCCGTTTGGAGAGAGGACTCGGGATTGCTCTCCAGGCCATGCAGGAAAAGAAGGACCTCAGCTCGTGAGGAAGGGGGCGTCTCAGGTGTTCCTCGAGCTGCGGCGCCCATGGGGGTTTTCTCCGGAGGCACGACGAGGATCTAAGGGAGACTCTCGTTCGGCAACAGGGAAGTCATGTCTCCATGCGCGTGGCGAGGCGGAGCGCGTCATGGCTCTCGAGTCACGGGAGGGCACTAGGGCCTCGAGACACGTTGAAAAGGACTCTCGAGGTCTTTGTCGGGGGGCGGCGGGAAACCCTCGTTTACCTCGTGTTCTGCCGGGGACCTTAGGGAACTTCCCAGGGTGCCTCTGAGAGGCGAGGGATCCTGTGGAGGTGGCGGGGCCCCTCGGGACTCCGCTGGGTCTGGCGCAACGGAAGAGGGCCTCACCTCGAGGGGAGGCAGGAACCTCAGGCTTCCTCTCCGTTTCGGACTCCGACCGCAGGGTCCCTGCAGAGTTGGGACAGGAGAGTCAGGCCTCGTCTTGTCTGAGGAAGCGAACCCCGCTGGCCTCTCGAGTTGCTCAGGGGGTCTCAGGCCCCTCGTCGAGCTGTGTGCGGAACCCGCGGGTCTTTGCGGACGATGCACGGGGGTGGCAGTGCCCTTTCGTGTTGTGCCTTCACCCACAGGGTTGCCTTCGAAGAGGGGTCCGGGCCTCGGGTCCTTCTCAAGAGCGGCCCGGGGAATCGGGGGCATTCGGCATGTGGCCCCACCCATGTGGCTCATCTCGAATTTCCTCGTTAGACTGGCCTCATCCTGAGGTGCGCCTGGAAGGCCGGGAACCCCTTCCAGACCACGCAGGGGAATCGCCTCTCCTGTCACGATCAGGAGGGGAGAAGGGGCTCAGAGGAAGCGGTGCCGGGACCCTCGGTGTTCCCCTCGGGGGACCCCGGCGTGTCGGGGGACTTTTGGGGGTCGCAGGAAGGCTGTCAGGGACCGTTTCGCCCTTCAGGGCGGAACAGGGGACTTCCCTTGAGACGCCGTGGCGGGCAAGGGCCTCATCTTGCCAAGAGGTGGGAACCACGTGGTTTTTCTCGAGTTGCAGTGGGATTCTCGAGTTACGACGGGGATCTCAGCCTTCCCCTTGGGTTGGCCCTGGGAAGCCCAATCTTCCCCTTGGGTTGCGAGGGAAAGCTGGGGGTTGCGCTCGAGTCACTGCAGGGCCGAAGAGACCTCACCTAGGCGTGTGTCCGGGACCTAATATTCCTCTCCAGGGAAGGCAGGAATCACGGGGTTGCATTCCAGGCTCCCCCGGGGAGTCAGGCCTCGTCTCGAGGGGAAGCCAAGGACTCCGCTCTCCTCTCGAGGCGCGACGCGGGTCTCTTGGAGCCCCCTGAGCGGCCTCAAGGGAGTCCAGCCTCCTCTTACGTTTGTAGAGAGGTCCCGGGATTGCTCTCCAGGCCATGCAGGAAAAGAAGGCCCTCAGCTCGCGAGGACGGGGGCGTCTCAGGGGTTTCCTCGAGCTGCGGCGCCCGTAGGGGTTTTCTCCCGAGGCACGACGAGGATCTCAGGGAGCCTCTCGTGCGGCGCCAGGGAAGTCAGGTCTCCATGCGCGTGGCGAGGTGGAGCACGTCCTGGCTCTCGAGTCACGGGAGGGGACTAGGGCCTCGAGACGTGTTGAAGAAGGACGCTCGAGGTCTTTCTCGGGGGGCGGCGGGAAACCCTCGTTTCCCTCGCCTTCTGCCGGGGACCTTAGGGAATTTCCCAGGGTGCCTCTCAGAGGCGAGGGATCCTGTGGAGGTGGCGGGGCCCTTCGGGACTCCGCTGGGTCTGGCGCAACGGAAGAGGGCCTCACCTCGAGGGAAGGCAGGAACCTCAGGCTTCCTCTCCGTTTCGGACTCTGACCGCAGGGTCCCTGCAGAGTTGGGACAGGAGAGTCAGGCCTCGTCTTGTCTGAGGAAGGGAACCCCGCTGGCCTCTCGAGTTGCTCAGGGGTCTCAGGCCCCTCGTCGAGCTGTGTGTGGAACTCGCGGGTCTTTGCGGACGATGCCCAGGGGTGGCAGTGCCCCTTCTTGTTGTGCCTTCACCCACAGGGTTGCCTTCGAAGAGGGGTCTGGGCCTCGGGTCCTTCTCAAGAGCGGACCGGGGAATCGGGGGCGTTCGGCATGTGGCACCACCCACGTGGCTCGTCTCGAATTTTCTTGTGAGACCGGCCTCATCCTGAGGTGCGCCGGGTAGGCCGGGAACCCCTTCCAGACCACGCAGGGGAATCGCCTCTCCTGTCGCGATCAGGAGGGGAGAAGGGGCTCAGAGAAAGCGGTGCCGGGACCCTCGGTGTTCCCCTCGGGGTAACCCGGTGTGTCGGGGGACTTTTGGGGGTCGCAGGAAGGCTGTCAGGGACCGTTTCGCCCTTCAGGGCGGAACAGGGGACTTCCCTTGAGACGCCGTCGCGGGCAAGGGCCTCATCTTGCCAAGAGGTGGGAACCACGTGGTTTTCTCGAGTTGTGGCGGCATTCTCGAGTTACGACGGGGATCTCAGCCTTCCCCTTGGGTTGGCCCTGGGAAGCCCAATCTTCCCCTCGGGTTGCGAGGGAAAGCTGGGGGTTGCGCTCGAGTCACCGCAGGGCCGAAGAGACCTCACCTAGGCGTGTGTCCGGGACCTAATATTCCTCTCCAGGGAAGGCAGGGATCTCGGGGTTGCATTCCAGGCTCCCCCGGGGAGTCAGGCCTCGTCTCGAGGGGAAGCCAAGGACTCCGCTCTCCTCTCGAGTCGCGACGCGGGTCTCTTGGAGCCCCCTGAGCGGCCTCAATGAAGTCCAGCCTCCTCTTCCTTTTGGAGAGAGGACCCGGGATTGCTCTCCAGGCCATGCAGGAAAAGAAGGCCCTCAGCTGGCGAGGACGGGGGCGTCTCAGGGGATTCCTCGAGCTGCGGCGCCCGTGGGGGTTTTCTCCCGAGGCACGACGAGGATCTCAGGGAGCCTCTCGTGCGGCGCCAGGGAAGTCAGGTCTCCATGTGCGTGGCGAGGGGCAGCGCGTCATGGCTCTCGAGTCACGGGAGGGGACTAGGGCCTCGAGACGCGTTGAAGAAGGACTCTCGAGGTCTTTGTCGGGGGGCGGCTGGAAACCCTCGTGTCCCTCGCCTTCTGCCGGGGACCTTAAGGAACTTCCCAGGGTGCCTCTGAGAGTCGAGGGATCCTGTGGAGGTGGCGGGGCCCCTCGGGACTCCGCTGGGTCTGGCACAACGGAAGAGGGCCTCACCTCGAGGGGAGGCAGGAACCTCAGGTTTCCTCTCCGTTTCGGACTCCGACCGCAGGGTCCCTGCAGAGTTGGGACAGGAGAGTCAGGCCTCGTCTTGTCTGAGGAAGGGAGCCCCGCTGGCCTCTCGAGTTGCTCAGGGGGTCTCAGGCCCCTCGTCGAGCTGTGTGTGGAACCCGCGGGTCTTTGCGGACGATGCCCGGGGGTGGCAGTGCCCTTTCATGTTGTGCCTTGACCCACAGGGTTGCCTTTGAAGAGGGGTCCGGGCCTCGGGTCCTTCTCAAGAGCGGACCGGGGAATCGGGGGCGTTCGTCATGGGGCCCCACCCACGTGACTCGTCTGGAATTTCCTCGTGAGACCGGCTCATCCTGAGGTGCGCCGGGAAGGCCGGGAACCCCTTCCAGACCACGCAGGGGAATCGCCTCTCCTGTTGCGATCAGGAGGGGAGAAGGGGCTCAGAGGAAGCGGTGCCGGGACACTCGGTGTTCCCCTCGGGGGAACCCGGCGTGTCCGGGGACTTTTGGGGGTCGCACGAAGGCTGTCAAGGACCGTTTCGCTCTTCAGGGCGGAACAGGGGACTTCCCTTGAGACGCCGTCGCGGGCAAGGGCCTCATCTTGCCAAGAGGTGGGAGCCACGTGGTTTTTCTCGAGTTGCGGCGGGATTCTCGAGTTACGACGGGGATCTCAGCCTTCCCCTTGGGTTGGCCCTGGGAAGCCCAATCTTCCCCTCGGGTTGCGAGGGAAAGCTGGGGGTTGCGCTCGAGTCACTGCAGGGCTGAAGAGACCTCACCTAGGCGTGTGTCCGGGACCTAATATTCCTCTCCAGGGAAGGCAGGGATCTCGGGGTTGCATTCCAGGCTCCCCCGGGGAGTCAGGCCTCGTCTCGAGGGGAAGCCAAGGACTCCGCTCTCCTCTCGAGTCGCGACGCGGGTCTCTTGGAGCCCCCTGAGCGGCCTCAAGGGAGTCCAGCCCCCTCTTCCGTTTGGAGAGAGGACCCGGGATTGCTCTCCAGGCCATGCAGGAAAAGAAGGCCCTCAGCTCGCGAGGAAGGGGGCGTCTCAGGGGTTTCCTCGAGCTGCGGCGCCCGTGGGGGTTTTCTCTCGAGGCACGACAAGGATTTCAGGGAGCCTCTCGTGCGGCGCCAGGGAAGTCAGGTCTCCATGCGCGTGGCGAGGGGGAGCGCGTCCTGGCTCTCGAGTCACGGGAGGGGACTAGGGCCTCGAGACGCGTTGAAGAAGGACTCTCGAGGTCTTTCTCGGGGGGCGGCGGGAAACCCTCGTGTCCCTCGCCTTCTGCCGGGGACCTTAGGGAACTTCCCAGGGTGCCTCTGAGAGGCGAGGGATCCTGTGGAGGTGGCGGGGCCCCTCGGGACTCCGCTGGGTCTGGCGCAACGGAAGAGGGCCTCACCTCGAGGGGAGGCAGGAACCTCAGGCTTCCTCTCCGTTTCGGACTCCGACCGCAGGGTCCCTGCAGAGTTGGGACAGGAGAGTCAGGCCTCGTCTTGTCTGAGGAAGGGAACCCCGCTGGCCTCTCGAGTTGCTCAGGGGGTCTCAGGCCCCTCGTCGAGCTGTGTGTGGAACCCGCGGGTCTTTGCGGACGATGCACGGGGGTGGCAGTGCCCCTTCGCGTTGGGCCTTCCCCCACAGGGTTGCCTTCGAAGAGGGGTCCGGGCCTCGGGTCCTTCTCAAGGGCGGACCGGGGAGTCGGGGGCGTTCGGCATGTGGCCCCACCCACGTGGCTCGTCTCGAATTTCCTCGTGAGACCGGCCTCATCCTGAGGTGCGCTGGGAAGGCCGGGAACCCCTTCCAGACCACGCAGGGGAATCGCCTCTCCTGTCGCGATCAGGAGGGGAGAAGGGGCTCAGAGGAAGCGCTGCCGGGACCCTCGGTGTTCCCCTCGAGGGAACCCGGCGTGTCGGGGGACTTTTGGGGGTCGCAGGAAGGCTGTCAGGGACCGTTTCGCCCTTCAGGGCGGAACAGGGGACTTCCCTTGAGACGCCGTGGCGGGCAAGGGCCTCATCTTGCCAAGAGGTGGGAACCACGTGGTTTTTCTCGAGTTGCGGCGGCATTCTCGAGTTACGACGGGGATCTCAGCCTTCCCCTTGGGTTGGCCCTGGGAAGCCCAATCTTCCCCTCGGGTTGCGAGGGAAAGCTGGGGGTTGCGCTCGAGTCACTGCAGGGCTGAAGAGACCTCACCTAGGCGTGTGTCCGGGACCTAATATTCCTCTCCAGGGAAGGCAGGGATCTCGGGGTTGCATTCCAGGCTCCCCCGGGGAGTCAGGCCTCGTCTCGAGGGGAAGCCAAGGACTCCGCTCTCCTCTCGAGTCGCGACGCGGGTCTCTTGGAGCCCCCTGAGCGGCCTCAAGGGAGTCCAGCCCCCTCTTCCGTTTGGAGAGAGGACCCGGGATTGCTCTCCAGGCCATGCAGGAAAAGAAGGCCCTCAGCTCGCGAGGACGGGGGCGTCTCAGGGGTTTCCTCGAGCTGCGGCGCCCGTGGGGGTTTTCTCCCGAGGCACGACAAGGATTTCAGGGAGCCTCTCGTGCGGCGCCAGGGAAGTCAGGTCTCCATGCGCGTGGCGAGGGGGAGCGCGTCCTGGCTCTCGAGTCACGGGAGGGGACTAGGGCCTCGAGATGCGTTGAAGAAGGACTCTCGAGGTCTTTCTCGGGGGGCGGCGGGAAACCCTCGTGTCCCTCGCCTTCTGCCGGGGACCTTAGGGAACTTCCCAGGGTGCCTCTGAGAGGCGAGGGATCCTGTGGAGGTGGCGGGGCCCCTCGGGACTCCGCTGGGTCTGGCGCAACGGAAGAGGGCCTCACCTCGAGGGGAGGCAGGAACCTCAGGCTTCCTCTCCGTTTCGGACTCCGACCGCAGGGTCCCTGCAGAGTTGGGACAGGAGAGTCAGGCCTCGTCTTGTCTGAGGAAGGGAACCCCGCTGGCCTCTCGAGTTGCTCAGGGGGTCTCAGGCCCCTCGTCGAGCTGTGTGTGGAACCCGCGGGTCTTTGCGGACGATGCACGGGGGTGGCAGTGCCCCTTCGCGTTGGGCCTTCCCCCACAGGGTTGCCTTCGAAGAGGGGTCCGGGCCTCGGGTCCTTCTCAAGGGCGGACCGGGGAGTCGGGGGCGTTCGGCATGTGGCCCCACCCACGTGGCTCGTCTCGAATTTCCTCGTGAGACCGGCCTCATCCTGAGGTGCGCTGGGAAGGCCGGGAACCCCTTCCAGACCACGCAGGGGAATCGCCTCTCCTGTCGCGATCAGGAGGGGAGAAGGGGCTCAGAGGAAGCGCTGCCGGGACCCTCGGTGTTCCCCTCGAGGGAACCCGGCGTGTCGGGGGACTTTTGGGGGTCGCAGGAAGGCTGTCAGGGACCGTTTCGCCCTTCAGGGCGGAACAGGGGACTTCCCTTGAGACGCCGTGGCGGGCAAGGGCCTCATCTTGCCAAGAGGTGGGAACCACGTGGTTTTTCTCGAGTTGCGGCGGGATTCTCGAGTTACGACGGGGATCTCAGCCTTCCCCTTGGGTTGGCCCTGGGAAGCCCAATCTTCCCCTCGGGTTGCGAGGGAAAGCTGGGGGTTGCGCTCGAGTCACCGCAGGGCCGAAGAGACCTCACCTAGGCGTGTGTCCGGGACCTAATATTCCTCTCCAGGGAAGGCAGGGATCTCGGGGTTGCATTCCAGGCTCCCCCGGGGAGTCAGGCCTCGTCTCGAGGGGAAGCCAAGGACTCCGCTCTCCTCTCGAGTCGCGACGCGGGTCTCTTGGAGCCCCCTGAGCGGCCTCAAGGGAGTCCAGCCCCCTCTTCCGTTTGGAGAGAGGACCCGGGATTGCTCTCCAGGCCATGCAGGAAAAGAAGGCCCTCAGCTCGCGAGGACGGGGGCGTCTCAGGGGTTTCCTCGAGCTGCGGCGCCCGTGGGGGTTTTCTCCCGAGGCACGACGAGGATCTCAGGGAGCCTCTCGTGCGGCGCCAGGGAAGTCAGGTCTCCATGCGCGTGGCGAGGGGGAGCGCGTCCTGGCTCTCGAGTCACGGGAGGGGACTAGGGCCTCGAGACGCGTTGAAGAAGGACTCTCGAGGTCTTTCTCGGGGGGCGGCGGGAAACCCTCGTGTCCCTCGCCTTCTGCCGGGGACCTTAGGGAACTTCCCAGGGTGCCTCTGAGAGGCGAGGGATCCTGTGGAGGTGGCGGGGCCCCTCGGGACTCCGCTGGGTCTGGCGCAACGGAAGAGGGCCTCACCTCGAGGGGAGGCAGGAACCTCAGGCTTCCTCTCCGTTTCGGACTCCGACCGCAGGGTCCCTGCAGAGTTGGGACAGGAGAGTCAGGCCTCGTCTTGTCTGAGGAAGGGAACCCCGCTGGCCTCTCGAGTTGCTCAGGGGGTCTCAGGCCCCTCGTCGAGCTGTGTGTGGAACCCGCGGGTCTTTGCGGACGATGCACGGGGGTGGCAGTGCCCCTTCGCGTTGGGCCTTCCCCCACAGGGTTGCCTTCGAAGAGGGGTCCGGGCCTCGGGTCCTTCTCAAGGGCGGACCGGGGAATCGGGGGCGTTCGGCATGTGGCCCCACCCACGTGGCTCGTCTCGAATTTCCTCGTGAGACCGGCCTCATCCTGAGGTGCGCCGGGAAGGCCGGGAACCCCTTCCAGACCACGCAGGGGAATCGCCTCTCCTGTCGCCATCAGGAGGGGAGAAGGGGCTCAGAGGAAGCGCTGCCGGGACCCTCGGTGTTCCCCTCGAGGGAACCCGGCGTGTCGGGGGACTTTTGGGGGTCGCAGGAAGGCTGTCAGGGACCGTTTCGCCCTTCAGGGCGGAACAGGGGACTTCCCTTGAGACGCCGTGGCGGGCAAGGGCCTCATCTTGCCAAGAGGTGGGAACCACGTGGTTTTTCTCGAGTTGCGGCGGGATTCTCGAGTTACGACGGGGATCTCAGCCTTCCCCTTGGGTTGGCCCTGGGAAGCCCAATCTTCCCCTCGGGTTGCGAGGGAAAGCTGGGGGTTGCGCTCGAGTCACCGCAGGGCCGAAGAGACCTCACCTAGGCGTGTGTCCGGGACCTAATATTCCTCTCCAGGGAAGGCAGGGATCTCGGGGTTGCATTCCAGGCTCCCCCGGGGAGTCAGGCCTGGTCTCGAGGGGAAGCCAAGGACTCCGCTCTCCTCTCGAGTCGCGACGCGGGTCTCTTGGAGCCCCCTGAGCGGCCTCAAGGGAGTCCAGCCCCCTCTTCCGTTTGGAGAGAGGACCCGGGATTGCTCTCCAGGCCATGCAGGAAAAGAAGGCCCTCAGCTCGCGAGGACGGGGGCGTCTCAGGGGTTTCCTCGAGCTGCGGCGCCCGTGGGGGTTTTCTCCCGAGGCACGACGAGGATCTCAGGGAGCCTCTCGTGCGGCGCCAGGGAAGTCAGGTCTCCATGCGCGTGGCGAGGGGGAGCGCGTCCTGGCTCTCGAGTCACGGGAGGGGACTAGGGCCTCGAGACGCGTTGAAGAAGGACTCTCGAGGTCTTTCTCGGGGGGCGGCGGGAAACCCTCGTGTCCCTCGCCTTCTGCCGGGGACCTTAGGGAACTTCCCAGGGTGCCTCTGAGAGGCGAGGGATCCTGTGGAGGTGGCGGGGCCCCTCGGGACTCCGCTGGGTCTGGCGCAACGGAAGAGGGCCTCACCTCGAGGGGAGGCAGGAACCTCAGGCTTCCTCTCCGTTTCGGACTCCGACCGCAGGGTCCCTGCAGAGTTGGGACAGGAGAGTCAGGCCTCGTCTTGTCTGAGGAAGGGAACCCCGCTGGCCTCTCGAGTTGCTCAGGGGGTCTCAGGCCCCTCGTCGAGCTGTGTGTGGAACCCGCGGGTCTTTGCGGACGATGCACGGGGGTGGCAGTGCCCCTTCGCGTTGGGCCTTCCCCCACAGGGTTGCCTTCGAAGAGGGGTCCGGGCCTCGGGTCCTTCTCAAGGGCGGACCGGGGAATCGGGGGCGTTCGGCATGTGGCCCCACCCACGTGGCTCGTCTCGAATTTCCTCGTGAGACCGGCCTCATCCTGAGGTGCGCCGGGAAGGCCGGGAACCCCTTCCAGACCACGCAGGGGAATCGCCTCTCCTGTCGCCATCAGGAGGGGAGAAGGGGCTCAGAGGAAGCGCTGCCGGGACCCTCGGTGTTCCCCTCGAGGGAACCCGGCGTGTCGGGGGACTTTTGGGGGTCGCAGGAAGGCTGTCAGGGACCGTTTCGCCCTTCAGGGCGGAACAGGGGACTTCCCTTGAGACGCCGTGGCGGGCAAGGGCCTCATCTTGCCAAGAGGTGGGAACCACGTGGTTTTTCTCGAGTTGCGGCGGGATTCTCGAGTTACGACGGGGATCTCAGCCTTCCCCTTGGGTTGGCCCTGGGAAGCCCAATCTTCACCTCGGGTTGCGAGGGAAAGCTGGGGGTTGCGCTCGAGTCACCGCAGGGCCGAAGAGACCTCACCTAGGCGTGTGTCCGGGACCTAATATTCCTCTCCAGGGAAGGCAGGGATCTCGGGGTTGCATTCCAGGCTCCCCCGGGGAGTCAGGCCTCGTCTCGAGGGGAAGCCAAGGACTCCGCTCTCCTCTCGAGTCGCGACGCGGGTCTCTTGGAGCCCCCTGAGCGGCCTCAAGGGAGTCCAGCCCCCTCTTCCGTTTGGAGAGAGGACCCGGGATTGCTCTCCAGGCCATGCAGGAAAAGAAGGCCCTCAGCTCGCGAGGACGGGGGCGTCTCAGGGGTTTCCTCGAGCTGCGGCGCCCGTGGGGGTTTTCTCCCGAGGCACGACAAGGATCTCAGGGAGCCTCTCGTGCGGCGCCAGGGAAGTCAGGTCTCCATGCGCGTGGCGAGGGGGAGCGCGTCCTGGCTCTCGAGTCACGGGAGGGGACTAGGGCCTCGAGACGCGTTGAAGAAGGACTCTCGAGGTCTTTCTCGGGGGGCGGCGGGAAACCCTCGTGTCCCTCGCCTTCTGCCGGGGACCTTAGGGAACTTCCCAGGGTGCCTCTGAGAGGCGAGGGATCCTGTGGAGGTGGCGGGGCCCCTCGGGACTCCGCTGGGTCTGGCGCAACGGAAGAGGGCCTCACCTCGAGGGGAGGCAGGAACCTCAGGCTTCCTCTCCGTTTCGGACTCCGACCGCAGGGTCCCTGCAGAGTTGGGACAGGAGAGTCAGGCCTCGTCTTGTCTGAGGAAGGGAACCCCGCTGGCCTCTCGAGTTGCTCAGGGTGTCTCAGGCCCCTCGTCGAGCTGTGTGTGGAACCCGCGGGTCTTTGCGGACGATGCACGGGGGTGGCAGTGCCCCTTCGCGTTGGGCCTTCCCCCACAGGGTTGCCTTCGAAGAGGGGTCCGGGCCTCGGGTCCTTCTCAAGGTCGGACCGGGGAGTCGGGGGCGTTCGGCATGTGGCCCCACCCACGTGGCTCGTCTCGAATTTCCTCGTGAGACCGGCCTCATCCTGAGGTGCGCCGGGAAGGCCGGGAACCCCTTCCAGACCATGCAGGGGAATCGCCTCTCCTGTCCCGATCAGGAGGGGAGAAGGGGCTCAGAGGAAGCGGTGCCGGGACCCTCGGTGTTCCCCTTGAGGGAACCCGGCGTGTCGGGGGACTTTTGTGGGTCGCAGGAAGGCTGTCAGGGACCGTTTCGCCCTTCAGGGCGGAACAGGGGACTTCCCTTGAGACGCCGTGGCGGGCAAGGGCCTCATCTTGCCAAGAGGTGGGAACCACGTGGTTTTTCTCGAGTTGCGGCGGGATTCTCGAGTTACGACGGGGATCTCAGCCTTCCCCTTGGGTTGGCCCTGGGAAGCCCAATCTTCCCCTCGGGTTGCGAGGGAAAGCTGGGGGTTGCGCTCGAGTCACCGCAGGGCCGAAGAGACCTCACCTAGGCGTGTGTCCGGGACCTAATATTCCTCTCCAGGGAAGGCAGGGATCTCGGGGTTGCATTCCAGGCTCCCCCGGGGAGTCAGGCCTCGTCTCGAGGGGAAGCCAAGACTCCGCTCTCCTCTCGAGTCGCGACGCGGGTCTCTTGGAGCCCCCTGAGTGGCCTCAAGGGAGTCCAGCCCCCTCTTCCGTTTGGAGAGAGGACCCGGGATTGCTCTCCAGGCCATGCAGGAAAAGAAGGCCCTCAGCTCGCGAGGACGGGGGCGTCTCAGGGGTTTCCTCGAGCTGCGGCGCCCGTGGGGGTTTTCTCCCGAGGCACGACGAGGATCTCAGGGAGCCTCTCGTGCGGCGCCAGGGAAGTCAGGTCTCCATGCGCGTGGCGAGGGGGAGCGCGTCCTGGCTCTCGAGTCACGGGAGGGGACTAGGGCCTCGAGACGCGTTGAAGAAGGACTCTCGAGGTCTTTCTCGGGGGGCGGCGGGAAACCCTCGTGTCCCTCGCCTTCTGCCGGGGACCTTAGGGAACTTCCCAGGGTGCCTCTGAGAGGCGAGGGATCCTGTGGAGGTGGCGGGGCCCCTCGGGACTCCGCTGGGTCTGGCGCAACGGAAGAGGGCCTCACCTCGAGGGGAGGCAGGAACCTCAGGCTTCCTCTCCGTTTCGGACTCCGACCGCAGGGTCCCTGCAGAGTTGGGACAGGAGAGTCAGGCCTCGTCTTGTCTGAGGAAGGGAACCCCGCTGGCCTCTCGAGTTGCTCAGGGGGTCTCAGGCCCCTCGTCGAGCTGTGTGTGGAACCCGCGGGTCTTTGCGGACGATGCACGGGGGTGGCAGTGCCCCTTCGTGTTGGGCCTTCCCCCACAGGGTTGCCTTCGAAGAGGGGTCCGGGCCTCGGGTCCTTCTCAAGGGCGGACCGGGGAATCGGGGGCGTTCGGCATGTGGCCCCACCCACGTGGCTCGTCTCGAATTTCCTCGTGAGATCGGCCTCATCCTGAGGTGCGCCGGGAAGGCCGGGAACCCCTTCCAGACCACGCAGGGGAATCGCCTCTCCTGTCGCGATCAGGAGGGGAGAAGGGGCTCAGAGGAAGCGGTGCCGGGACCCTCGGTGTTCCCCTCGAGGGAACCCGGCGTGTCGGGGGACTTTTGGGGGTCGCAGGAAGGCTGTCAGGGACCGTTTCGCCCTTCAGGGCGGAACAGGGGACTTCCCTTGAGACGCCGTGGCGGGCAAGGGCCTCATCTTGCCAAGAGGTGGGAACCACGTGGTTTTTCTCGAGTTGCGGCGGGATTCTCGAGTTACGACGGGGATCTCAGCCTTCCCCTTGGGTTGGCCCTGGGAAGCCCAATCTTCCCCTCGGGTTGCGAGGGAAAGCTGGGGGTTGCGCTCGAGTCACCGCAGGGCCGAAGAGACCTCACCTAGGCGTGTGTCCGGGACCTAATATTCCTCTCCAGGGAAGGCAGGGATCTCGGGGTTGCATTCCAGGCTCCCCCGGGGAGTCAGGCCTCGTCTCGAGGGGAAGCCAAGGACTCCGCTCTCCTCTCGAGTCGCGACGCGGGTCTCTTGGAGCCCCCTGAGCGGCCTCAAGGGAGTCCAGCCCCCTCTTCCGTTTGGAGAGAGGACCCGGGATTGCTCTCCAGGCCATGCAGGAAAAGAAGGCCCTCAGCTCGCGAGGACGGGGGCGTCTCAGGGGTTTCCTCGAGCTGCAGCGCCCGTGGGGGTTTTCTCCCGAGGCACGACGAGGATCTCAGGGAGCCTCTCGTGCGGCGCCAGGGAAGTCAGGTCTCCATGCGCGTGGCGAGGGGGAGCGCGTCCTGGCTCTCGAGTCACGGGAGGGGACTAGGGCCTCGAGACGCGTTGAAGAAGGACTCTCGAGGTCTTTCTCGGGGGGCGGCGGGAAACCCTCGTGTCCCTCGCCTTCTGCCGGGGACCTTAGGGAACTTCCCAGGGTGCCTCTGAGAGGCGAGGGATCCTGTGGAGGTGGCGGGGCCCCTCGGGACTCCGCTGGGTCTGGCGCAACGGAAGAGGGCCTCACCTCGAGGGGAGGCAGGAACCTCAGGCTTCCTCTCTGTTTCGGACTCCGACCGCAGGGTCCCTGCAGAGTTGGGACAGGAGAGTCAGGCCTCGTCTTGTCTGAGGAAGGGAACCCCGCTGGCCTCTCGAGTTGCTCAGGGGGTCTCAGGCCCCTCGTCGAGCTGTGTGTGGAACCCGCGGGTCTTTGCGGACGATGCACGGGGGTGGCAGTGCCCCTTCGTGTTGGGCCTTCCCCCACAGGGTTGCCTTCGAAGAGGGGTCCGGGCCTCGGGTCCTTCTCAAGGGCGGACCGGGGAATCGGGGGCGTTCGGCATGTGGCCCCACCCACGTGGCTCGTCTCGAATTTCCTCGTGAGACCGGCCTCATCCTGAGGTGCGCTGGGAAGGCCGGGAACCCCTTCCAGACCACGCAGGGGAATCGCCTCTCCTGTCGCGATCAGGAGGGGAGAAGGGGCTCAGAGGAAGCGGTGCCGGGACCCTCGGTGTTCCCCTCGAGGGAACCCGGCGTGTCGGGGGACTTTTGGGGGTCGCAGGAAGGCTGTCAGGGACCGTTTCGCCCTTCAGGGCGGAACAGGGGACTTCCCTTGAGACGCCGTGGCGGGCAAGGGCCTCATCTTGCCAAGAGGTGGGAACCACGTGGTTTTTCTCGAGTTGCGGCGGGATTCTCGAGTTACGACGGGGATCTCAGCCTTCCCCTTGGGTTGGCCCTGGGAAGCCCAATATTCCCCTCGGGTTGCGAGGGAAAGCTGGGGGTTGCGCTCGAGTCACCGCAGGGCCGAAGAGACCTCACCTAGGCGTGTGTCCGGGACCTAATATTCCTCTCCAGGGAAGGCAGGGATCTCGGGGTTGCATTCCAGGCTCCCCCGGGGAGTCAGGCCTCGTCTCGAGGGGAAGCCAAGGACTCCGCTCTCCTCTCGAGTCGCGACGCGGGTCTCTTGGAGCCCCCTGAGCGGCCTCAAGGGAGTCCAGCCCCCTCTTCCGTTTGGAGAGAGGACCCGGGATTGCTTTCCAGGCCATGCAGGAAAAGAAGGCCCTCAGCTCGCGAGGACGGGGGCGTCTCAGGGGTTTCCTCGAGCTGCGGCGCCCGTGGGGGTTTTCTCCCGAGGCACGACGAGGATCTCAGGGAGCCTCTCGTGCGGCGCCAGGGAAGTCAGGTCTCCATGCGCGTGGCGAGGGGGAGCGCGTCCTGGCTCTCGAGTCACGGGAGGGGACTAGGGCCTCGAGACGCGTTGAAGAAGGACTCTCGAGGTCTTTCTCGGGGGGCGGCGGGAAACCCTCGTGTCCCTCGCCTTCTGCCGGGGACCTTAGGGAACTTCCCAGGGTGCCTCTGAGAGGCGAGGGATCCTGTGGAGGTGGCGGGGCCCCTCGGGACTCCGCTGGGTCTGGCGCAACGGAAGAGGGCCTCACCTCGAGGGGAGGCAGGAACCTCAGGCTTCCTCTCCGTTTCGGACTCCGACCGCAGGGTCCCTGCAGAGTTGGGACAGGAGAGTCAGGCCTCGTCTTGTCTGAGGAAGGGAACCCCGCTGGCCTCTCGAGTTGCTCAGGGGGTCTCAGGCCCCTCGTCGAGCTGTGTGTGGAACCCGCGGGTCTTTGCGGACGATGCACGGGGGTGGCAGTGCCCCTTCGTGTTGGGACTTCCCCCACAGGGTTGCCTTCGAAGAGGGGTCCGGGCCTCGGGTCCTTCTCAAGGGCGGACCGGGGAATCGGAGGCGTTCGGCATGTGGCCCCACCCACGTAGCTAGTCTCGAATTTCCTCGTGAGACCGGCCTCCTCCTGAGGTGCGCCGGGAAGGCCGGGAACCCCTTCCAGACCACGCAGGGGAATCGCCTCTCCTGTCGCGATCAGGAGGGGAGAAGGGGCTCAGAGGAAGCGCTGCCGGGACCCTCGGTGTTCCCCTCGAGGGAACCCGGCGTGTCGGGGGACTTTTGGGGGTCGCAGGAAGGCTGTCAGGGACCGTTTCGCCCTTCAGGGCGGAACAGGGGACTTCCCTTGAGACGCCGTGGCGGGCAAGGGCCTCATCTTGCCAAGAGGTGGGAACCACGTGGTTTTTCTCGAGTTGCGGCGGGATTCTCGAGTTACGACGGGGATCTCAGCCTTCCCCTTGGGTTGGCCCTGGGAAGCCCAATCTTCCCCTCGGGTTGCGAGGGAAAGCTGGGGGTTGCGCTCGAGTCACCGCAGGGCCGAAGAGACCTCACCTAGGCGTGTGTCCGGGACCTAATATTCCTCTCCAGGGAAGGCAGGGATCTCGGGGTTGCATTCCAGGCTCCCCCGGGCAGTCAGGCCTCGTCTCGAGGGGAAGCCAAGGACTCCGCTCTCCTCTCGAGTCGCGACGCGGGTCTCTTGGAGCCCCCTGAGCGGCCTCAAGGGAGTCCAGCCCCCTCTTCCGTTTGGAGAGAGGACCCGGGATTGCTCTCCAGGCCATGCAGGAAAAGAAGGCCCTCAGCTCGCGAGGACGGGGGCGTCTCAGGGGTTTCCTCGAGCTGCAGCGCCCGTGGGGGTTTTCTCCCGAGGCACGACGAGGATCTCAGGGAGCCTCTCGTGCGGCGCCAGGGAAGTCAGGTCTCCATGCGCGTGGCGAGGGGGAGCGCGTCCTGGCTCTCGAGTCACGGGAGGGGACTAGGGCCTCGAGACGCGTTGAAGAAGGACTCTCGAGGTCTTTCTCGGGGGGCGGCGGGAAACCCTCGTGTCCCTCGCCTTCTGCCGGGGACCTTAGGGAACTTCCCAGGGTGCCTCTGAGAGGCGAGGGATCCTGTGGAGGTGGCGGGGCCCCTCGGGACTCCGCTGGGTCTGGCGCAACGGAAGAGGGCCTCACCTCGAGGGGAGGCAGGAACCTCAGGCTTCCTCTCCGTTTCGGACTCCGACCGCAGGGTCCCTGCAGAGTTGGGACAGGAGAGTCAGGCCTCGTCTTGTCTGAGGAAGGGAACCCCGCTGGCCTCTCGAGTTGCTCAGGGGGTCTCAGGCCCCTCGTCGAGCTGTCTGTGGAACCCGCGGGTCTTTGCGGACGATGCACGGGGGTGGCAGTGCCCCTTCGCGTTGGGCCTTCCCCCACAGGGTTGCCTTCGAAGAGGGGTCCGGGCCTCGGGTCCTTCTCAAGGGCGGACCGGGGAATCGGGGGTGTTCGGCATGTGGCCCCACCCACGTGGCTCGTCTCGAATTTCCTCGTGAGACCGGCCTCATCCTGAGGTGCGCCGGGAAGGCCGGGAACCCCTTCCAGACCACGCAGGGGAATCGCCTCTCCTGTCGCGATCAGGAGGGGAGAAGGGGCTCAGAGGAAGCGGTGCCGGGACCCTCGGTGTTCCCCTCGAGGGAACCCGGCGTGTCGGGGGACTTTTGGTGGTCGCAGGAAGGCTGTCAGGGACCGTTTCGCCCTTCAGGGCGGAACAGGGGACTTCCCTTGAGACGCCGTGGCGGGCAAGGGCCTCATCTTGCCAAGAGGTGGGAACCACGTGGTTTTTCTCGAGTTGCGGCGGGATTCTCGAGTTACGACGGGGATCTCAGCCTTCCCCTTGGGTTGGCCCTGGGAAGCCCAATCTTCCCCTCGGGTTGCGAGGGAAAGCTGGGGGTTGCGCTCGAGTCACCGCAGGGCCGAAGAGACCTCACCTAGGCGTGTGTCCGGGACCTAATATTCCTCTCCAGGGAAGGCAGGGATCTCGGGGTTGCATTCCAGGCTCCCCCGGGTGCCGGGGTCCAGCCCCGGCTGATCCAGGGTATTCGAAGCGGGGACGGCGTCGGCGACCTATTTATATTTATTTATTCATCAAAGATTCAAAGAGTAATAGAATGAGGATAGCTCAGTGAAGAAATTCAGTGGAGAAAAGCGGCTGAAATAAGGATAGCTCAGTAGGAAAATTCAGTGGAGAAAAGAAGCTGAGTGGCTTGGTTTACGCGGAAAATCAATATAACCCGTGACACCAGGTTAGCTCTGACCACGGAGGCCGCAGGCGCCCTCTCGAATAGCGGAAGGTGCCCCACCTTAGACACCTTCTCGAGTGGGTCTTAGAAGCCCAGGCAAATAAATGGTCGCAGAGGACATCCACGCTCCAGATGGATGCTCAGCCGGAAGTTAAAGGGAAGAATGACATGGGGAGACCAAGTTTCAGTGAACAAGGCCCGCACTTTATTTTCCAAAGTAGTTTTTATACCTTAAGTTATGCATAGAGGATAATGGGGGAAGGGGTAGAGTCATGCAGCAAGCCAGGCTTTTTTCCTGTAAACTTATCATATGCAAAAGTTCAGGTGATAGACATCATCTTCTGGCCCGGAGGCCTGTTAACATTTTAAGAAACTTATCTTTCTCTAAAGGTGATTATTCCAAAGTCAGGCGCCAGCCTTCCAAAAAGCATTGAACAAAGCTGCATTTTACATTTCTATACACCCATTATATCAATCAATACACTGCCAAGGACACAGTAGGTAAGGAGTATGGAGACTTAGCAACAAACATTGGCCCAACAAGTGAAAAACCCTTCACCAATACAATTTCTAATCAATCTTTTAACTACTCAAAGGAATCTGTGTTTAGGCAGTTTAGAACATCTCCTGCCTCTCACAGTTGGGAGGCTCTGAACAATCACATGTGGCCGGAAAAACCTATTCAGGCAGGCTAGAGGATTTCCAAAGGAGTTTGTAGGTTAAACACTGTCACACCCAGGAATTATTAACTGGAGCTGTAAGCTAACTCTTTTTCCAGAGAGAGGTAGTGGGGGACAGCCCCCTGTAAAGTCAGAGGTGTAGGTGAAAGCACAAAGCAGAAAGTAGGCAGACTCTGGTTTTGGGGGTAGATGTTCGAGAATTTCCAGGGGGACTCCTGAGGCTCGATCCCGCCTTTGCGTATGCCGAGCCTCCTTCCTCATGACCTTTGTCATGGGTGGAGTGCCTCACGCTGGCTCTCAGCAGTGATAGAATTCCAGTTGAGCTATTCCAGATCCTCACTCAATATGCAATATGCCGGCTCCCAGCACCCGGGGAGTCAGGCCTCGTCTCGAGGGGAAGCCAAGGACTCCGCTCTCCTCTCGAGTCGCGACGCGGGTCTCTTGGAGCCCCCTGAGCGGCCTCAAGGGAGTCCAGCCCCCTCTTCCGTTTGGAGAGAGGACCCGGGCTTGCTCTCCAGGCCATGCAGGAAAAGAAGGCCCTCAGCTCGCGAGGACGGGGGCGTCTCAGGGGTTTCCTCGAGCTGCGGCGCCCGTGGGGGTTTTCTCCCGAGGCACGACGAGGATCTCAGGGAGCCTCTCGTGCGGCGCCAGGGAAGTCAGGTCTCCATGCGCGTGGCGAGGGGGAGCGCGTCCTGGCTCTCGAGTCACGGGAGGGGACTAGGGCCTCGAGACGCGTTGAAGAAGGACTCTCGAGGTCTTTGTCGGGGGGCGGCGGGAAACCCTCGTGTCCCTCGCCTTCTGCCGGGGACCTTAGGGAACTTGCCAGGGTGCCTCTGAGAGCGAGGGTTCCTGTGGAGGTGGCGGGGCCCCTCAGGATTCCGCTGGGTCTGGGGCAACGGAAGAGGGCTTCACCTCGAGGGGAGGCAGGAACCTCAGGCTTCCTCTCCGTTTCGGACTCCGACCGCAGGGTCCCTGCAGAGTTGGGACAGGAGAGTCAGGCCTCGTCTTGTCTGAGGAAGGGAACCCCGCTGGCCTCTCGAGTTGCTCAGGGGGTCTCAGGCCCCTCGTCGAGCTGTGTGTGGAACCCGCGGGTCTTTGCGGACGATGCACGGGGGTGGCAGTGCCCCTTCGTGTTGTGCCTTCCCCCACAGGGTTGCCTTCGAAGAGGGGTCCGGGCCTCGGGTCCTTCTCAAGGGCGGACCGGGGAATCGGGGGCGTTCGGCATGTGGCCCCACCCACGTGGCTCGTCTCGAATTTCCTCGTGAGACCGGCCTCATCCTGAGGTGCGCTGGGAAGGCCGGGAACCCCTTCCAGACCACGCAGGGGAATCGCCTCTCCTGTCGCGATCAGGAGGGGAGAAGGGGCTCAGAGGAAGCGGTGCCGGGACCCTCGGTGTTCCCCTCGAGGGAACCCGGCGTGTCGGGGGACTTTTGGTGGTCGCAGGAAGGCTGTCAGGGACCGTTTCGCCCTTCAGGGCGGAACAGGGGACTTCCCTTGAGACGCCGTGGCGGGCAAGGGCCTCATCTTGCCAAGAGGTGGGAACCACGTGGTTTTTCTCGAGTTGCGGCGGGATTCTCGAGTTACGACGGGGATCTCAGCCTTCCCCTTGGGTTGGCCCTGGGAAGCCCAATCTTCCCCTCGGGTTGCGAGGGAAAGCTGGGGGTTGCGCTCGAGTCACCGCAGGGCCGAAGAGACCTCACCTAGGCGTGTGTCCGGGACCTAATATTCCTCTCCAGGGAAGGCAGGGATCTCGGGGTTGCATTCCAGGCTCCCCCGGGGAGTCAGGCCTCGTCTCGAGGGGAAGCCAAGGACTCCGCTCTCCTCTCGAGTCGCGACGCGGGTCTCTTGGAGCCCCCTGAGCGGCCTCAAGGGAGTCCAGCCCCCTCTTCCGTTTGGAGAGAGGACCCGGGCTTGCTCTCCAGGCCATGCAGGAAAAGAAGGCCCTCAGCTCGCGAGGACGGGGGCGTCTCAGGGGTTTCCTCGAGCTGCGGCGCCCGTGGGGGTTTTCTCCCGAGGCACGACGAGGATCTCAGGGAGCCTCTCGTGCGGCGCCAGGGAAGTCAGGTCTCCATGCGCGTGGCGAGGGGGAGCGCGTCCTGGCTCTCGAGTCACGGGAGGGGACTAGGGCCTCGAGACGCGTTGAAGAAGGACTCTCGAGGTCTTTCTCGGGGGGCGGCGGGAAACCCTCGTGTCCCTCGCCTTCTGCCGGGGACCTTAGGGAACTTGCCAGGGTGCCTCTGAGAGGCGAGGGTTCCTGTGGAGGTGGCGGGGCCCCTCAGGACTCCGCTGGGTCTGGGGCAACGGAAGAGGGCTTCACCTCGAGGGGAGGCAGGAACCTCAGGCTTCCTCTCCGTTTCGGACTCCGACCGCAGGGTCCCTGCAGAGTTGGGACAGGAGAGTCAGGCCTCGTCTTGTCTGAGGAAGGGAACCCCGCTGGCCTCTCGAGTTGCTCAGGGGGTCTCAGGCCCCTCGTCGAGCTGTGTGTGGAACCCGCGGGTCTTTGCGGACGATGCACGGGGGTGGCAGTGCCCCTTCGTGTTGTGCCTTCCCCCACAGGGTTGCCTTGGAAGAGGGGTCCGGGCCTCGGGTCCTTCTCAAGGGCGGACCGGGGAATCGGGGGCGTTCGGCATGTGGCCCCACCCACGTGGCTCGTCTCGAATTTCCTCGTGAGACCGGCCTCATCCTGAGGTGCGCTGGGAAGGCCGGGAACCCCTTCCAGACCACGCAGGGGAATCGCCTCTCCTGTCGCGATCAGGAGGGGAGAAGGGGCTCAGAGGAAGCGGTGCCGGGACCCTCGGTGTTCCCCTCGAGGGAACCCGGCGTGTCGGGGGACTTTTGGGGGTCGCAGGAAGGCTGTCAGGGACCGTTTCGCCCTTCAGGGCGGAACAGGGGACTTCCCTTGAGACGCCGTGGCGGGCAAGGGCCTCATCTTGCCAAGAGGTGGGAACCACGTGGTTTTTCTCGAGTTGCGGCGGGATTCTCGAGTTACGACGGGGATCTCAGCCTTCCCCTTGGGTTGGCCCTGGGAAGCCCAATCTTCCCCTCGGGTTGCGAGGGAAAGCTGGGGGTTGCGCTCGAGTCACCGCAGGGCCGAAGAGACCTCACCTAGGCGTGTGTCCGGGACCTACTATTCCTCTCCAGGGAAGGCAGGGATCTCGGGGTTGCATTCCAGGCTCCCCCGGGGAGTCAGGCCTCGTCTCGAGGGGAAGCCAAGGACTCCGCTCTCCTCTCGAGTCGCGACGCGGGTCTCTTGGAGCCCCCTGAGCGGCCTCAAGGGAGTCCAGCCCCCTCTTCCGTTTGGAGAGAGGACCCGGGATTGCTCTCCAGGCCATGCAGGAAAAGAAGGCCCTCAGCTCGCGAGGACGGGGGCGTCTCAGGGGTTTCCTCGAGCTGCTGCGCCCGTGGGGGTTTTCTCCCGAGGCACGACGAGGATCTCAGGGAGCCTCTCGTGCAGCGCCAGGGAAGTCAGGTCTCCATGCGCGTGGCGAGGGGGAGCGCGTCCTGGCTCTCGAGTCACGGGAGGGGACTAGGGCCTCGAGACGCGTTGAAGAAGGACTCTCGAGGTCTTTCTCGGGGGGCGGCGGGAAACCCTCGTGTCCCTCGCCTTCTGCCGGGGACCTTAGGGAACTTCCCAGGGTGCCTCTGAGAGGCGAGGGATCCTGTGGAGGTGGCGGGGCCCCTCGGGACTCCGCTGGGTCTGGCGCAACGGAAGAGGGCCTCACCTCGAGGGGAGGCAGGAACCTCAGGCTTCCTCTCCGTTTCGGACTCCGACCGCAGGGTCCCTGCAGAGTTGGGACAGGAGAGTCAGGCCTCGTCTTGTCTGAGGAAGGGAACCCCGCTGGCCTCTCGAGTTGCTCAGGGGGTCTCAGGCCCCTCGTCGAGCTGTGTGTGGAACCCGCGGGTCTTTGCGGACGATGCACGGGGGTGGCAGTGCCCCTTCGTGTTGGGCCTTCCCCCACAGGGTTGCCTTCGAAGAGGGGTCCGGGCCTCGGGTCCTTCTCAAGGGCGGACCGGGGAATCGGGGGCGTTCGGCATGTGGCCCCACCCACGTGGCTCGTCTCGAATTTCCTCGTGAGACCGGCCTCCTCCTGAGCTGCGCCGGGAAGGCCGGGAACCCCTTCCAGACAACGCAGGGGAATCGCCTCTCCTGTCGCGATCAGGAGGGGAGAAGGGGCTCAGAGGAAGCGGTGCCGGGACCCTCGGTGTTCCCCTCGAGGGAACCCGGCGTGTCGGGGGACTTTTGGGGGTCGCAGGAAGGCTGTCAGGGACCGTTTCGCCCTTCAGGGCGGAACAGGGGACTTCCCTTGAGACGCCGTGGCGGGCAAGGGCCTCATCTTGCCAAGAGGTGGGAACCACGTGGTTTTTCTCGAGTTGCGGCGGGATTCTCGAGTTACGACGGGGATCTCAGCCTTCCCCTTGGGTTGGCCCTGGGAAGCCCAATCTTCCCCTCGGGTTGCGAGGGAAAGCTGGGGGTTGCGCTCGAGTCACCGCAGGGCCGAAGAGACCTCACCTAGGCGTGTGTCCGGGACCTACTATTCCTCTCCAGGGAAGGCAGGGATCTCGGGGTTGCATTCCAGGCTCCCCCGGGGAGTCAGGCCTCGTCTCGAGGGGAAGCCAAGGACTCCGCTCTCCTCTCGAGTCGCGACGCGGGTCTCTTGGAGCCCCCTGAGCGGCCTCAAGGGAGTCCAGCCCCCTCTTCCGTTTGGAGAGAGGACCCGGGATTGCTCTCCAGGCCATGCAGGAAAAGAAGGCCCTCAGCTCGCGAGGACGGGGGCGTCTCAGGGGTTTCCTCGAGCTGCGGCGCCCGTGGGGGTTTTCTCCCGAGGCACGACGAGGATCTCAGGGAGCCTCTCGTGCGGCGCCAGGGAAGTCAGGTCTCCATGCGCGTGGCGAGGGGGAGCGCGTCCTGGCTCTCGAGTCACGGGAGGGTACTAGGGCCTCGAGACGCGTTGAAGAAGGACTCTCGAGGTCTTTCTCGGGGGGCGGCGGGAAACCCTCGTGTCCCTCGCCTTCTGCCGGGGACCTTAGGGAACTTCCCAGGGTGCCTCTGAGAGGCGAGGGATCCTGTGGAGGTGGCGGGGCCCCTCGGGACTCCGCTGGGTCTGGCGCAACGGAAGAGGGCCTCACCTCGAGGGGAGGCAGGAACCTCAGGCTTCCTCTCCGTTTCGGACTCCGACCGCAGGGTCCCTGCAGAGTTCGGACAGGAGAGTCAGGCCTCGTCTTGTCTGAGGAAGGGAACCCCGCTGGCCTCTCGAGTTGCTCAGGGGGTCTCAGGCCCCTCGTTGAGCTGTGTGTGGAACCCGCGGGTCTTTGCGGACGATGCACGGGGGTGGCAGTGCCCCTTCGTGTTGGGCCTTCCCCCACAGGGTTGCCTTCGAAGAGGGGTCCGGGCCTCGGGTCCTTCTCAAGGGCGGACCGGGGAATCGGGGGCGTTCGGCATGTGGCCCCACCCACGTGGCTCGTCTCGAATTTCCTCGTGAGACCGGCCTCATCCTGAGGTGCGCCGGGAAGGCCGGGAACCCCTTCCAGACCACGCAGGGGAATCGCCTCTCCTGTCGCGATAAGGAGGGGAGAAGGGGCTCAGAGGAAGCGGTGCCGGGACCCTCGGTGTTCCCCTCGAGGGAACCCGGCGTGTCGGGGGACTTTTGGGGGTCGCAGGAAGGCTGTCAGGGACCGTTTCGCCCTTCAGGGCGGAACAGGGGACTTCCCTTGAGACGCCGTGGCGGGCAAGGGCCTCATCTTGCCAAGAGGTGGGAACCACGTGGTTTTTCTCGAGTTGCGGCGGGATTCTCGAGTTACGACGGGGATCACAACCTTCCCCTTGGGTTGGCCCTGGGAAGCCCAATCTTCCCCTCGGGTTGCGAGGGAAAGCTGGGGGTTGCGCTCGAGTCACCGCAGGGCCGAAGAGACCTCACCTAGGCGTGTGTCCGGGACCTAATATTCCTCTCCAGGGAAGGCAGGGATCTCGGGGTTGCATTCCAGGCTCCCCCGGGGAGTCAGGCCTCGTCTTGAGGGGAAGCCAAGGACTCCGCTCTCCTCTCGAGTCGCGACGCGGGTCTCTTGGATCCCCCTGAGCGGCCTCAAGGGAGTCCAGCCCCCTCTTCCGTTTGGAGAGAGGACCCGGGATTGCTCTCCAGGCCATGCAGGAAAAGAAGGCCCTCAGCTCGCGAGGACGGGGGCGTCTCAGGGGTTTCCTCGAGCTGCGGCGCCCGTGGGGGTTTTCTCCCGAGGCACGACGAGGATCTCAGGGAGCCTCTCGTGCGGCGCCAGGGAAGTCAGGTCTCCATGCGCGTGGCGAGGGGGAGCGCGTCCTGGCTCTCGAGTCACGGGAGGGGACTAGGGCCTCGAGACGCGTTGAAGAAGGACTCTCGAGGTCTGTCTCGGGGGGCGGCGGGAAACCCTCGTGCCCCTCGCCTTCTGCTGGGGACCTTAGGGAACTTCTCAGGGTGCATCTGAGAGGCGAGGGATCCTGTGGAGGTGTCGGGGCCCCTCGAGACTCCGCTGGGTCTGGCGCAACGGAAGAGGGCCTCACCTCGAGGGGAGGCAGGAACCTCAGGCTTCCTCTCCGTTTCGGACTCCGCCCGCAGGGTCCCTGCAGAGTTGGGACAGGAGAGTCAGGCCTCGTCTTGTCTGAGGAAGGGAACCCCGCTGGCCTCTCGAGTTGCTCAGGGGGTCTCAGGCCCCTCGTTGAGCTGTGTGTGGAACCCGCGGGTCTTTGCGGACGATGCACGGGGGTGGCAGTGCCCCTTCGTGTTGGGCCTTCCCCCACAGGGTTGCCTTCGAAGAGGGGTCCGGGCCTCGGGTCCTTCTCAAGGGCGGACCGGGGAATCGGGGGCGTTCGGCATGTGGCCCCACCCACGTGGCTCGTCTCGAATTTCCTCGTGAGACCGGCCTCATCCTGAGGTGCGCCGGGAAGGCCGGGAACCCCTTCCAGACCACGCAGGGGAATCGCCTCTCCTGTTGCCATCAGGAGGGGAGAAGGGGCTCAGAGGAAGCGGTGCCGGGACCCTCGGTGTTCCCCTCGAGGGAACCCGGCGTGTCGGGGGACTTTTGGGGGTCGCAGGAAGGCTGTCAGGGACCGTTTCGACCTTCAGGGCGAAACAGGGGACTTCCCTTGAGACGCCGTGGCGGGCAAGGGCCTCATCTTGCCAAGAGGTGGGAACCACGTGGTTTTTCTCGAGTTGCGGCGGGATTCTCGAGTTACGACGGGGATCTCAGCCTTCCCCTTGGGTTGGCCCTGGGAAGCCCAATCTTCCCCTCGGGTTGCGAGGGAAAGCTGGGGGTTGCGCTCGAGTCACCGCAGGGCCGAAGAGACCTCACCTAGGCGTGTGTCCGGGACCTAATATTCCTCTCCAAGGAAGGCAGGGATCTCGGGGTTGCATTCCAGGCTCCCCCGGGGAGTCAGGCCTCGTCTCGAGGGGAAGCCAAGGACTCCGCTCTCCTCTCGAGTCGCGACGCGGGGGTCTTGGAGCCCCCTGAGCGGCCTCAAGGCAGTCCAGCCTCCTCTTCCGTTTGGAGAGAGGACCCGGGATTACTCTCCAGGCCATGCAGGAAAAGAAGGCCCTCAGCTCGCGAGGACGGGGGCGTCTCAGGGGTTTCCTCGAGCTGCGGCGCCCGTGGGGGTTTTCTCCCGAGGCACGACGAGGATCTCAGGGAGCCTCTCGTGCGGCGCCAGGGAAGTCAGGTCTCCATGCGCGTGGCGAGGGGGAGCGCGTCCTGGCTCTCGAGTCACGGGAGGGGACTAGGGCCTCGAGACGCGTTGAAGAAGGACTCTCGAGGTCTTTCTCGGGGGGCGGCGGGAAACCCTCGTGCCCCTCGCCTTCTGCCGGGGACCTTAGGGAACTTCCCAGGGTGCATCTGAGAGGCGAGGGATCCTGTGGAGTTGGCGGGGCCCCTCGGGACTCCGCTGGGTCTGGCGCAACGGAAGAGGGCCTCACCTCGAGGGGAGGCAGGAACCTCAGGCTTCCTCTCCGTTTCGGACTCCGACCGCAGGGTCCCTGCAGAGTTGGGACAGGAGAGTCAGGCCTCGTCTTGTCTGAGGAAGGGAACCCCGCTGGCCTCTCGAGTTGCTCATGGGGTCTCAGGCCCATCGTCGAGCTGTGTGTGGAACCCGCGGGTCTTTGCGGACGATGCACGGGGGTGGCAGTGCCCCTTCGTGTTGGGCCTTCCCCCACAGGGTTGCCTTCGGAGAGGGGTCCGGGCCTCGGGTCCTTCTCAAGGGCGGACCGGGGAATCGGGGGCGTTCGGCATGTGGCCCCACCCACGTGGCTCGTCTCGAATTTCCTCGTGAGACAGGCCTCCTCCTGAGGTGCGCCGGGAAGGCCGGGAACCCCTTCCAGACCACGCAGGGGAATCGCCTCTCCTGTCGCGATCAGGAGGGGAGAAGGGGCTCAGAGGAAGCGGTGCCGGGACCCTCGGTGTTCCCCTCGAGGGAACCCGGCGTGTCGGGGGACTTTTGGGGGTCGCAGGAAGGCTGTCAGGGACCGTTTCGCCCTTCAGGGCGGAACAGGGGACTTCCCTTGAGACGCCGTGGCGGGCAAGGGCCTCATCTTGCCAAGAGGTGGGAACCACGTGGTTTTTCTCGAGTTGCGGCGCGATTCTCGAGTTACGACGGGGATCTCAGCCTTCCCCTTGGGTTGGCCCTGGGAAGCCCAATCTTCCCCTCGGGTTGCGAGGGAAAGCTGGGGCTTGCGCTCGAGTCACCGCAGGGCCGAAGAGACCTCACCTAGGCGTGTGTCCGGGACCTAATATTCCTCTCCAGGGAAGGCAGGGATCTCGGTGTTGCATTCCAGGCTCCCCCGGGGAGTCAGGCCTGGTCTCGAGGGGAAGCCAAGGACTCCGCTCTCCTCTCGAGTCGCCACGCGGGGCTCTTGGAGCCCCCTGAGCGGCCTCAAGGGAGTCCAGCCTCCTCTTCCGTTTGGAGAGAGGACCCGGGATTGCTCTCCAGGCCATGCAGGAAAAGAAGGCCCTCAGCTCGCGAGGACGGGGGCGTCTCAGGGGTTTCCTCGAGCTGCGGCGCCCGTGGGGGTTTTCTCCCGAGGCACGACGAGGATCTCAGGGAGCCTCTCGTGCGGCGCCAGGGAAGTCAGGTCTCCATGCGCGTGGCGAGGGGGAGCGCGTCCTGGCTCTCGAGTCACGGGAGGGGACTAGGGCCTCGAGACGCGTTGAAGAAGGACTCTCGAGGTCTTTCTCGGGGGGCGGCGGGAAACCCTCGTGTCCCTCGCCTTCTGCCGGGGACCTTAGGGAACTTGCCAGGGTGCCTCTGAGAGGCGAGGGATCCTGTGGAGGTGGCGGGGCCCCTCGGGACTCCGCTGGGTCTGGCGCAACGGAAGAGGGCCTCACCTCGAGGGGAGGCAGGAACCTCAGGCTTCCTCTCCGTTTCGGACTCCGACCGCAGGGTCCCTGCAGAGTTGGGACAGGAGAGTCAGGCCTCGTCTTGTCTGAGGAAGGGAACCCCGCTGGCCTCTCGAGTTGCTCAGGGGGTCTCAGGCCCCTCGTCGAGCTGTGTGTGGAACCCGCGGGTCTTTGCGGACGATGCACGGGGGTGGCAGTGCCCCTTCGTGTTGGGCCTTCCCCCACAGGGTTGCCTTCGAAGAGGGGTCCGGGCCTCGGGTCCTTCTCAAGGGCGGACCGGGGAATCGGGGGCGTTCGGCATGTGGCCCCACCCACGTGGCTCGTCTCGAATTTCCTCGTGAGACCGGCCTCATCCTGAGGTGCGCCGGGAAGGCCGGGAACCCCTTCCAGACCACGCAGGGGAATCGCCTCTCCTGTCGCGATCAGGAGGGGAGAAGGGGCTCAGAGGAAGCGGTGCCGGGACCCTCGGTGTTCCCCTCGAGGGAACCCGGCGTGTCGGGGGACTTTTGGGGGTCGCAGGAAGGCTGTCAGGGACCGTTTCGCCCTTCAGGGCGGAACAGGGGACTTCCCTTGAGACGCCGTGGCGGGCAAGGGCCTCCTCTTGCCAAGAGGTGGGAACCACGTGGTTTTTCTCGAGTTGCGGCGGGATTCTCGAGTTACGACGGGGATCTCAGCCTTCCCCTTGGGTTGGCCCTGGGAAGCCCAATCTTCCCCTCGGGTTGCGAGGGAAAGCTGGGGGTTGCGCTCAAGTCACCGCAGGGCCGAAGAGACCTCACCTAGGCGTGTGTCCGGGACCTAATATTCCTCTCCAGGGAAGGCAGGGATCTCGGGGTTGCATTCCAGGCTCCCCCGGGGAGTCAGGCCTGGTCTCGAGGGGAAGCCAAGGACTCCGCTCTCCTCTCGAGTCGCCACGCGGGGCTCTTGGAGCCCCCTGAGCGGCCTCAAGGGAGTCCAGCCTCCTCTTCCGTTTGGAGAGAGGACCCGGGATTGCTCTCCAGGCCATGCAGGCAAAGAAGGCCCTCAGCTCGCGAGGACGGGGGCGTCTCAGGGGTTTCCTCGAGCTGCGGCGCCCGTGGGGGTTTTCTCCCGAGGCACGATGAGGATCTCAGGGAGCCTCTCGTGCGGCGCCAGGGAAGTCAGGTCCCCATGCGCGTGGCGAGGGGGAGCGCGTCCTGTCTCTCGAGTCACGGGAGGGGACTAGGGCCTCGAGACGCGTTGAAGAAGGACTCTCGAGGTCTTTCTCGGGGGGCGGCGGGAAACCCTCGTGTCCCTCGCCTTCTGCCGGGGACCTTAGGGAACTTGCCAGGGTGCCTCTGAGAGGCGAGGGATCCTGTGGAGGTGTCGGGGTCCCTCGGGACTCCGCTGGGTCTGGCGCAACGGAAGAGGGCCTCACCTCGAGGGGAGGCAGGAACCTCAGGCTTCCTCTCCGTTTCGGACTCCGACCGCAGGGTCCCTGCAGAGTTGGGACAGGAGAGTCAGGCCTCGTCTTGTCTGAGGAAGGGAACCCCGCTGGCCTCTCGAGTTGCTCAGGGGCTCTCAGGCCCCTCGTCGAGCTGTGTGTGGAACCCGCGGGTCTTTGCGGACGATGCACGGGGTTGGCAGTGCCCCTTCGTGTTGTGCCTTCCCCCACAGGGTTGCCTTCGAAGAGGGGTCCGGGCCTCGGGTCCTTCTCAAGGGCGGACCGGGGAATCGGGGGCGTTAGGCATGTGGCCCCACCCACGTGGCTCGTCTCGAATTTCCTCGTGAGACCGGCCTCCTCCTGAGATGCGCCGGGAAGGCCGGGAACCCCTTCCAGACCACGCAGGGGAATCGCCTCTCCTGTCGCCATCAGGAGGGGAGAAGGGGCTCAGAAGAAGCGGTGCCAGGACCCTCGGTGTTCCCCTCTAGGGAACCCGGCGTGTCGGGGGACTTTTGGGGGTCGCAGGAAGGCTGTCAGGGACCGTTTCGCCCTTCAGGGCGGAACAGGGGACTTCCCTTGAGACGCCGTGGCGGGCAAGGGCCTCCTCTTGCCAAGAGGTGGGAACCACGTGGTTTTTCTCGAGTTGCGGCGGGATTCTCGAGTTACGACGGGGATCTCAGCCTTCCCCTTGGGTTGGCCCTGGGAAGCCCAATCTTCCCCTCGGGTTGCGAGGGAAAGCTGGGGGTTGCGCTCGAGTCACCGCAGGGCCGAAGAGACCTCACCTAGGCGTGTGTCCGGGACCTAATATTCCTCTCCAAGGAAGGCAGGGATCTCGGGGTTGCATTCCAGGCTCCCCCGGGGAGTCAGGCCTCGTCTCGAGGGGAAGCCAAGGACTCCGCTCTCCTCTCGAGTCGCGACGCGGGGGTCTTGGAGCCCCCTGAGCGGCCTCAAGGCAGTCCAGCCTCCTCTTCCGTTTGGAGAGAGGACCCGGGATTACTCTCCAGGCCATGCAGGAAAAGAAGGCCCTCAGCTCGCGAGGACGGGGGCGTCTCAGGGGTTTCCTCGAGCTGCGGCGCCCGTGGGGGTTTTCTCCCGAGGCACGACGAGGATCTCAGGGAGCCTCTCGTGCGGCGCCAGGGAAGTCAGGTCTCCATGCGCGTGGCGAGGGGGAGCGCGTCCTGGCTCTCGAGTCACGGGAGGGGACTAGGGCCTCGAGACGCGTTGAAGAAGGACTCTCGAGGTCTTTCTCGGGGGGCGGCGGGAAACCCTCGTGCCCCTCGCCTTCTGCCGGGGACCTTAGGGAACTTCCCAGGGTGCATCTGAGAGGCGAGGGATCCTGTGGAGTTGGCGGGGCCCCTCGGGACTCCGCTGGGTCTGGCGCAACGGAAGAGGGCCTCACCTCGAGGGGAGGCAGGAACCTCAGGCTTCCTCTCCGTTTCGGACTCCGACCGCAGGGTCCCTGCAGAGTTGGGACAGGAGAGTCAGGCCTCGTCTTGTCTGAGGAAGGGAACCCCGCTGGCCTCTCGAGTTGCTCATGGGGTCTCAGGCCCATCGTCGAGCTGTGTGTGGAACCCGCGGGTCTTTGCGGACGATGCACGGGGGTGGCAGTGCCCCTTCGTGTTGGGCCTTCCCCCACAGGGTTGCCTTCGGAGAGGGGTCCGGGCCTCGGGTCCTTCTCAAGGGCGGACCGGGGAATCGGGGGCGTTCGGCATGTGGCCCCACTCACGTGGCTCGTCTCGAATTTCCTCGTGAGACAGGCCTCCTCCTGAGGTGCGCCGGGAAGGCCGGGAACCCCTTCCAGACCACGCAGGGGAATCGCCTCTCCTGTCGCGATCAGGAGGGGAGAAGGGGCTCAGAGGAAGCGGTGCCGGGACCCTCGGTGTTCCCCTCGAGGGAACCCGGCGTGTCGGGGGACTTTTGGGGGTCGCAGGAAGGCTGTCAGGGACCGTTTCGCCCTTCAGGGCGGAACAGGGGACTTCCCTTGAGACGCCGTGGCGGGCAAGGGCCTCATCTTGCCAAGAGGTGGGAACCACGTGGTTTTTCTCGAGTTGCGGCGCGATTCTCGAGTTACGACGGGGATCTCAGCCTTCCCCTTGGGTTGGCCCTGGGAAGCCCAATCTTCCCCTCGGGTTGCGAGGGAAAGCTGGGGCTTGCGCTCGAGTCACCGCAGGGCCGAAGAGACCTCACCTAGGCGTGTGTCCGGGACCTAATATTCCTCTCCAGGGAAGGCAGGGATCTCGGGGTTGCATTCCAGGCTCCCCCGGGGAGTCAGGCCTCGTCTCGAGGGGAAGCCAAGGACTCCGCTCTCCTCTCGAGTCGCGACGCGGGTCTCTTGGAGCCCCCTGAGCGGCCTCAAGGGAGTCCAGCCTCCTCTTCCGTTTGGAGAGAGGACCCGGGATTGCTCTCCAGGCCATGCAGGAAAAGAAGGCCCTCAGCTCGCGAGGACGGGGGCGTCTCAGGGGTTTCCTCGAGCTGCGGCGCCCGTGGGGGTTTTCTCCCGAGGCACGACGAGGATCTCAGGGAGCCTCTCGTGCGGCGCCAGGGAAGTCAGGTCTCCATGCGCGTGGCGAGGGGGAGCGCGTCCTGGCTCTCGAGTCACGGGAGGGGACTAGGGCCTCGAGACGCGTTGAAGAAGGACTCTCGAGGTCTTTCTCGGGGGGCGGCGGGAAACCCTCGTGTCCCTCGCCTTCTGCCGGGGACCTTAGGGAACTTGCCAGGGTGCCTCTGAGAGGCGAGGGATCCTGTGGAGGTGGCGGGGCCCCTCGGGACTCCGCTGGGTCTGGCGCAACGGAAGAGGGCCTCACCTCGAGGGGAGGCAGGAACCTCAGGCTTCCTCTCCGTTTCGGACTCCGACCGCAGGGTCCCTGCAGAGTTGGGACAGGAGAGTCAGGCCTCGTCTTGTCTGAGGAAGGGAACCCCGCTGGCCTCTCGAGTTGCTCAGGGGGTCTCAGGCCCCTCGTCGAGCTGTGTGTGGAACCCGCGGGTCTTTGCGGACGATGCACGGGGGTGGCAGTGCCCCTTCGTGTTGGGCCTTCCCCCACAGGGTTGCCTTCGAAGAGGGGTCCGGGCCTCGGGTCCTTCTCAAGGGCGGACCGGGGAATCGGGGGCGTTCGGCATGTGGCCCCACCCACGTGGCTCGTCTCGAATTTCCTCGTGAGACCGGCCTCATCCTGAGGTGCGCCGGGAAGGCCGGGAACCCCTTCCAGACCACGCAGGGGAATCGCCTCTCCTGTCGCGATCAGGAGGGGAGAAGGGGCTCAGAGGAAGCGGTGCCGGGACCCTCGGTGTTCCCCTCGAGGGAACCCGGCGTGTCGGGGGACTTTTGGGGGTCGCAGGAAGGCTGTCAGGGACCGTTTCGCCCTTCAGGGCGGAACAGGGGACTTCCCTTGAGACGCCGTGGCGGGCAAGGGCCTCCTCTTGCCAAGAGGTGGGAACCACGTGGTTTTTCTCGAGTTGCGGCGGGATTCTCGAGTTACGACGGGGATCTCAGCCTTCCCCTTGGGTTGGCCCTGGGAAGCCCAATCTTCCCCTCGGGTTGCGAGGGAAAGCTGGGGGTTGCGCTCAAGTCACCGCAGGGCCGAAGAGACCTCACCTAGGCGTGTGTCCGGGACCTAATATTCCTCTCCAGGGAAGGCAGGGATCTCGGGGTTGCATTCCAGGCTCCCCCGGGGAGTCAGGCCTGGTCTCGAGGGGAAGCCAAGGACTCCGCTCTCCTCTCGAGTCGCCACGCGGGGCTCTTGGAGCCCCCTGAGCGGCCTCAAGGGAGTCCAGCCTCCTCTTCCGTTTGGAGAGAGGACCCGGGATTGCTCTCCAGGCCATGCAGGCAAAGAAGGCCCTCAGCTCGCGAGGACGGGGGCGTCTCAGGGGTTTCCTCGAGCTGCGGCGCCCGTGGGGGTTTTCTCCCGAGGCACGATGAGGATCTCAGGGAGCCTCTCGTGCGGCGCCAGGGAAGTCAGGTCCCCATGCGCGTGGCGAGGGGGAGCGCGTCCTGTCTCTCGAGTCACGGGAGGGGACTAGGGCCTCGAGACGCGTTGAAGAAGGACTCTCGAGGTCTTTCTCGGGGGGCGGCGGGAAACCCTCGTGTCCCTCGCCTTCTGCCGGGGACCTTAGGGAACTTGCCAGGGTGCCTCTGAGAGGCGAGGGATCCTGTGGAGGTGTCGGGGTCCCTCGGGACTCCGCTGGGTCTGGCGCAACGGAAGAGGGCCTCACCTCGAGGGGAGGCAGGAACCTCAGGCTTCCTCTCCGTTTCGGACTCCGACCGCAGGGTCCCTGCAGAGTTGGGACAGGAGAGTCAGGCCTCGTCTTGTCTGAGGAAGGGAACCCCGCTGGCCTCTCGAGTTGCTCAGGGGCTCTCAGGCCCCTCGTCGAGCTGTGTGTGGAACCCGCGGGTCTTTGCGGACGATGCACGGGGTTGGCAGTGCCCCTTCGTGTTGTGCCTTCCCCCACAGGGTTGCCTTCGAAGAGGGGTCCGGGCCTCGGGTCCTTCTCAAGGGCGGACCGGGGAATCGGGGGCGTTAGGCATGTGGCCCCACCCACGTGGCTCGTCTCGAATTTCCTCGTGAGACCGGCCTCCTCCTGAGATGCGCCGGGAAGGCCGGGAACCCCTTCCAGACCACGCAGGGGAATCGCCTCTCCTGTCGCCATCAGGAGGGGAGAAGGGGCTCAGAAGAAGCGGTGCCAGGACCCTCGGTGTTCCCCTCTAGGGAACCCGGCGTGTCGGGGGACTTTTGGGGGTCGCAGGAAGGCTGTCAGGGACCGTTTCGCCCTTCAGGGCGGAACAGGGGACTTCCCTTGAGACGCCGTGGCGGGCAAGGGCCTCCTCTTGCCAAGAGGTGGGAACCACGTGGTTTTTCTCGAGTTGCGGCGGGATTCTCGAGTTACGACGGGGATCTCAGCCTTCCCCTTGGGTTGGCCCTGGGAAGCCCAATCTTCCCCTCGGGTTGCGAGGGAAAGCTGGGGGTTGCGCTCGAGTCACCGCAGGGCCGAAGAGACCTCACCTAGGCGTGTGTCCGGGACCTAATATTCCTCTCCAGGGAAGGCAGGGATCTCGGGGTTGCATTCCAGGCTCCCCCGGGGAGTCAGGCCTGGTCTCGAGGGGAAGCCAAGGACTCCGCTCTCCCCTCGAGTCGCTACGCGTGTCTCTTGGAGCCCCCTGAGCGGCCTCAAGGGAGTCCAGCCTCCTCTTCCGTTTGGAGAGAGGACCCGGGATTGCTCTCCAGGCCATGCAGGAAAAGAAGGCCCTCAGCTCGCGAGGACGGGGCGTCTCAGGGGTTTCCTCGAGCTGCGGCGCCCGTGGGGGTTTTCTCCCGAGGCACGACGAGGATCTCAGGGAGCTTCTCGTGCGGCGCCAGGGAAGTCAGGTCTCCATGCGCGTGGCGAGCTGGAGCGCATCCTGGCTCTCGAGTCACGGGAGGGGACTAGGGCCTCGAGACGCGTTGAAGAAGGACTCTCGAGGTCTTTGTCGGGGGGCGGCGGGAAACCCTCGTGTCCCTCGCCTTCTGCCGGGGACCTTAGGGAACTTCCCAGGGTGCCTCTGAGAGGCGGGGGATCCTGTGGAGGTGGCGGGGCCCCTCGGGACTCCGCTGGGTCTGGCGCAACGGAAGAGGGCCTCACCTCGAGGGGAGGCAGGCACCTCAGGCTTCCTCTGCGTTTCGGACTCCGACCGCAGGGTCCCTGCAGAGTTGGGACAGGAGAGTCAGGCCTCGTCTTGTCTGAGGAAGGGAACCCCGCTGGCCTCTCGAGTTGCTCAGGGGGTCTCAGGCCCCTCGTCGAGCTGTGTGTGGAACCCGCGGGTCTTTGCGGACGATGCACGGGGGTGGCAGTGCCCCTTCGTGTTGTGCCTTCACCCACAGGGTTGCCTTCGAAGAGGGGTCCGGGCCTCGGGTCCTTCTCAAGAGCGGACCGGGGAATCGGGGGCGTTCGGCCTGTGGCCCCACCCACGTGGCTCGTCTCGAATTTCCTCGTGAGACTGGCCTCATCCTGAGGCGCGCCGGGAAGGCCGGGAACCCCTTCCAGACCACGCAGGGGAATCGCCTCTCCTGTCGCGATCAGGAGGGGAGAAGGGGCTCAGAGGAAGCGGTGCCGGGACCCTCGGTGTTCCCCTCGGGGGAACCCGGCGTGTCGGGGGACTTTTGGTGGTCGCAGGAAGGCTGTCAGGGACCGTCTCGCCCTTCAGAGCGGAACAGGGGACTTCCCTTGAGACGCCGTCGCGGGCAAGGGCCTCATCTTGCCAAGCGGTGGGAACCACGTGGTTTTTCTCGAGTTGCGGCGGCATTCTCGAGTTACGACGGGGATCTCAGCCTTCCCCTTGGGTTGGCCCTGGGAAGCCCAATCTTCCCCTCGGGTTGCGAGGGAAAGCTGGGGGTGGCGCTCGAGTCACTGCAGGGCCTAAGAGACCTCACCTAAGCGTGTGTCCGGGACCTAATTTTCCTCTCCAGGGAAGGCAGGGATCTCGGGGTTGCATTCCAGGCTCCCCCGGGGAGTCAGGCCTCGTCTCGAGGGGAAGCCAAGGACTCCGCTCTCCTCTCGAGTCGCGACGCGGGTCTCTTGGAGCCCCCTGAGCGGCCTCAAGGGAGTCCAGCCTCCTCTTCCGTTTGGAGAGAGGACCCGGGATTGCTCTCCAGGCCATGCAGGAAAAGAAGGCCCTCAGCTCGCGAGGACGGGGGCGTCTCAGGGGTTTCCTCGAGCTGCGGCGCCCGTGGGGGTTTTCTCCCGAGGCACGACGAGGATCTCAGGGAGCCTCTCGTGCGGCGCCAGGGAAGTCAGGTCTCCATGCGCGTGGCGAGGGGGAGCGCGTCCTGGCTCTCGAGTCACGGGAGGGGACTAGGGCCTCGAGACGCGTTGAAGAAGGACTCTCGAGGTCTTTGTCGGGGGGCGGCGGGAAACCCTCGTGTCCCTCGCCTTCTGCCGGGGACCTTAGGGAACTTCCCAGGGTGCCTCTGAGAGGCGGGGGATCCTGTGGAGGTGGCGGGGCCCCTCGGGACTCCGCTGGGTCTGGCGCAACGGAAGAGGGCCTCACCTCGAGGGGAGGCAGGCACCTCAGGCTTCCTCTGCGTTTCGGACTCCGACCGCAGGGTCCCTGCAGAGTTGGGACAGGAGAGTCAGGCCTCGTCTTGTCTGAGGAAGGGAACCCCGCTGGCCTCTCGAGTTGCTCAGGGGGTCTCAGGCCCCTCGTCGAGCTGTGTGTGGAACCCGCGGGTCTTTGCGGACGATGCACGGGGGTGGCAGTGCCCCTTCGTGTTGTGCCTTCACCCACAGGGTTGCCTTCGAAGAGGGGTCCGGGCCTCGGGTCCTTCTCAAGAGCGGACCGGGGAATCGGGGGCGTTCGGCCTGTGGCCCCACCCACGTGGCTCGTCTCGAATTTCCTCGTGAGACCGGCCTCATCCTGAGGTGCGCCGGGAAGGCCGGGAACCCCTTCCAGACCACGCAGGGGAATCGCCTCTCCTGTCGCGATCAGGAGGGGAGAAGGGGCTCAGAGGAAGCGGTGCCGGGACCCTCGGTGTTCCCCTCGGGGGAACCCGGCGTGTCGGGGGACTTTTGGGGGTCGCAGGAAGGCTGTCAGGGACCGTCTCGCCCTTCAGGGCGGAACAGGGGACTTCCCCTGAGACGCCGTCGCGGGCAAGGGCCTCATCTTGCCAAGCGGTGGGAACCACGTGGTTTTTCTCGAGTTGCGGCGGCATTCTCGAGTTACGACGGGGATCTCAGCCTTCCCCTTGGGTTGGCCCTGGGAAGCCCAATCTTCCCCTCGGGTTGCGAGGGAAAGCTGGGGGTGGCGCTCGAGTCACTGCAGGGCCTAAGAGACCTCACCTAAGCGTGTGTCCGGGACCTAATTTTCCTCTCCAGGGAAGGCAGGGATCTCGGGGTTGCATTCCAGGCTCCCCCGGGGAGTCAGGCCTCGTCTCGAGGGGAAGCCAAGGACTCCGCTCTCCTCTCGAGTCGCGACGCGGGTCTCTTGGAGCCCCCTGAGCGGCCTCAAGGGAGTCCAGCCTCCTCTTCCGTTTGGAGAGAGGACCCGGGATTGCTCTCCAGGCCATGCAGGAAAAGAAGGCCCTCAGCTCGCGAGGACGGGGGCGTCTCAGGGGTTTCCTCGAGCTGCGGCGCCCGTGGGGGTTTTCTCCCAAGGCACGACGAGGACCTCAGGGAGCCTCTCGTGCGGCGCCAGGGAAGTCAGGTCTCCATGCGCGTGGCGAGGGGGAGCGCGTCCTGGCTCTCGAGTCACGGGAGGGGACTAGGGCCTCGAGACGCCTTGAAGAAGGACTCTCGAGGTCTTTGTCGGGGGGCGGCGGGAAACCCTCGTGTCCCTCGCCTTCTGCCGGGGACCTTAGGGAACTTCCCAGGGTGCCTCTGAGAGGCGGGGGATCCTGTGGAGGTGGCGGGGCCCCTCGGGACTCCGCTGGGTCTGGCGCAACGGAAGAGGGCCTCACCTCGAGGGGAGGCAGGCACCTCAGGCTTCCTCTGCGTTTCGGACTCCGACCGCAGGGTCCCTGCAGAGTTGGGACAGGAGAGTCAGGCCTCGTCTTGTCTGAGGAAGGGAACCCCGCTGGCCTCTCGAGTTGCTCAGGGGGTCTCAGGCCCCTCGTCGAGCTGTGTGTGGAACCCGCGGGTCTTTGCGGACGATGCACGGGGGTGGCAGAGCCCCTTCGTGTTGTGCCTTCACCCACAGGGTTGCCTTCGAAGAGGGGTCCGGGCCTCGGGTCCTTCTCAAGAGCGGACCGGGGAATCGGGGGCGTTCGGCCTGTGGCCCCACCCACGTGGCTCGCCTTGAATTTCCTCGTGAGACCGGCCTCATCCTGAGGCGCGCCGGGAAGGCCGGGAACCCCTTCCAGACCACGCAGGGGAATCGCCTCTCCTGTCGCGATCAGGAGGGGAGAAGGGGCTCAGAGGAAGCGGTGCCGGGACCCTCGGTGTTCCCCTCGGGGGAACCCGGCGTGTCGGGAGACTTTTGGGGGTCGCAGGAAGGCTGTCAGGGACCGTCTCGCCCTTCAGAGCGGAACAGGGGACTTCCCTTGAGACGCCGTCGCGGGCAAGGGCCTCATCTTGCCAAGCGGTGGGAACCACGTGGTTTTTCTCGAGTTGCGGCGGCATTCTCGAGTTACGACGGGGATCTCAGCCTTCCCCTTGGGTTGGCCCTGGGAAGCCCAATCTTCCCCTCGGGTTGCGAGGGAAAGCTGGGGGTGGCGCTCGAGTCACTGCAGGGCCTAAGAGACCTCACCTAAGCGTGTGTCCGGGACCTAATTTTCCTCTCCAGGGAAGGCAGGGATCTCGGGGTTGCATTCCAGGCTCCCCCGGGGAGTCAGGCCTCGTCTCGAGGGGAAGCCAAGGACTCCGCTCTCCTCTCGAGTCGCGACGCGGGTCTCTTGGAGCCCCCTGAGCGGCCTCAAGGGAGTCCAGCCTCCTCTTCCGTTTGGAGAGAGGACCCGGGATTGCTCTCCAGGCCATGCAGGAAAAGAAGGCCCTCAGCTCGCGAGGACGGGGCGTCTCAGGGGTTTCCTCGAGCTGCGGCGCCCGTGGGGGTTTTCTCCCGAGGCACGACGAGGATCTCAGGGAGCCTCTCGTGCGGCGCCAGGGAAGTCAGGTCTCCATGCGCGTGGCGAGGGGGAGCGCGTCCTGGCTCTCGAGTCACGGGAGGGGCCTAGGGCCTCGAGACGCCTTGAAGAAGGACTCTCGAGGTCTTTGTCGGGGGGCGGCGGGAAACCCTCGTGTCCCTCGCCTTCTGCCGGGGACCTTAGGGAACTTCCCAGGGTGCCTCTGAGAGGCGAGGGATCCTGTGGAGGTGGCGGGGCCCCTCGGGACTCCGCTGGGTCTGGCGCAACGGAAGAGGGCCTCACCTCGAGGGGAGGCAGGCACCTCAGGCTTCCTCTGCGTTTCGGACTCCGACCGCAGGGTCCCTGCAGAGTTGGGACAGGAGAGTCAGGCCTCGTCTTGTCTGAGGAAGGGAACCCCGCTGGCCTCTCGAGTTGCTCAGGGGGTCTCAGGCCCCTCGTCGAGCTGTGTGTGGAACCCGCGGGTCTTTGCGGACGATGCACGGGGGTGGCAGTGCCCCTTCGTGTTGTGCCTTCACCCACAGGGTTGCCTTCGAAGAGGGGTCCGGGCCTCGGGTCCTTCTCAAGAGCGGACCGGGGAATCGGGGGCGTTTGGCCTGTGGCCCCACCCACGTGGCTCGTCTCGAATTTCCTCGTGAGACCGGCCTCATCCTGAGGTGCGCCGGGAAGGCCGGGAACCCCTTCCAGACCACGCAGGGGAATCGCCTCTCCTGTCGCGATCAGGAGGGGAGAAGGGGCTCAGAGGAAGCGGTGCCGGGACCCTCGGTGTTCCCCTCGGGGGAACCCGGCGTGTCGGGTACTTCTGGGGGTCGCAGGAAGGCTGTCAGGGACCGTCTCGCCCTTCAGGGCGGAACAGGGGACTTCCCTTGAGACGCCGTCGCGGGCAAGGGCCTCATCTTGCCAAGCGGTGGGAACCACGTGGTTTTTCTCGAGTTGCGGCGGCATTCTCGAGTTACGACGGGGATCTCAGCCTTCCCCTTGGGTTGGCCCTGGGAAGCCCAATCTTCCCCTCGGGTTGCGAGGGAAAGCTGGGGGTGGCGCTCGAGTCACTGCAGGGCCTAAGAGACCTCACCTAAGCGTGTGTCCGGGACCTAATTTTCCTCTCCAGGGAAGGCAGGGATCTCGGGGTTGCATTCCAGGCTCCCCCGGGGAGTCAGGCCTCGTCTCGAGGGGAAGCCAAGGACTCCGCTCTCCTCTCGAGTCGCGACGCGGGTCTCTTGGAGCCCCCTGAGCGGCCTCAAGGGAGTCCAGCCTCCTCTTCCGTTTGGAGAGAGGACCCGGGATTGCTCTCCAGGCCATGCAGGAAAAGAAGGCCCTCAGCTCGCGAGGACGGGGGCGTCTCAGGGGTTTCCTCGAGCTGCGGCGCCCGTGGGGGTTTTCTCCCGAGGCACGACGAGGATCTCAGGGAGCCTCTCGTGCGGCGCCAGGGAAGTCAGGTCTCCATGCGCGTGGCGAGGGGGAGCGCGTCCTGGCTCTCGAGTCACGGGAGGGGACTAGGGCCTCGAGACGCGTTGAAGAAGGACTCTCGAGGTCTTTGTCGGGGGGCGGCGGGAAACCCTCGTGTCTCTCGCCTTCTGCCGGGGACCTTAGGGAACTTCCCAGGGTGCCTCTGAGAGGCGAGGGATCCTGTGGAGGTGGCGGGACCCTCGGGACTCCGCTGGGTCTGGCGCAACGAAAGAGGGCCTCACCTCGAGGGGAGGCAGGCACCTCAGGCTTCCTCTGCGTTTCGGACTCCGACCGCAGGGTCCCTGCAGAGTTGGGACAGGAGAGTCAGGCCTCGTCTTGTCTGAGGAAGGGAACCCCGCTGGCCTCTCGAGTTGCTCAGGGGGTCTCAGGCCCCTCGTCGAGCTGTGTGTGGAACCCGCCGGTCTTTGCGGACGATGCACGGGGGTGGCAGTGCCCCTTCGTGTTGTGCCTTCACCCACAGGGTTGCCTTCGAAGAGGGGTCCGGGCCTCGGGTCCTTCTCAAGAGCGGACCGGGGAATCGGGGGCGTTCGGCCTGTGGCCCCACCCACGTGGCTCGTCTCGAATTTCCTCGTGAGACCGGCCTCATCCTGAGGCGCGCCGGGAAGGCCGGGAACCCCTTCCAGACCACGCAGGGGAATCGCCTCTCCTGTCGCGATCAGGAGGGGAGAAGGGGCTCAGAGGAAGCGGTGCCGGGACCCTCGGTGTTCCCCTCGGGGGAACCCGGCGTGTCGGGGGACTTTTGGGGGTCGCAGGAAGGCTGTCAGGGACCGTCTCGCCCTTCAGGGCGGAACAGGGGACTTCCCTTGAGACGCCGTCGCGGGCAAGGGCCTCATCTTGCCAAGCGGTGGGAACCACGTGGTTTTTCTCGAGTTGCGGCGGCATTCTCGAGTTACGACGGGGATCTCAGCCTTCCCCTTGGGTTGGCCCTGGGAAGCCCAATCTTCCCCTCGGGTTGCGAGGGAAAGCTGGGGGTGGCGCTCGAGTCACTGCAGGGCCTAAGAGACCTCACCTAAGCGTGTGTTCGGGACCTAATTTTCCTCTCCAGGGAAGGCAGGGATCTCGGGGTTGCATTCCAGGCTCCCCCGGGGAGTCAGGCCTCGTCTCGAGGGGAAGCCAAGGACTCCGCTCTCCTCTCGAGTCGCGACGCGGGTCTCTTGGAGCCCCCTGAGCGGCCTCAAGGGAGTCCAGCCTCCTCTTCCGTTTGGAGAGAGGACCCGGGATTGCTCTCCAGGCCATGCAGGAAAAGAAGGCCCTCAGCTCGCGAGGACGGGGGCGTCTCAGGGGTTTCCTCGAGCTGCGGCGCCCGTGGGGGTTTTCTCCCGAGGCACGACGAGGATCTCAGGGAGCCTCTCGTGCGGCGCCAGGGAAGTCAGGCCTCCATGCGCGTGGCGAGGGGGAGCGCGTCCTGGCTCTCGAGTCACGGGAGGGGACTAGGGCCTCGAGACGCCTTGAAGAAGGACTCTCGAGGTCTTTGTCGGGGGGCGGCGGGAAACCCTCGTGTCCCTCGCCTTCTGCCGGGGACCTTAGGGAACTTCCCAGGGTGCCTCTGAGAGGCGAGGGATCCTGTGGAGGTGGCGGGGCCCCTCGGGACTCCGCTGGGTCTGGCGCAACGGAAGAGGGCCTCACCTCGAGGGGAGGCAGGCACCTCAGGCTTCCTCTGCGTTTCGGACTCCGACCGCAGGGTCCCTGCAGAGTTGGGACAGGAGAGTCAGGCCTCGTCTTGTCTGAGGAAGGGAACCCCGCTGGCCTCTCGAGTTGCTCAGGGGGTCTCAGGCCCCTCGTCGAGCTGTGTGTGGAACCCGCGGGTCTTTGCGGACGATGCACGGGGGTGGCAGTGCCCCTTCGTGTTGTGCCTTCACCCACAGGGTTGCCTTCGAAGAGGGGTCCGGGCCTCGGGTCCTTCTCAAGAGCGGACCGGGGAATCGGGGGCGTTCGGCCTGTGGCCCCACCCACGTGGCTCGTCTCGAATTTCCTCGTGAGACCGGCCTCATCCTGAGGCGCGCCGGGAAGGCCGGGAACCCCTTCCAGACCACGCAGGGGAATCGCCTCTCCTGTCGCGATCAGGAGGGGAGAAGGGGCTCAGAGGAAGCGGTGCCGGGACCCTCGGTGTTCCCCTCGGGGGAACCCGGCGTGTCGGGGGACTTTTGGGGGTCGCAGGAAGGCTGTCAGGGACCGTCTCGCCCTTCAGGGCGGAACAGGGGACTTCCCTTGAGACGCCGTCGCGGGCAAGGGCCTCATCTTGCCAAGCGGTGGGAACCACGTGGTTTTTCTCGAGTTGCGGCGGCATTCTCGAGTTACGACGGGGATCTCAGCCTTCCCCTTGGGTTGGCCCTGGGAAGCCCAATCTTCCCCTCGGGTTGCGAGGGAAAGCTGGGGGTGGCGCTCGAGTCACTGCAGGGCCTAAGAGACCTCACCTAAGCGTGTGTCCGGGACCTAATTTTCCTCTCCAGGGAAGGCAGGGATCTCGGGGTTGCATTCCAGGCTCCCCCGGGGAGTCAGGCCTCGTCTCGAGGGGAAGCCAAGGACTCCGCTCTCCTCTCGAGTCGCGACGCGGGTCTCTTGGAGCCCCCTGAGCGGCCTCAAGGGAGTCCAGCCTCCTCTTCCGTTTGGAGAGAGGACCCGGGATTGCTCTCCAGGCCATGCAGGAAAAGAAGGCCCTCAGCTCGCGAGGACGGGGGCGTCTCAGGGGTTTCCTCGAGCTGCGGCGCCCGTGGGGGTTTTCTCCCGAGGCACGACGAGGATCTCAGGGAGCCTCTCGTGCGGCGCCAGGGAAGTCAGGTCTCCATGCGCGTGGCGAGGGGGAGCGCGTCCTGGCTCTCGAGTCACGGGAGGGGACTAGGGCCTCGAGACGCCTTGAAGAAGGACTCTCGAGGTCTTTGTCGGGGGGCGGCGGGAAACCCTCGTGTCCCTCGCCTTCTGCCGGGGACCTTAGGGAACTTCCCAGGGTGCCTCTGAGAGGCGAGGGATCCTGTGGAGGTGGCGGGGCCCCTCGGGACTCCGCTGGGTCTGGCGCAACGGAAGAGGGCCTCACCTCGAGGGGAGGCAGGCACCTCAGGCTTCCTCTGCGTTTCGGACTCCGACCGCAGGGTCCCTGCAGAGTTGGGACAGGAGAGTCAGGCCTCGTCTTGTCTGAGGAAGGGAACCCCGCTGGCCTCTCGAGTTGCTCAGGGGGTCTCAGGCCCCTCGTCGAGCTGTGTGTGGAACCCGCGGGTCTTTGCGGACGATGCACGGGGGTGGCAGTGCCCCTTCGTGTTGTGCCTTCACCCACAGGGTTGCCTTCGAAGAGGGGTCCGGGCCTCGGGTCCTTCTCAAGAGCGGACCGGGGAATCGGGGGCGTTCGGCCTGTGGCCCCACCCACGTGGCTCGTCTCGAATTTCCTCGTGAGACCGGCCTCATCCTGAGGTGCGCCGGGAAGGCCGGGAACCCCTTCCAGACCACGCAGGGGAATCGCCTCTCCTGTCGCGATCAGGAGGGGAGAAGGGGCTCAGAGGAAGCGGTGCCGGGACCCTCGGTGTTCCCCTCGGGGGAACCCGGCGTGTCGGGGGACTTCTGGGGGTCGCAGGAAGGCTGTCAGGGACCGTCTCGCCCTTCAGGGCGGAACAGGGGACTTCCCTTGAGACGCCGTCGCGGGCAAGGGCCTCATCTTGCCAAGCGGTGGGAACCACGTGGTTTTTCTCGAGTTGCGGCGGCATTCTCGAGTTACGACGGGGATCTCAGCCTTCCCCTTGGGTTGGCCCTGGGAAGCCCAATCTTCCCCTCGGGTTGCGAGGGAAAGCTGGGGGTGGCGCTCGAGTCACTGCAGGGCCTAAGAGACCTCACCTAAGCGTGTGTCCGGGACCTAATTTTCCTCTCCAGGGAAGGCAGGGATCTCGGGGTTGCATTCCAGGCTCCCCCGGGGAGTCAGGCCTCGTCTCGAGGGGAAGCCAAGGACTCCGCTCTCCTCTCGAGTCGCGACGCGGGTCTCTTGGAGCCCCCTGAGCGGCCTCAAGGGAGTCCAGCCTCCTCTTCCGTTTGGAGAGAGGACCCGGGATTGCTCTCCAGGCCATGCAGGAAAAGAAGGCCCTCAGCTCGCGAGGACGGGGGCGTCTCAGGGGTTTCCTCGAGCTGCGGCGCCCGTGGGGGTTTTCTCCCGAGGCACGACGAGGATCTCAGGGAGCCTCTCGTGCGGCGCCAGGGAAGTCAGGTCTCCATGCGCGTGGCGAGGGGGAGCGCGTCCTGGCTCTCGAGTCACGGGAGGGGACTAGGGCCTCGAGACGCCTTGAAGAAGGACTCTCGAGGTCTTTGTCGGGGGGCGGCGGGAAACCCTCGTGTCCCTCGCCTTCTGCCGGGGACCTTAGGGAACTTCCCAGGGTGCCTCTGAGAGGCGAGGGATCCTGTGGAGGTGGCGGGGCCCCTCGGGACTCCGCTGGGTCTGGCGCAACGAAAGAGGGCCTCACCTCGAGGGGAGGCAGGCACCTCAGGCTTCCTCTGCGTTTCGGACTCCGACCGCAGGGTCCCTGCAGAGTTGGGACAGGAGAGTCAGGCCTCGTCTTGTCTGAGGAAGGGAACCCCGCTGGCCTCTCGAGTTGCTCAGGGGGTCTCAGGCCCCTCGTCGAGCTGTGTGTGGAACCCGCCGGTCTTTGCGGACGATGCACGGGGGTGGCAGTGCCCCTTCGTGTTGTGCCTTCACCCACAGGGTTGCCTTCGAAGAGGGGTCCGGGCCTCGGGTCCTTCTCAAGAGCGGACCGGGGAATCGGGGGCGTTCGGCCTGTGGCCCCACCCACGTGGCTCGTCTCGAATTTCCTCGTGAGACCGGCCTCATCCTGAGGCGCGCCGGGAAGGCCGGGAACCCCTTCCAGACCACGCAGGGGAATCGCCTCTCCTGTCGCGATCAGGAGGGGAGAAGGGGCTCAGAGGAAGCGGTGCCGGGACCCTCGGTGTTCCCCTCGGGGGAACCCGGCGTGTCGGGGGACTTTTGGGGGTCGCAGGAAGGCTGTCAGGGACCGTCTCGCCCTTCAGGGCGGAACAGGGGACTTCCCCTGAGACGCCGTCGCGGGCAAGGGCCTCATCTTGCCAAGCGGTGGGAACCACGTGGTTTTTCTCGAGTTGCGGCGGCATTCTCGAGTTACGACGGGGATCTCAGCCTTCCCCTTGGGTTGGCCCTGGGAAGCCCAATCTTCCCCTCGGGTTGCGAGGGAAAGCTGGGGGTGGCGCTCGAGTCACTGCAGGGCCTAAGAGACCTCACCTAAGCGTGTGTCCGGGACCTAATTTTCCTCTCCAGGGAAGGCAGGGATCTCGGGGCTGCATTCCAGGTTCCCCCGGGGAGTCAGGCCTCATCTCGAGGGGAAGCCAAGGACTCCGCTCTCCTCTCGAGTCGCGACGCGGGGCTCTTGGAGCCCCCTGAGCGGCCTCAAGGGAGTCCAGCCTCCTCTTCCGTTTGGAGAGAGGACCCGGGATTGCTCTCCAGGCCATGCAGGAAAAGAAGGCCCTCAGCTCGCGAGGACGGGGGCGTCTCAGGGGTTTCCTCGAGCTGCGGCGCCCGTGGGGGTTTTCTCCCGAGGCACGACGAGGATCTCAGGGAGCCTCTCGTGCGGCGCCAGGGAAGTCAGGTCTCCATGCGCGTGGCGAGGGGGAGCGCGTCCTGGCTCTCGAGTCACGGGAGGGGACTAGGGCCTCGAGACGCGTTGAAGAAGGACTCTCGAGGTCTTTGTCGGGGGGCGGCGGGAAACCCTCGTGTCTCTTGCCTTCTGCCGGGGACCTTAGGGAACTTCCCAGGGTGCCTCTGAGAGGCGAGGGATCCTGTGGAGGTGGCGGGGCCCCTCGGGACTCCGCTGGGTCTGGCGCAACGAAAGAGGGCCTCACCTCGAGGGGAGGCAGGCACCTCAGGCTTCCTCTGCGTTTCGGACTCCGACCGCAGGGTCCCTGCAGAGTTGGGACAGGAGAGTCAGGCCTCGTCTTGTCTGAGGAAGGGAACCCCGCTGGCCTCTCGAGTTGCTCAGGGGGTCTCAGGCCCCTCGTCGAGCTGTGTGTGGAACCCGCGGGTCTTTGCGGACGATGCACGGGGGTGGCAGTGCCCCTTCGTGTTGTGCCTTCACCCACAGGGTTGCCTTCGAAGAGGGGTCCGGGCCTCGGGTCCTTCTCAAGAGCGGACCGGGGAATCGGGGGCGTTCGGCCTGTGGCCCCACCCACGTGGCTCGTCTCGAATTTCCTCGTGAGACCGGCCTCATCCTGAGGCGCGCCGGGAAGGCCGGGAACCCCTTCCAGACCACGCAGGGGAATCGCCTCTCCTGTCGCGATCAGGAGGGGAGAAGGGGCTCAGAGGAAGCGGTGCCGGGACCCTCGGTGTTCCCCTCGGGGGAACCCGGCGTGTCGGGGGACTTCTGGGGGTCGCAGGAAGGCTGTCAGGGACCGTCTCGCCCTTCAGGGCGGAACAGGGGACTTCCCTTGAGACGCCGTCGCGGGCAAGGGCCTCATCTTGCCAAGCGGTGGGAACCACGTGGTTTTTCTCGAGTTGCGGCGGCATTCTCGAGTTACGACGGGGATCTCAGCCTTCCCCTTGGGTTGGCCCTGGGAAGCCCAATCTTCCCCTCGGGTTGCGAGGGAAAGCTGGGGGTGGCGCTCGAGTCACTGCAGGGCCTAAGAGACCTCACCTAAGCGTGTGTCCGGGACCTAATTTTCCTCTCCAGGGAAGGCAGGGATCTCGGGGTTGCATTCCAGGCTCCCCCGGGGAGTCAGGCCTCGTCTCGAGGGGAAGCCAAGGACTCCGCTCTCCTCTCGAGTCGCGACGCGGGTCTCTTGGAGCCCCCTGAGCGGCCTCAAGGGAGTCCAGCCTCCTCTTCCGTTTGGAGAGAGGACCCGGGATTGCTCTCCAGGCCATGCAGGAAAAGAAGGCCCTCAGCTCGCGAGGACGGGGGCGTCTCAGGGGTTTCCTCGAGCTGCGGCGCCCGTGGGGGTTTTCTCTCGAGGCACGACGAGGATCTCAGGGAGCCTCTCGTGCGGCGCCAGGGAAGTCAGGTCTCCATGCGCGTGGCGAGGGGGAGCGCGTCCTGGCTCTCGAGTCACGGGAGGGGACTAGGGCCTCGAGACGCCTTGAAGAAGGACTCTCGAGGTCTTTGTCGGGGGGCGGCGGGAAACCCTCGTGTCCCTCGCCTTCTGCCGGGGACCTTAGGGAACTTCCCAGGGTGCCTCTGAGAGGCGAGGGATCCTGTGGAGGTGGCGGGGCCCCTCGGGACTCCGCTGGGTCTGGCGCAACGGAAGAGGGCCTCACCTCGAGGGGAGGCAGGCACCTCAGGCTTCCTCTGCGTTTCGGACTCCGACCGCAGGGTCCCTGCAGAGTTTGGACAGGAGAGTCAGGCCTCGTCTTGTCTGAGGAAGGGAACCCCGCTGGCCTCTCGAGTTGCTCAGGGGGTCTCAGGCCCCTCGTCGAGCTGTGTGTGGAACCCGCGGGTCTTTGCGGACGATGCACGGGGGTGGCAGTGCCCCTTCGTGTTGTGCCTTCACCCACAGGGTTGCCTTCGAAGAGGGGTCCGGGCCTCGGGTCCTTCTCAAGAGCGGACCGGGGAATCGGGGGCGTTTGGCCTGTGGCCCCACCCACGTGGCTCGTCTCGAATTTCCTCGTGAGACCGGCCTCATCCTGAGGTGCGCCGGGAAGGCCGGGAACCCCTTCCAGACCACGCAGGGGAATCGCCTCTCCTGTCGCGATCAGGAGGGGAGAAGGGGCTCAGAGGAAGCGGTGCCGGGACCCTCGGTGTTCCCCTCGGGGGAACCCGGCGTGTCGGGGGACTTCTGGGGGTCGCAGGAAGGCTGTCAGGGACCGTCTCGCCCTTCAGGGCGGAACAGGGGACTTCCCTTGAGACGCCGTCGCGGGCAAGGGCCTCATCTTGCCAAGCGGTGGGAACCACGTGGTTTTTCTCGAGTTGCGGCGGCATTCTCGAGTTACGACGGGGATCTCAGCCTTCCCCTTGGGTTGGCCCTGGGAAGCCCAATCTTCCCCTCGGGTTGCGAGGGAAAGCTGGGGGTGGCGCTCGAGTCACTGAAGGGCCTAAGAGACCTCACCTAAGCGTGTGTCCGGGACCTAATTTTCCTCTCCAGGGAAGGCAGGGATCTCGGGGTTGCATTCCAGGCTCCCCCGGGGAGTCAGGCCTCGTCTCGAGGGGAAGCCAAGGACTCCGCTCTCCTCTCGAGTCGCGACGCGGGTCTCTTGGAGCCCCCTGAGCGGCCTCAAGGGAGTCCAGCCTCCTCTTCCGTTTGGAGAGAGGACCCGGGATTGCTCTCCAGGCCATGCAGGAAAAGAAGGCCCTCAGCTCGCGAGGACGGGGGCGTCTCAGGGGTTTCCTCGAGCTGCGGCGCCCGTGGGGGTTTTCTCCCGAGGCACGACGAGGATCTCAGGGAGCCTCTCGTGCGGCGCCAGGGAAGTCAGGTCTCCATGCGCGTGGCGAGGGGGAGCGCGTCCTGGCTCTCGAGTCACGGGAGGGGACTAGGGCCTCGAGACGCCTTGAAGAAGGACTCTCGAGGTCTTTGTCGGGGGGCGGCGGGAAACCCTCGTGTCTCTCGCCTTCTGCCGGGGACCTTAGGGAACTTCCCAGGGTGCCTCTGAGAGGCGAGGGATCCTGTGGAGGTGGCGGGGCCCCTCGGGACTCCGCTGGGTCTGGCGCAACGAAAGAGGGCCTCACCTCGAGGGGAGGCAGGCACCTCAGGCTTCCTCTGCGTTTCGGACTCCGACCGCAGGGTCCCTGCAGAGTTGGGACAGGAGAGTCAGGCCTCGTCTTGTCTGAGGAAGGGAACCCCGCTGGCCTCTCGAGTTGCTCAGGGGGTCTCAGGCCCCTCGTCGAGCTGTGTGTGGAACCCGCCGGTCTTTGCGGACGATGCACGGGGGTGGCAGTGCCCCTTCGTGTTGTGCCTTCACCCACAGGGTTGCCTTCGAAGAGGGGTCCGGGCCTCGGGTCCTTCTCAAGAGCGGACCGGGGAATCGGGGGCGTTCGGCCTGTGGCCCCACCCACGTGGCTCGTCTCGAATTTCCTCGTGAGACCGGCCTCATCCTGAGGCGCGCCGGGAAGGCCGGGAACCCCTTCCAGACCACGCAGGGGAATCGCCTCTCCTGTCGCGATCAGGAGGGGAGAAGGGGCTCAGAGGAAGCGGTGCCGGGACCCTCGGTGTTCCCCTCGGGGGAACCCGGCGTGTCGGGGGACTTTTGGGGGTCGCAGGAAGGCTGTCAGGGACCGTCTCGCCCTTCAGGGCGGAACAGGGGACTTCCCCTGAGACGCCGTCGCGGGCAAGGGCCTCATCTTGCCAAGCGGTGGGAACCACGTGGTTTTTCTCGAGTTGCGGCGGCATTCTCGAGTTACGACGGGGATCTCAGCCTTCCCCTTGGGTTGGCCCTGGGAAGCCCAATCTTCCCCTCGGGTTGCGAGGGAAAGCTGGGGGTGGCGCTCGAGTCACTGCAGGGCCTAAGAGACCTCACCTAAGCGTGTGTCCGGGACCTAATTTTCCTCTCCAGGGAAGGCAGGGATCTCGGGGCTGCATTCCAGGCTCCCCCGGGGAGTCAGGCCTCATCTCGAGGGGAAGCCAAGGACTCCGCTCTCCTCTCGAGTCGCGACGCGGGGCTCTTGGAGCCCCCTGAGCGGCCTCAAGGGAGTCCAGCCTCCTCTTCCGTTTGGAGAGAGGACCCGGGATTGCTCTCCAGGCCATGCAGGAAAAGAAGGCCCTCAGCTCGCGAGGACGGGGGCGTCTCAGGGGTTTCCTCGAGCTGCGGCGCCCGTGGGGGTTTTCTCCCGAGGCACGACGAGGATCTCAGGGAGCCTCTCGTGCGGCGCCAGGGAAGTCAGGTCTCCATGCGCGTGGCGAGGGGGAGCGCGTCCTGGCTCTCGAGTCACGGGAGGGGACTAGGGCCTCGAGACGCCTTGAAGAAGGACTCTCGAGGTCTTTGTCGGGGGGCGGCGGGAAACCCTCGTGTCCCTCGCCTTCTGCCGGGGACCTTAGGGAACTTCCCAGGGTGCCTCTGAGAGGCGAGGGATCCTGTGGAGGTGGCGGGGCCCCTCGGGACTCCGCTGGGTCTGGCGCAACGAAAGAGGGCCTCACCTCGAGGGGAGGCAGGCACCTCAGGCTTCCTCTGCGTTTCGGACTCCGACCGCAGGGTCCCTGCAGAGTTGGGACAGGAGAGTCAGGCCTCGTCTTGTCTGAGGAAGGGAACCCCGCTGGCCTCTCGAGTTGCTCAGGGGGTCTCAGGCCCCTCGTCGAGCTGTGTGTGGAACCCGCCGGTCTTTGCGGACGATGCACGGGGGTGGCAGTGCCCCTTCGTGTTGTGCCTTCACCCACAGGGTTGCCTTCGAAGAGGGGTCCGGGCCTCGGGTCCTTCTCAAGAGCGGACCGGGGAATCGGGGGCGTTCGGCCTGTGGCCCCACCCACGTGGCTCGTCTCGAATTTCCTCGTGAGACCGGCCTCATCCTGAGGCGCGCCGGGAAGGCCGGGAAACCCTTCCAGACCACGCAGGGGAGTCGCCTCTCCTGTCGCGATCAGGAGGGGAGAAGGGGCTCAGAGGAAGCGGTGCCGGGACCCTCGGTGTTCCCCTCGGGGGAACCCGGCGTGTCGGGGGACTTTTGGGGGTCGCAGGAAGGCTGTCAGGGACCGTCTCGCCCTTCAGGGCGGAACAGGGGACTTCCCCTGAGACGCCGTCGCGGGCAAGGGCCTCATCTTGCCAAGCGGTGGGAACCACGTGGTTTTTCTCGAGTTGCGGCGGCATTCTCGAGTTACGACGGGGATCTCAGCCTTCCCCTTGGGTTGGCCCTGGGAAGCCCAATCTTCCCCTCGGGTTGCGAGGGAAAGCTGGGGGTGGCGCTCGAGTCACTGCAGGGCCTAAGAGACCTCACCTAAGCGTGTGTCCGGGACCTAATTTTCCTCTCCAGGGAAGGCAGGGATCTCGGGGCTGCATTCCAGGCTCCCCCGGGGAGTCAGGCCTCATCTCGAGGGGAAGCCAAGGACTCCGCTCTCCTCTCGAGTCGCGACGCGGGGCTCTTGGAGCCCCCTGAGCGGCCTCAAGGGAGTCCAGCCTCCTCTTCCGTTTGGAGAGAGGACCCGGGATTGCTCTCCAGGCCATGCAGGAAAAGAAGGCCCTCAGCTCGCGAGGACGGGGGCGTCTCAGGGGTTTCCTCGAGCTGCGGCGCCCGTGGGGGTTTTCTCCCGAGGCACGACGAGGATCTCAGGGAGCCTCTCGTGCGGCGCCAGGGAAGTCAGGTCTCCATGCGCGTGGCGAGGGGGAGCGCGTCCTGGCTCTCGAGTCACGGGAGGGGACTAGGGCCTCGAGACGCCTTGAAGAAGGACTCTCGAGGTCTTTGTCGGGGGGCGGCGGGAAACCCTCGTGTCCCTCGCCTTCTGCCGGGGACCTTAGGGAACTTCCCAGGGTGCCTCTGAGAGGCGAGGGATCCTGTGGAGGTGGCGGGGCCCCTCGGGACTCCGCTGGGTCTGGCGCAACGGAAGAGGGCCTCACCTCGAGGGGAGGCAGGCACCTCAGGCTTCCTCTGCGTTTCGGACTCCGACCGCAGGGTCCCTGCAGAGTTGGGACAGGAGAGTCAGGCCTCGTCTTGTCTGAGGAAGGGAACCCCGCTGGCCTCTCGAGTTGCTCAGGGGGTCTCAGGCCCCTCGTCGAGCTGTGTGTGGAACCCGCGGGTCTTTGCGGACGATGCACGGGGGTGGCAGTGCCCCTTCGTGTTGTGCCTTCACCCACAGGGTTGCCTTCGAAGAGGGGTCCGGGCCTCGGGTCCTTCTCAAGAGCGGACCGGGGAATCGGGGGCGTTCGGCCTGTGGCCCCACCCACGTGGCTCGTCTCGAATTTCCTCGTGAGACCGGCCTCATCCTGAGGTGCGCCGGGAAGGCCGGGAACCCCTTCCAGACCACGCAGGGGAATCGCCTCTCCTGTCGCGATCAGGAGGGGAGAAGGGGCTCAGAGGAAGCGGTGCCGGGACCCTCGGTGTTCCCCTCGGGGGAACCCGGCGTGTCGGGGGACTTCTGGGGGTCGCAGGAAGGCTGTCAGGGACCGTCTCGCCCTTCAGGGCGGAACAGGGGACTTCCCTTGAGACGCCGTCGCGGGCAAGGGCCTCATCTTGCCAAGCGGTGGGAACCACGTGGTTTTTCTCGAGTTGCGGCGGCATTCTCGAGTTACGACGGGGATCTCAGCCTTCCCCTTGGGTTGGCCCTGGGAAGCCCAATCTTCCCCTCGGGTTGCGAGGGAAAGCTGGGGGTGGCGCTCGAGTCACTGCAGGGCCTAAGAGACCTCACCTAAGCGTGTGTCCGGGACCTAATTTTCCTCTCCAGGGAAGGCAGGGATCTCGGGGTTGCATTCCAGGCTCCCCCGGGGAGTCAGGCCTCATCTCGAGGGGAAGCCAAGGACTCCGCTCTCCTCTCGAGTCGCGACGCGGGTCTCTTGGAGCCCCCTGAGCGGCCTCAAGGGAGTCCATCCTCCTCTTCCGTTTGGAGAGAGGACCCGGGATTGCTCTCCAGGCCATGCAGGAAAAGAAGGCCCTCAGCTCGCGAGGACGGGGGCGTCTCAGGGGTTTCCTCGAGCTGCGGCGCCCGTGGGGGTTTTCTCCCGAGGCACGACGAGGATCTCAGGGAGCCTCTCGTGCGGCGCCAGGGAAGTCAGGTCTCCATGCGCGTGGCGAGGGGGAGCGCGTCCTGGCTCTCGAGTCACGGGAGGGGACTAGGGCCTCGAGACGCGTTGAAGAAGGACTCTCGAGGTCTTTGTCGGGGGGCGGCGGGAAACCCTCGTTTCCCTCGCCTTCTGCCGGGGACCTTAGGGAACTTCACAGGGTGCCTCTGAGAGGCGAGGGATCCTGTGGAGGTGGCGGGGCCCCTCGGGACTCCGCTGGGTCTGGTGCAACGGAAGAGGGCCTCACCTCGAGGGGAGGCAGGCACCTCAGGCTTCCTCTGCGTTTCGGACTCCGACCGCAGGGTCCCTGCAGAGTTGGGACAGGAGAGTCAGGCCTCGTCTTGTCTGAGGAAGGGAACCCCGCTGGCCTCTCGAGTTGCTCAGGGGGTCTCAGGCCCCTCGTCGAGCTGTGTGTGGAACCCGCGGGTCTTTGCGGACGATGCACGGGGGTGGCAGTGCCCCTTCGTGTTGTGCCTTCACCCACAGGGTTGCCTTCGAAGAGGGGTCCGGGCCTCGGGTCCTTCTCAAGAGCGGACCGGGGAATCGGGGGCGTTCGGCCTGTGGCCCCACCCACGTGGCTCGTCTCGAATTTCCTCGTGAGACCGGCCTCATCCTGAGGTGCGCCGGGAAGGCCGGGAACCCCTTCCAGACCACGCAGGGGAATCGCCTCTCCTGTCGCGATCAGGAGGGGAGAAGGGGCTCAGAGGAAGCGGTGCCGGGACCCTCGGTGTTCCCCTCGGGGGAACCCGGCGTGTCGGGGGACTTCTGGGGGTCGCAGGAAGGCTGTAAGGGACCGTCTCGCCCTTCAGGGCGGAACAGGGGACTTCCCTTGAGACGCCGTCGCGGGCAAGGGCCTCATCTTGCCAAGCGGTGGGAACCACGTGGTTTTTCTCGAGTTGCGGCGGCATTCTCGAGTTACGACGGGGATCTCAGCCTTCCCCTTGGGTTGGCACTGGGAAGCCCAATCTTCCCCTCGGGTTGCGAGGGAAAGCTGGGGGTGGCGCTCGAGTCACTGCAGGGCCTAAGAGACCTCACCTAAGCGTGTGTCCGGGACCTAATTTTCCTCTCCAGGGAAGGCAGGGATCTCGGGGTTGCATTCCAGGCTCCCCCGGGGAGTCAGGCCTCGTCTCGAGGGGAAGCCAAGGACTCCGCTCTCCTCTCGAGTCGCGACGCGGGGCTCTTGGAGCCCCCTGAGCGGCCTCAAGAGAGTCCAGCCTCCTCTTCCGTTTGGAGAGAGGACCCGGGATTGCTCTCCAGGCCATGCAGGAAAAGAAGGCCCTCAGCTCGCGAGGACGGGGACATCTCAGGGGTTTCCTCAAGCTGCGGCGCCCGTGGGGGTTTTCTCCCGAGGCACGACGAGGATCTCAGGGAGCCTCTCGTGCGGCGCCAGGGAAGTCAGGTCTCCATGCGCGTGGCGAGGGGGAGCGCGTCCTGGCTCTCGAGTCACGGGAGGGGACTAGGTCCTCGAGACGCGTTGAAGAAGGACTCTCGAGGTCTTTGTCGGGGGGCGGCGGGAAACCCTCGTGTCCCTCGCCTTCTGCCGGGGACCTTAGGGAACTTCCCAGGGTGCCTCTGAGAGGCGAGGGATCCTGTGGAGGTGGCGGGGCCCCTCGGGACTCCGCTGGGTCTGGCGCAACGGAAGAGGGCCTCACCTCGAGGGGAGGCAGGCACCTCAGGCTTCCTCTGCGTTTCGGACTCCGACCGCAGGGTCCCTGCAGAGTTGGGACAGGAGAGTCAGGCCTCGTCTTGTCTGAGGAAGGGAACCCCGCTGGCCTCTCGAGTTGCTCAGGGGGTCTCAGGCCCCTCGTCGAGCTGTGTGTGGAACCCGCGGGTCTTTGCGGACGATGCACGGGGGTGGCAGTGCCCCTTCGTGTTGTGCCTTCACCCACAGGGTTGCCTTCGAAGAGGGGTCCGGGCCTCGGGTCCTTCTCAAGAGCGGACCGGGGAATCGGGGGCGTTCGGCCTGTGGCCCCACCCACGTGGCTCGTCTCGAATTTCCTCGTGAGACCGGCCTCATCCTGAGGTGCGCCGGGAAGGCCGGGAACCCCTTCCAGACCACGCAGGGGAATCGCCTCTCCTGTCGCGATCAGGAGGGGAGAAGGGGCTCAGAGGAAGCGGTGCCGGGACCCTCGGTGTTCCCCTCGGGGGAACCCGGCGTGTCGGGGGACTTCTGGGGGTCGCAGGAAGGCTGTCAGGGACCGTCTCGCCCTTCAGGGCGGAACAGGGGACTTCCCTTGAGACGCCGTCGCGGGCAAGGGCCTCATCTTGCCAAGCGGTGGGAACCACGTGGTTTTTCTCGAGTTGCGGCGGCATTCTCGAGTTACGACGGGGATCTCAGCCTTCCCCTTGGGTTGGCACTGGGAAGCCCAATCTTCCCCTCGGGTTGCGAGGGAAAGCTGGGGGTGGCGCTCGAGTCACTGCAGGGCCTAAGAGACCTCACCAAACGTGTGTCCGGGACCTAATTTTCCTCTCCAGGGAAGGCAGGGATCTCGGGGTTGCATTCCAGGCTCCCCCGGGGAGTCAGGCCTCGTCTCGAGGGGAAGCCAAGGACTCCGCTCTCCTCTCGAGTCGCGACGCGGGGCTCTTGGAGCCCCCTGAGCGGCCTCAAGGGAGTCCAGCCTCCTCTTCCGTTTGGAGAGAGGACCCGGGATTGCTCTCCAGGCCATGCAGGAAAAGAAGGCCCTCAGCTCGCGAGGACGGGGGCGTCTCAGGGGTTTCCTCGAGCTGCGGCGCCCGTGGGGGTTTTCTCCCGAGGCACGACGAGGATCTCAGGGAGCCTCTCGTGCGGCGCCAGGGAAGTCAGGTCTCCATGCGCGTGGCGAGGGGGAGCGCGTCCTGGCTCTCGAGTCACGGGAGGGGACTAGGGCCTCGAGACGCGTTGAAGAAGGACTCTCGAGGTCTTTGTCGGGGGGCGGCGGGAAACCCTCGTGTCCCTCGCCTTCTGCCGGGGACCTTAGGGAACTTCCCAGGGTGCCTCTGAGAGGCGAGGGATCCTGTGGAGGTGGCGGGGCCCCTCGGGACTCCGCTGGGTCTGGCGCAACGGAAGAGGGCCTCACCTCGAGGGGAGGCAGGCACCTCAGGCTTCCTCTGCGTTTCGGACTCCGACCGCAGGGTCCCTGCAGAGTTGGGACAGGAGAGTCAGGCCTCGTCTTGTCTGAGGAAGGGAACCCCGCTGGCCTCTCGAGTTGCTCAGGGGGTCTCAGGCCCCTCGTCGAGCTGTGTGTGGAACCCGCGGGTCTTTGCGGACGATGCACGGGGGTGGCAGTGCCCCTTCGTGTTGTGCCTTCACCCACAGGGTTGCCTTCGAAGAGGGGTCCGGGCCTCGGGTCCTTCTCAAGAGCGGACCGGGGAATCGGGGGCGTTCGGCCTGTGGCCCCACCCACGTGGCTCGTCTCGAATTTCCTCGTGAGACCGGCCTCATCCTGAGGTGCGCCGGGAAGGCCGGGAACCCCTTCCAGACCACGCAGGGGAATCGCCTCTCCTGTCGCGATCAGGAGGGGAGAAGGGGCTCAGAGGAAGCGGTGCCGGGACCCTCGGTGTTCCCCTCGGGGGAACCCGGCGTGTCGGGGGACTTTTGGGGGTCGCAGGAAGGCTGTCAGGGACCGTCTCGCCCTTCAGGGCGGAACAGGGGACTTCCCTTGAGACGCCGTCGCGGGCAAGGGCCTCAACTTGCCAAGCGGTGGGAACCACGTGGTTTTTCTCGAGTTGCGGCGGCATTCTCGAGTTACGACGGGGATCTCAGCCTTCCCCTTAGGTTGGCCCTGGGAAGCCCAATCTTCCCCTCGGGTTGCGAGGGAAAGCTGGGGGTGGCGCTCGAGTCACTGCAGGGCCTAAGAGACCTCACCTAAGCGTGTGTCCGGGACCTAATTTTCCTCTCCAGGGAAGGCAGGGATCTCGGGGTTGCATTCCAGGCTCCCCCGGGGAGTCAGGCCTCGTCTCGAGGGGAAGCCAAGGACTCCGCTCTCCTCTCGAGTCGCGACGCGGGGCTCTTGGAGCCCCCTAAGCGGCCTCAAGGGAGTCCAGCCTCCTCTTCCGTTTGGAGAGAGGACCCGGGATTGCTCTCCAGGCCATGCAGGAAAAGAAGGCCCTCAGCTCGCGAGGACGGGGGCGTCTCAGGGGTTTCCTCGAGCTGCGGCGCCCGTGGGGGTTTTCTCCCGAGGCACGACGAGGATCTCAGGGAGCCTCTCGTGCGGCGCCAGGGAAGTCAGGTCTCCATGCGCGTGGCGAGGGGGAGCGCGTCCTGGCTCTCGAGTCACGGGAGGGGACTAGGGCCTCGAGACGCGTTGAAGAAGGACTCTCGAGGTCTTTGTCGGGGGGCGGCGGGAAACCCTCGTGTCCCTCGCCTTCTGCCGGGGACCTTAGGGAACTTCCCAGGGTGCCTCTGAGAGGCGAGGGATCCTGTGGAGGTGGCGGGGCCCCTCGGGACTCCGCTGGGTCTGGCGCAACGGAAGAGGGCCTCACCTCGAGGGGAGGCAGGCACCTCAGGCTTCCTCTGCGTTTCGGACTCCGACCGCAGGGTCCCTGCAGAGTTGGGACAGGAGAGTCAGGCCTCGTCTTGTCTGAGGAAGGGAACCCCGCTGGCCTCTCGAGTTGCTCAGGGGGTCTCAGGCCCCTCGTCGAGCTGTGTGTGGAACCCGCGGGTCTTTGCGGACGATGCACGGGGGTGGCAGTGCCCCTTCGTGTTGTGCCTTCACCCACAGGGTTGCCTTCGAAGAGGGGTCCGGGCCTCGGGTCCTTCTCAAGAGCGGACCGGGGAATCGGGGGCGTTCGGCCTGTGGCCCCACCCACGTGGCTCGTCTCGAATTTCCTCGTGAGACCGGCCTCATCCTGAGGTGCGCCGGGAAGGCCGGGAACCCCTTCCAGACCACGCAGGGGAATCGCCTCTCCTGTCGCGATCAGGAGGGGAGAAGGGGCTCAGAGGAAGCGGTGCCGGGACCCTCGGTGTTCCCCTCGGGGGAACCCGGCGTGTCGGGGGACTTTTGGGGGTCGCAGGAAGGCTGTCAGGGACCGTCTCGCCCTTCAGGGCGGAACAGGGGACTTCCCTTGAGACGCCGTCGCGGGCAAGGGCCTCATCTTGCCAAGCGGTGGGAACCACGTGGTTTTTCTCGAGTTGCGGCGGCATTCTCGAGTTACGACGGGGATCTCAGCCTTCCCCTTGGGTTGGCCCTGGGAAGCCCAATCTTCCCCTCGGGTTGCGAGGGAAAGCTGGGGGTGGCGCTCGAGTCACTGCAGGGCCTAAGAGACCTCACCTAAGCGTGTGTCCGGGACCTAATTTTCCTCTCCAGGGAAGGCAGGGATCTCGGGGTTGCATTCCAGGCTCCCCCGGGGAGTCAGGCCTCGTCTCGAGGGGAAGCCAAGGACTCCGCTCTCCTCTCGAGTCGCGACGCGGGTCTCTTGGAGCCCCCTGAGCGGCCTCAAGGGAGTCCAGCCTCCTCTTCCGTTTGGAGAGAGGACCCGGGATTGCTCTCCAGGCCATGCAGGAAAAGAAGGCCCTCAGCTCGCGAGGACGGGGGCGTCTCAGGGGTTTCCTCGAGCTGCGGCGCCCGTGGGGGTTTTCTCCCGAGGCACGACGAGGATCTCAGGGAGCCTCTCGTGCGGCGCCAGGGAAGTCAGGTCTCCATGCGCGTGGCGAGGGGGAGCGCGTCCTGGCTCTCGAGTCACGGGAGGGGACTAGGGCCTCGAGACGCGTTGAAGAAGGACTCTCGAGGTCTTTGTCGGGGGGCGGCGGGAAACCCTCGTGTCCCTCGCCTTCTGCCGGGGACCTTAGGGAACTTCCCAGGGTGCCTCTGAGAGGCGAGGGATCCTGTGGAGGTGGCGGGGCCCCTCGGGACTCCGCTGGGTCTGGCGCAACGGAAGAGGGCCTCACCTCGAGGGGAGGCAGGCACCTCAGGCTTCCTCTGCGTTTCGGACTCCGACCGCAGGGTCCCTGCAGAGTTGGGACAGGAGAGTCAGGCCTCGTCTTGTCTGAGGAAGGGAACCCCGCTGGCCTCTCGAGTTGCTCAGGGGGTCTCAGGCCCCTCGTCGAGCTGTGTGTGGAACCCGCGGGTCTTTGCGGACGATGCACGGGGGTGGCAGTGCCCCTTCGTGTTGTGCCTTCACCCACAGGGTTGCCTTCGAAGAGGGGTCCGGGCCTCGGGTCCTTCTCAAGAGCGGACCGGGGAATCGGGGGCGTTCGGCCTGTGGCCCCACCCACGTGGCTCGTCTCGAATTTCCTCGTGAGACCGGCCTCATCCTGAGGTGCGCCGGGAAGGCCGGGAACCCCTTCCAGACCACGCAGGGGAATCGCCTCTCCTGTCGCGATCAGGAGGGGAGAAGGGGCTCAGAGGAAGCGGTGCCGGGACCCTCGGTGTTCCCCTCGGGGGAACCCGGCGTGTCGGGGGACTTTTGGGGGTCGCAGGAAGGCTGTCAGGGACCGTCTCGCCCTTCAGGGCGGAACAGGGGACTTCCCTTGAGACGCCGTCGCGGGCAAGGGCCTCATCTTGCCAAGCGGTGGGAACCACGTGGTTTTTCTCGAGTTGCGGCGCCATTCTCGAGTTACGACGGGGATCTCAGCCTTCCCCTTGGGTTGGCCCTGGGAAGCCCAATCTTCCCCTCGGGTTGCGAGGGAACGCTGGGGGTGGCGCTCGAGTCACTGCAGGGCCTAAGAGACCTCACCTAAGCGTGTGTCCGGGACCTAATTTTCCTCTCCAGGGAAGGCAGGGATCTCGGGGTTGCATTCCAGGCTCCCCCGGGGAGTCAGGCCTCGTCTCGAGGGGAAGCCAAGGACTCCGCTCTCCTCTCGAGTCGCGACGCGGGGCTCTTGGAGCCCCCTGAGCGGCCTCAAGGGAGTCCAGCCTCCTCTTCCGTTTGGAGAGAGGACCCGGGATTGCTCTCCAGGCCATGCAGGAAAAGAAGGCCCTCAGCTCGCGAGGACGGGGGCGTCTCAGGGGTTTCCTCGAGCTGCGGCGCCCGTGGGGGTTTTCTCCCGAGGCACGACGAGGATCTCAGGGAGCCTCTCGTGCGGCGCCAGGGAAGTCAGGTCTCCATGCGCGTGGCGAGGGGGAGCGCGTCCTGGCTCTCGAGTCACGGGAGGGGACTAGGGCCTCGAGACGCGTTGAAGAAGGACTCTCGAGGTCTTTGTCGGGGGGCGGCGGGAAACCCTCGTGTCCCTCGCCTTCTGCCGGGGACCTTAGGGAACTTCCCAGGGTGCCTCTGAGAGGCGAGGGATCCTGTGGAGGTGGCGGGGCCCCTCGGGACTCCGCTGGGTCTGGCGCAACGGAAGAGGGCCTCACCTCGAGGGGAGGCAGGCACCTCAGGCTTCCTCTGCGTTTCGGACTCCGACCGCAGGGTCCCTGCAGAGTTGGGACAGGAGAGTCAGGCCTCGTCTTGTCTGAGGAAGGGAACCCCGCTGGCCTCTCGAGTTGCTCAGGGGGTCTCAGGCCCCTCGTCGAGCTGTGTGTGGAACCCGCGGGTCTTTGCGGACGATGCACGGGGGTGGCAGTGCCCCTTCGTGTTGTGCCTTCACCCACAGGGTTGCCTTCGAAGAGGGGTCCGGGCCTCGGGTCCTTCTCAAGAGCGGACCGGGGAATCGGGGGCGTTCGGCCTGTGGCCCCACCCACGTGGCTCGTCTCGAATTTCCTCGTGAGACCGGCCTCATCCTGAGGTGCGCCGGGAAGGCCGGGAACCCCTTCCAGACCACGCAGGGGAATCGCCTCTCCTGTCGCGATCAGGAGGGGAGAAGGGGCTCAGAGGAAGCGCTGCCGGGACCCTCGGTGTTCCCCTCGGGGGAACCCGGCGTGTCGGGGGACTTTTGGGGGTCGCAGGAAGGCTGTCAGGGACCGTCTCGCCCTTCAGGGCGGAACAGGGGACTTCCCTTGAGACGCCGTCGCGGGCAAGGGCCTCATCTTGCCAAGCGGTGGGAACCACGTGGTTTTTCTCGAGTTGCGGCGGCATTCTCGAGTTACGACGGGGATCTCAGCCTTCCCCTTGGGTTGGCCCTGGGAAGCCCAATCTTCCCCTCGGGTTGCGAGGGAAAGCTGGGGGTGGCGCTCGAGTCACTGCAGGGCCTAAGAGACCTCACCTAAGCGTGTGTCCGGGACCTAATTTTCCTCTCCAGGGAAGGCAGGGATCTCGGGGTTGCATTCCAGGCTCCCCCGGGGAGTCAGGCCTCGTCTCGAGGGGAAGCCAAGGACTCCGCTCTCCTCTCGAGTCGCGACGCGGGTCTCTTGGAGCCCCCTGAGCGGCCTCAAGGGAGTCCAGCCTCCTCTTCCGTTTGGAGAGAGGACCCGGGATTGCTCTCCAGGCCATGCAGGAAAAGAAGGCCCTCAGCTCGCGAGGACGGGGGCGTCTCAGGGGTTTCCTCGAGCTGCGGCGCCCGTGGGGGTTTTCTCCCGAGGCACGACGAGGATCTCAGGGAGCCTCTCGTGCGGCGCCAGGGAAGTCAGGTCTCCATGCGCGTGGCGAGGGGGAGCGCGTCCTGGCTCTCGAGTCACGGGAGGGGACTAGGGCCTCGAGACGCGTTGAAGAAGGACTCTCGAGGTCTTTGTCGGGGGGCGGCGGGAAACCCTCGTGTCCCTCGCCTTCTGCCGGGGACCTTAGGGAACTTCCCAGGGTGCCTCTGAGAGGCGAGGGATCCTGTGGAGGTGGCGGGGCCCCTCGGGACTCCGCTGGGTCTGGCGCAACGGAAGAGGGCCTCACCTCGAGGGGAGGCAGGCACCTCAGGCTTCCTCTGCGTTTCGGACTCCGACCGCAGGGTCCCTGCAGAGTTGGGACAGGAGAGTCAGGCCTCGTCTTGTCTGAGGAAGGGAACCCCGCTGGCCTCTCGAGTTGCTCAGGGGGTCTCAGGCCCCTCGTCGAGCTGTGTGTGGAACCCGCGGGTCTTTGCGGACGATGCACGGGGGTGGCAGTGCCCCTTCGTGTTGTGCCTTCACCCACAGGGTTGCCTTCGAAGAGGGGTCCGGGCCTCGGGTCCTTCTCAAGAGCGGACCGGGGAATCGGGGGCGTTCGGCCTGTGGCCCCACCCACGTGGCTCGTCTCGAATTTCCTCGTGAGACCGGCCTCATCCTGAGGTGCGCCGGGAAGGCCGGGAACCCCTTCCAGACCACGCAGGGGAATCGCCTCTCCTGTCGCGATCAGGAGGGGAGAAGGGGCTCAGAGGAAGCGGTGCCGGGACCCTCGGTGTTCCCCTCGGGGGAACCCGGCGTGTCGGGGGACTTTTGGGGGTCGCAGGAAGGCTGTCAGGGACCGTCTCGCCCTTCAGGGCGGAACAGGGGACTTCCCTTGAGACGCCGTCGCGGGCAAGGGCCTCATCTTGCCAAGCGGTGGGAACCACGTGGTTTTTCTCGAGTTGCGGCGGCATTCTCGAGTTACGACGGGGATCTCAGCCTTCCCCTTGGGTTGGCCCTGGGAAGCCCAATCTTCCCCTCGGGTTGCGAGGGAACGCTGGGGGTGGCGCTCGAGTCACTGCAGGGCCTAAGAGACCTCACCTAAGCGTGTGTCCGGGACCTAATTTTCCTCTCCAGGGAAGGCAGGGATCTCGGGGTTGCATTCCAGGCTCCCCCGGGGAGTCAGGCCTCGTCTCGAGGGGAAGCCAAGGACTCCGCTCTCCTCTCGAGTCGCGACGCGGGTCTCTTGGAGCCCCCTGAGCGGCCTCAAGGGAGTCCAGCCTCCTCTTCCGTTTGGAGAGAGGACCCGGGATTGCTCTCCAGGCCATGCAGGAAAAGAAGGCCCTCAGCTCGCGAGGACGGGGGCGTCTCAGGGGTTTCCTCGAGCTGCGGCGCCCGTGGGGGTTTTCTCCCGAGGCACGACGAGGATCTCAGGGAGCCTCTCGTGCGGCGCCAGGGAAGTCAGGTCTCCATGCGCGTGGCGAGGGGGAGCGCGTCCTGGCTCTCGAGTCACGGGAGGGGACTAGGGCCTCGAGACGCGTTGAAGAAGGACTCTCGAGGTCTTTGTCGGGGGGCGGCGGGAAACCCTCGTGTCCCTCGCCTTCTGCCGGGGACCTTAGGGAACTTCCCAGGGTGCCTCTGAGAGGCGAGGGATCCTGTGGAGGTGGCGGGGCCCCTCGGGACTCCGCTGGGTCTGGCGCAACGGAAGAGGGCCTCACCTCGAGGGGAGGCAGGCACCTCAGGCTTCCTCTGCGTTTCGGACTCCGACCGCAGGGTCCCTGCAGAGTTGGGACAGGAGAGTCAGGCCTCGTCTTGTCTGAGGAAGGGAACCCCGCTGGCCTCTCGAGTTGCTCAGGGGGTCTCAGGCCCCTCGTCGAGCTGTGTGTGGAACCCGCGGGTCTTTGCGGACGATGCACGGGGGTGGCAGTGCCCCTTCGTGTTGTGCCTTCACCCACAGGGTTGCCTTCGAAGAGGGGTCCGGGCCTCGGGTCCTTCTCAAGAGCGGACCGGGGAATCGGGGGCGTTCGGCCTGTGGCCCCACCCACGTGGCTCGTCTCGAATTTCCTCGTGAGACCGGCCTCATCCTGAGGTGCGCCGGGAAGGCCGGGAACCCCTTCCAGACCACGCAGGGGAATCGCCTCTCCTGTCGCGATCAGGAGGGGAGAAGGGGCTCAGAGGAAGCGGTGTCGGGACCCTCGGTGTTCCCCTCGGGGGAACCCGGCGTGTCGGGGGACTTCTGGGGGTCGCAGGAAGGCTGTCAGGGACCGTCTCGCCCTTCAGGGCGGAACAGGGGACTTCCCTTGAGACGCCGTCGCGGGCAAGGGCCTCATCTTGCCAAGCGGTGGGAACCACGTGGTTTTTCTCGAGTTGCGGCGGCATTCTCGAGTTACGACGGGGATCTCAGCCTTCCCCTTGGGTTGGCCCTGGGAAGCCCAATCTTCCCCTCGGGTTGCGAGGGAAAGCTGGGGGTGGCGCTCGAGTCACTGCAGGGCCTAAGAGACCTCACCTAAGCGTGTGTCCGGGACCTAATTTTCCTCTCCAGGGAAGGCAGGGATCTCGGGGTTGCATTCCAGGCTCCCCCGGGGAGTCAGGCCTCGTCTCGAGGGGAAGCCAAGGACTCCGCTCTCCTCTCGAGTCGCGACGCGGGTCTCTTGGAGCCCCCTGAGCGGCCTCAAGGGAGTCCAGCCTCCTCTTCCGTTTAGAGAGAGGACCCGGGATTGCTCTCCAGGCCATGCAGGAAAAGAAGGCCCTCAGCTCGCGAGGACGGGGGCGTCTCAGGGGTTTCCTCGAGCTGCGGCGCCCGTGGGGGTTTTCTCCCGAGGCACGACGAGGATCTCAGGGAGCCTCTCGTGCGGCGCCAGGGAAGTCAGGTCTCCATGCGCGTGGCGAGGGGGAGCGCGTCCTGGCTCTCGAGTCACGGGAGGGGACTAGGGCCTCGAGACGCGTTGAAGAAGGACTCTCGAGGTCTTTGTCGGGGGGCGGCGGGAAACCCTCGTGTCCCTCGCCTTCTGCCGGGGACCTTAGGGAACTTCCCAGGGTGCCTCTGAGAGGCGAGGGATCCTGTGGAGGTGGCGGGGCCCCTCGGGACTCCGCTGGGTCTGGCGCAACGGAAGAGGGCCTCACCTCGAGGGGAGGCAGGCACCTCAGGCTTCCTCTGCGTTTCGGACTCCGACCGCAGGGTCCCTGCAGAGTTGGGACAGGAGAGTCAGGCCTCGTCTTGTCTGAGGAAGGGAACCCCGCTGGCCTCTCGAGTTGCTCAGGGGGTCTCAGGCCCCTCGTCGAGCTGTGTGTGGAACCCGCGGGTCTTTGCGGACGATGCACGGGGGTGGCAGTGCCCCTTCGTGTTGTGCCTTCACCCACAGGGTTGCCTTCGAAGAGGGGTCCGGGCCTCGGGTCCTTCTCAAGAGCGGACCGGGGAATCGGGGGCGTTCGGCCTGTGGCCCCACCCACGTGGCTCGTCTCGAATTTCCTCGTGAGACCGGCCTCATCCTGAGGTGCGCCGGGAAGGCCGGGAACCCCTTCCAGACCACGCAGGGGAATCGCCTCTCCTGTCGCGATCAGGAGGGGAGAAGGGGCTCAGAGAAGCGGTGTCGGGACCCTCGGTGTTCCCCTCGGGGCAACCCGGCGTGTCGGGGGACTTTTGGGGGTCGCAGGAAGGCTGTCAGGGACCGTCTCGCCCTTCAGGGCGGAACAGGGGACTTCCCTTGAGACGCCGTCGCGGGCAAGGGCCTCATCTTGCCAAGCGGTGGGAACCACGTGGTTTTTCTCGAGTTGCGGCGGCATTCTCGAGTTACGACGGGGATCTCAGCCTTCCCCTTGGGTTGGCCCTGGGAAGCCCAATCTTCCCCTCGGGTTGCGAGGGAAAGCTGGGGGTGGCGCTCGAGTCACTGCAGGGCCTAAGAGACCTCACCTAAGCGTGTGTCCGGGACCTAATTTTCCTCTCCAGGGAAGGCAGGGATCTCGGGGTTGCATTCCAGGCTCCCCCGGGGAGTCAGGCCTCGTCTCGAGGGGAAGCCAAGGACTCCGCTCTCCTCTCGAGTCGCGACGCGGGTCTCTTGGAGCCCCCTGAGCGGCCTCAAGGGAGTCCAGCCTCCTCTTCCGTTTGGAGAGAGGACCCGGGATTGCTCTCCAGGCCATGCAGGAAAAGAAGGCCCTCAGCTCGCGAGGACGGGGGCGTCTCAGGGGTTTCCTCGAGCTGCGGCGCCCGTGGGGGTTTTCTCCCGAGGCACGACGAGGATCTCAGGGAGCCTCTCGTGCGGCGCCAGGGAAGTCAGGTCTCCATGCGCGTGGCGAGGGGGAGCGCGTCCTGGCTCTCGAGTCACGGGAGGGGACTAGGGCCTCGAGACGCGTTGAAGAAGGACTCTCGAGGTCTTTGTCGGGGGGCGGCGGGAAACCCTCGTGTCCCTCGCCTTCTGCCGGGGACCTTAGGGAACTTCCCAGGGTGCCTCTGAGAGGCGAGGGATCCTGTGGAGGTGGCGGGGCCCCTCGGGACTCCGCTGGGTCTGGCGCAACGGAAGAGGGCCTCACCTCGAGGGGAGGCAGGCACCTCAGGCTTCCTCTGCGTTTCGCACTCCGACCGCAGGGTCCCTGCAGAGTTGGGACAGGAGAGTCAGGCCTCGTCTTGTCTGAGGAAGGGAACCCCGCTGGCCTCTCGAGTTGCTCAGGGGGTCTCAGGCCCCTCGTCGAGCTGTGTGTGGAACCCGCGGGTCTTTGCGGACGATGCACGGGGGTGGCAGTGCCCCTTCGTGTTGTGCCTTCACCCACAGGGTTGCCTTCGAAGAGGGGTCCGGGCCTCGGGTCCTTCTCAAGAGCGGACCGGGGAATCGGGGGCGTTCGGCCTGTGGCCCCACCCACGTGGCTCGTCTCGAATTTCCTCGTGAGACCGGCCTCATCCTGAGGTGCGCCGGGAAGGCCGGGAACCCCTTCCAGACCACGCAGGGGAATCGCCTCTCCTGTCGCGATCAGGAGGGGAGAAGGGGCTCAGAGGAAGCGGTGCCGGGACCCTCGGTGTTCCCCTCGGGGGAACCCGGCGTGTCGGGGGACTTTTGGGGGTCGCAGGAAGGCTGTCAGGGACCGTCTCGCCCTTCAGGGCGGAACAGGGGACTTCCCTTGAGACGCCGTCGCGGGCAAGGGCCTCATCTTGCCAAGCGGTGGGAACCACGTGGTTTTTCTCGAGTTGCGGCGGCATTCTCGAGTTACGACGGGGATCTCAGCCTTCCCCTTGGGTTGGCCCTGGGAAGCCCAATCTTCCCCTCGGGTTGCGAGGGAACGCTGGGGGTGGCGCTCGAGTCACTGCAGGGCCTAAGAGACCTCACCTAAGCGTGTGTCCGGGACCTAATTTTCCTCTCCAGGGAAGGCAGGGATCTCGGGGTTGCATTCCAGGCTCCCCCGGGGAGTCAGGCCTCGTCTCGAGGGGAAGCCAAGGACTCCGCTCTCCTCTCGAGTCGCGACGCGGGTCTCTTGGAGCCCCCTGAGCGGCCTCAAGGGAGTCCAGCCTCCTCTTCCGTTTGGAGAGAGGACCCGGGATTGCTCTCCAGGCCATGCAGGAAAAGAAGGCCCTCAGCTCGCGAGGACGGGGGCGTCTCAGGGGTTTCCTCGAGCTGCGGCGCCCGTGGGGGTTTTCTCCCGAGGCACGACGAGGATCTCAGGGAGCCTCTCGTGCGGCGCCAGGGAAGTCAGGTCTCCATGCGCGTGGCGAGGGGGAGCGCGTCCTGGCTCTCGAGTCACGGGAGGGGACTAGGGCCTCGAGACGCGTTGAAGAAGGACTCTCGAGGTCTTTGTCGGGGGGCGGCGGGAAACCCTCGTGTCCCTCGCCTTCTGCCGGGGACCTTAGGGAACTTCCCAGGGTGCCTCTGAGAGGCGAGGGATCCTGTGGAGGTGGCGGGGCCCCTCGGGACTCCGCTGGGTCTGGCGCAACGGAAGAGGGCCTCACCTCGAGGGGAGGCAGGCACCTCAGGCTTCCTCTGCGTTTCGGACTCCGACCGCAGGGTCCCTGCAGAGTTGGGACAGGAGAGTCAGGCCTCGTCTTGTCTGAGGAAGGGAACCCCGCTGGCCTCTCGAGTTGCTCAGGGGGTCTCAGGCCCCTCGTCGAGCTGTGTGTGGAACCCGCGGGTCTTTGCGGACGATGCACGGGGGTGGCAGTGCCCCTTCGTGTTGTGCCTTCACCCACAGGGTTGCCTTCGAAGAGGGGTCCGGGCCTCGGGTCCTTCTCAAGAGCGGACCGGGGAATCGGGGGCGTTCGGCCTGTGGCCCCACCCACGTGGCTCGTCTCGAATTTCCTCGTGAGACCGGCCTCATCCTGAGGTGCGCCGGGAAGGCCGGGAACCCCTTCCAGACCACGCAGGGGAATCGCCTCTCCTGTCGCGATCAGGAGGGGAGAAGGGGCTCAGAGAAGCGGTGTCGGGACCCTCGGTGTTCCCCTCGGGGCAACCCGGCGTGTCGGGGGACTTTTGGGGGTCGCAGGAAGGCTGTCAGGGACCGTCTCGCCCTTCAGGGCGGAACAGGGGACTTCCCTTGAGACGCCGTCGCGGGCAAGGGCCTCATCTTGCCAAGCGGTGGGAACCACGTGGTTTTTCTCGAGTTGCGGCGGCATTCTCGAGTTACGACGGGGATCTCAGCCTTCCCCTTGGGTTGGCCCTGGGAAGCCCAATCTTCCCCTCGGGTTGCGAGGGAAAGCTGGGGGTGGCGCTCGAGTCACTGCAGGGCCTAAGAGACCTCACCTAAGCGTGTGTCCGGGACCTAATTTTCCTCTCCAGGGAAGGCAGGGATCTCGGGGTTGCATTCCAGGCTCCCCCGGGGAGTCAGGCCTCGTCTCGAGGGGAAGCCAAGGACTCCGCTCTCCTCTCGAGTCGCGACGCGGGTCTCTTGGAGCCCCCTGAGCGGCCTCAAGGGAGTCCAGCCTCCTCTTCCGTTTAGAGAGAGGACCCGGGATTGCTCTCCAGGCCATGCAGGAAAAGAAGGCCCTCAGCTCGCGAGGACGGGGGCGTCTCAGGGGTTTCCTCGAGCTGCGGCGCCCGTGGGGGTTTTCTCCCGAGGCACGACGAGGATCTCAGGGAGCCTCTCGTGCGGCGCCAGGGAAGTCAGGTCTCCATGCGCGTGGCGAGGGGGAGCGCGTCCTGGCTCTCGAGTCACGGGAGGGGACTAGGGCCTCGAGACGCGTTGAAGAAGGACTCTCGAGGTCTTTGTCGGGGGGCGGCGGGAAACCCTCGTGTCCCTCGCCTTCTGCCGGGGACCTTAGGGAACTTCCCAGGGTGCCTCTGAGAGGCGAGGGATCCTGTGGAGGTGGCGGGGCCCCTCGGGACTCCGCTGGGTCTGGCGCAACGGAAGAGGGCCTCACCTCGAGGGGAGGCAGGCACCTCAGGCTTCCTCTGCGTTTCGGACTCCGACCGCAGGGTCCCTGCAGAGTTGGGACAGGAGAGTCAGGCCTCGTCTTGTCTGAGGAAGGGAACCCCGCTGGCCTCTCGAGTTGCTCAGGGGGTCTCAGGCCCCTCGTCGAGCTGTGTGTGGAACCCGCGGGTCTTTGCGGACGATGCACGGGGGTGGCAGTGCCCCTTCGTGTTGTGCCTTCACCCACAGGGTTGCCTTCGAAGAGGGGTCCGGGCCTCGGGTCCTTCTCAAGAGCGGACCGGGGAATCGGGGGCGTTCGGCCTGTGGCCCCACCCACGTGGCTCGTCTCGAATTTCCTCGTGAGACCGGCCTCATCCTGAGGTGCGCCGGGAAGGCCGGGAACCCCTTCCAGACCACGCAGGGGAATCGCCTCTCCTGTCGCGATCAGGAGGGGAGAAGGGGCTCAGAGAAGCGGTGTCGGGACCCTCGGTGTTCCCCTCGGGGCAACCCGGCGTGTCGGGGGACTTTTGGGGGTCGCAGGAAGGCTGTCAGGGACCGTCTCGCCCTTCAGGGCGGAACAGGGGACTTCCCTTGAGACGCCGTCGCGGGCAAGGGCCTCATCTTGCCAAGCGGTGGGAACCACGTGGTTTTTCTCGAGTTGCGGCGGCATTCTCGAGTTACGACGGGGATCTCAGCCTTCCCCTTGGGTTGGCCCTGGGAAGCCCAATCTTCCCCTCGGGTTGCGAGGGAAAGCTGGGGGTGGCGCTCGAGTCACTGCAGGGCCTAAGAGACCTCACCTAAGCGTGTGTCCGGGACCTAATTTTCCTCTCCAGGGAAGGCAGGGATCTCGGGGTTGCATTCCAGGCTCCCCCGGGGAGTCAGGCCTCGTCTCGAGGGGAAGCCAAGGACTCCGCTCTCCTCTCGAGTCGCGACGCGGGTCTCTTGGAGCCCCCTGAGCGGCCTCAAGGGAGTCCAGCCTCCTCTTCCGTTTGGAGAGAGGACCCGGGATTGCTCTCCAGGCCATGCAGGAAAAGAAGGCCCTCAGCTCGCGAGGACGGGGGCGTCTCAGGGGTTTCCTCGAGCTGCGGCGCCCGTGGGGGTTTTCTCCCGAGGCACGACGAGGATCTCAGGGAGCCTCTCGTGCGGCGCCAGGGAAGTCAGGTCTCCATGCGCGTGGCGAGGGGGAGCGCGTCCTGGCTCTCGAGTCACGGGAGGGGACTAGGGCCTCGAGACGCGTTGAAGAAGGACTCTCGAGGTCTTTGTCGGGGGGCGGCGGGAAACCCTCGTGTCCCTCGCCTTCTGCCGGGGACCTTAGGGAACTTCCCAGGGTGCCTCTGAGAGGCGAGGGATCCTGTGGAGGTGGCGGGGCCCCTCGGGACTCCGCTGGGTCTGGCGCAACGGAAGAGGGCCTCACCTCGAGGGGAGGCAGGCACCTCAGGCTTCCTCTGCGTTTCGCACTCCGACCGCAGGGTCCCTGCAGAGTTGGGACAGGAGAGTCAGGCCTCGTCTTGTCTGAGGAAGGGAACCCCGCTGGCCTCTCGAGTTGCTCAGGGGGTCTCAGGCCCCTCGTCGAGCTGTGTGTGGAACCCGCGGGTCTTTGCGGACGATGCACGGGGGTGGCAGTGCCCCTTCGTGTTGTGCCTTCACCCACAGGGTTGCCTTCGAAGAGGGGTCCGGGCCTCGGGTCCTTCTCAAGAGCGGACCGGGGAATCGGGGGCGTTCGGCCTGTGGCCCCACCCACGTGGCTCGTCTCGAATTTCCTCGTGAGACCGGCCTCATCCTGAGGTGCGCCGGGAAGGCCGGGAACCCCTTCCAGACCACGCAGGGGAATCGCCTCTCCTGTCGCGATCAGGAGGGGAGAAGGGGCTCAGAGGAAGCGGTGCCGGGACCCTCGGTGTTCCCCTCGGGGGAACCCGGCGTGTCGGGGGACTTTTGGGGGTCGCAGGAAGGCTGTCAGGGACCGTCTCGCCCTTCAGGGCGGAACAGGGGACTTCCCTTGAGACGCCGTCGCGGGCAAGGGCCTCATCTTGCCAAGCGGTGGGAACCACGTGGTTTTTCTCGAGTTGCGGCGGCATTCTCGAGTTACGACGGGGATCTCAGCCTTCCCCTTGGGTTGGCCCTGGGAAGCCCAATCTTCCCCTCGGGTTGCGAGGGAACGCTGGGGGTGGCGCTCGAGTCACTGCAGGGCCTAAGAGACCTCACCTAAGCGTGTGTCCGGGACCTAATTTTCCTCTCCAGGGAAGGCAGGGATCTCGGGGTTGCATTCCAGGCTCCCCCGGGGAGTCAGGCCTCGTCTCGAGGGGAAGCCAAGGACTCCGCTCTCCTCTCGAGTCGCGACGCGGGTCTCTTGGAGCCCCCTGAGCGGCCTCAAGGGAGTCCAGCCTCCTCTTCCGTTTGGAGAGAGGACCCGGGATTGCTCTCCAGGCCATGCAGGAAAAGAAGGCCCTCAGCTCGCGAGGACGGGGGCGTCTCAGGGGTTTCCTCGAGCTGCGGCGCCCGTGGGGGTTTTCTCCCGAGGCACGACGAGGATCTCAGGGAGCCTCTCGTGCGGCGCCAGGGAAGTCAGGTCTCCATGCGCGTGGCGAGGGGGAGCGCGTCCTGGCTCTCGAGTCACGGGAGGGGACTAGGGCCTCGAGACGCGTTGAAGAAGGACTCTCGAGGTCTTTGTCGGGGGGCGGCGGGAAACCCTCGTGTCCCTCGCCTTCTGCCGGGGACCTTAGGGAACTTCCCAGGGTGCCTCTGAGAGGCGAGGGATCCTGTGGAGGTGGCGGGGCCCCTCGGGACTCCGCTGGGTCTGGCGCAACGGAAGAGGGCCTCACCTCGAGGGGAGGCAGGCACCTCAGGCTTCCTCTGCGTTTCGGACTCCGACCGCAGGGTCCCTGCAGAGTTGGGACAGGAGAGTCAGGCCTCGTCTTGTCTGAGGAAGGGAACCCCGCTGGCCTCTCGAGTTGCTCAGGGGGTCTCAGGCCCCTCGTCGAGCTGTGTGTGGAACCCGCGGGTCTTTGCGGACGATGCACGGGGGTGGCAGTGCCCCTTCGTGTTGTGCCTTCACCCACAGGGTTGCCTTCGAAGAGGGGTCCGGGCCTCGGGTCCTTCTCAAGAGCGGACCGGGGAATCGGGGGCGTTCGGCCTGTGGCCCCACCCACGTGGCTCGTCTCGAATTTCCTCGTGAGACCGGCCTCATCCTGAGGTGCGCCGGGAAGGCCGGGAACCCCTTCCAGACCACGCAGGGGAATCGCCTCTCCTGTCGCGATCAGGAGGGGAGAAGGGGCTCAGAGGAAGCGGTGCCGGGACCCTCGGTGTTCCCCTCGGGGGAACCCGGCGTGTCGGGGGACTTTTGGGGGTCGCAGGAAGGCTGTCAGGGACCGTCTCGCCCTTCAGGGCGGAACAGGGGACTTCCCTTGAGACGCCGTCGCGGGCAAGGGCCTCATCTTGCCAAGCGGTGGGAACCACGTGGTTTTTCTCGAGTTGCGGCGGCATTCTCGAGTTACGACGGGGATCTCAGCCTTCCCCTTGGGTTGGCCCTGGGAAGCCCAATCTTCCCCTCGGGTTGCGAGGGAACGCTGGGGGTGGCGCTCGAGTCACTGCAGGGCCTAAGAGACCTCACCTAAGCGTGTGTCCGGGACCTAATTTTCCTCTCCAGGGAAGGCAGGGATCTCGGGGTTGCATTCCAGGCTCCCCCGGGGAGTCAGGCCTCGTCTCGAGGGGAAGCCAAGGACTCCGCTCTCCTCTCGAGTCGCGACGCGGGTCTCTTGGAGCCCCCTGAGCGGCCTCAAGGGAGTCCAGCCTCCTCTTCCGTTTGGAGAGAGGACCCGGGATTGCTCTCCAGGCCATGCAGGAAAAGAAGGCCCTCAGCTCGCGAGGACGGGGGCGTCTCAGGGGTTTCCTCGAGCTGCGGCGCCCGTGGGGGTTTTCTCCCGAGGCACGACGAGGATCTCAGGGAGCCTCTCGTGCGGCGCCAGGGAAGTCAGGTCTCCATGCGCGTGGCGAGGGGGAGCGCGTCCTGGCTCTCGAGTCACGGGAGGGGACTAGGGCCTCGAGACGCGTTGAAGAAGGACTCTCGAGGTCTTTGTCGGGGGGCGGCGGGAAACCCTCGTGTCCCTCGCCTTCTGCCGGGGACCTTAGGGAACTTCCCAGGGTGCCTCTGAGAGGCGAGGGATCCTGTGGAGGTGGCGGGGCCCCTCGGGACTCCGCTGGGTCTGGCGCAACGGAAGAGGGCCTCACCTCGAGGGGAGGCAGGCACCTCAGGCTTCCTCTGCGTTTCGGACTCCGACCGCAGGGTCCCTGCAGAGTTGGGACAGGAGAGTCAGGCCTCGTCTTGTCTGAGGAAGGGAACCCCGCTGGCCTCTCGAGTTGCTCAGGGGGTCTCAGGCCCCTCGTCGAGCTGTGTGTGGAACCCGCGGGTCTTTGCGGACGATGCACGGGGGTGGCAGTGCCCCTTCGTGTTGTGCCTTCACCCACAGGGTTGCCTTCGAAGAGGGGTCCGGGCCTCGGGTCCTTCTCAAGAGCGGACCGGGGAATCGGGGGCGTTCGGCCTGTGGCCCCACCCACGTGGCTCGTCTCGAATTTCCTCGTGAGACCGGCCTCATCCTGAGGTGCGCCGGGAAGGCCGGGAACCCCTTCCAGACCACGCAGGGGAATCGCCTCTCCTGTCGCGATCAGGAGGGGAGAAGGGGCTCAGAGGAAGCGGTGCCGGGACCCTCGGTGTTCCCCTCGGGGGAACCCGGCGTGTCGGGGGACTTTTGGGGGTCGCAGGAAGGCTGTCAGGGACCGTCTCGCCCTTCAGGGCGGAACAGGGGACTTCCCTTGAGACGCCGTCGCGGGCAAGGGCCTCATCTTGCCAAGCGGTGGGAACCACGTGGTTTTTCTCGAGTTGCGGCGGCATTCTCGAGTTACGACGGGGATCTCAGCCTTCCCCTTGGGTTGGCCCTGGGAAGCCCAATCTTCCCCTCGGGTTGCGAGGGAAAGCTGGGGGTGGCGCTCGAGTCACTGCAGGGCCTAAGAGACCTCACCTAAGCGTGTGTCCGGGACCTAATTTTCCTCTCCAGGGAAGGCAGGGATCTCGGGGTTGCATTCCAGGCTCCCCCGGGGAGTGAGGCCTCGTCTCGAGGGGAAGCCAAGGACTCCGCTCTCCTCTCGAGTCGCGACGCGGGTCTCTTGGAGCCCCCTGAGCGGCCTCAAGGGAGTCCAGCCTCCTCTTCCGTTTGGAGAGAGGACCCGGGATTGCTCTCCAGGCCATGCAGGAAAAGAAGGCCCTCAGCTCGCGAGGACGGGGGCGTCTCAAGGGTTTCCTCGAGCTGCGGCGCCCGTGGGGGTTTTCTCCCGAGGCACGACGAGGATCTCAGGGAGCCTCTCGTGCGGCGCCAGGGAAGTCAGGTCTCCATGCGCGTGGCGAGGGGGAGCGCGTCCTGGCTCTCGAGTCACGGGAGGGGACTAGGGCCTCGAGACGCGTTGAAGAAGGACTCTCGAGGTCTTTGTCGGGGGGCGGCGGGAAACCCTCGTGTCCCTCGCCTTCTGCCGGGGACCTTAGGGAGCTTCCCAGGGTGCCTCTGAGAGGCGAGGGATCCTGTGGAGGTGGCGGGGCCCCTCGGGACTCCGCTGGGTCTGGCGCAACGAAAGAGGGCCTCACCTCGAGGGGAGGCAGGCACCTCAGGCTTCCTCTGCGTTTCGGACTCCGACCGCAGGGTCCCTGCAGAGTTGGGACAGGAGAGTCAGGCCTCGTCTTGTCTGAGGAAGGGAACCCCGCTGGCCTCTCGAGTTGCTCAGGGGGTCTCAGGCCCCTCGTCGAGCTGTGTGTGGAACCCGCGGGTCTTTGCGGACGATGCACGGGGGTGGCAGTGCCCCTTCGTGTTGTGCCTTCACCCACAGGGTTGCCTTCGAAGAGGGGTCCGGGCCTCGGGTCCTTCTCAAGAGCGGACCGGGGAATCGGGGGCGTTCGGCCTGTGGCCCCACCCACGTGGCTCGTCTCGAATTTCCTCGTGAGACCGGCCTCATCCTGAGGTGCGCCGGGAAGGCCGGGAACCCCTTCCAGACCACGCAGGGGAATCGCCTCTCCTGTCGCGATCAGGAGGGGAGAAGGGGCTCAGAGGAAGCGGTGCCGGGACCCTCGGTGTTCCCCTCGGGGGAACCCGGCGTGTCGGGGGACTTTTGGGGGTCGCAGGAAGGCTGTCAGGGACCGTCTCGCCCTTCAGGGCAGAACAGGGGACTTCCCCTGAGACGCCGTCGCGGGCAAGGGCCTCATCTTGCCAAGCGGTGGGAACCACGTGGTTTTTCTCGAGTTGCGGCGGCATTCTCGAGTTACGACGGGGATCTCAGCCTTCCCCTTGGGTTGGCCCTGGGAAGCCCAATCTTCCCCTCGGGTTGCGAGGGAAAGCTGGGGGTGGCGCTCGAGTCACTGCAGGGCCTAAGAGACCTCACCTAAGCGTGTGTCCGGGACCTAATTTTCCTCTCCAGGGAAGGCAGGGATCTCGGGGTTGCATTCCAGGCTCCCCCGGGGAGTCAGGCCTCGTCTCGAGGGGAAGCCAAGGACTCCGCTCTCCTCTCGAGTCGCGACGCGGGTCTCTTTGAGCCCCCTGAGCGGCCTCAAGGGAGTCCAGCCTCCTCTTCCGTTTGGAGAGAGGACCCGGGATTGCTCTCCAGGCCATGCAGGAAAAGAAGGCCCTCAGCTCGCGAGGACGGGGGCGTCTCAGGGGTTTCCTCGAGCTGCGGCGCCCGTGGGGGTTTTCTCCCGAGGCATGACGAGGATCTCAGGGAGCCTCTCGTGCGGCGCCAGGGAAGTCAGGTCTCCATGCGCGTGGCGAGGGGGAGCGCGTCCTGGCTCTTGAGTCACGGGAGGGGACTAGGGCCTCGAGACGCCTTGAAGAAGGACTCTCGAGGTCTTTATCGGGGGGCGGCGGGAAACCCTCGTGTCCCTCGCCTTCTGCCGGGGACCTTAGGGAACTTCCCAGGGTGCCTCTGAGAGGCGAGGGATCCTGTGGAGGTGGCGGGGCCCCTCGGGACTCCGCTGGGTCTGGCGCAACGGAAGAGGGCCTCACCTCGAGGGGAGGCAGGCACCTCAGGCTTCCTCTGCGTTTCGGACTCCGACCGCAGGGTCCCTGCAGAGTTGGGACAGGAGAGTCAGGCCTCGTCTTGTCTGAGGAAGGGAACCCCGCTGGCCTCTCGAGTTGCTCAGGGGGTCTCAGGCCCCTCGTCGAGCTGTGTGTGGAACCCGCGGGTCTTTGCGGACGATGCACGGGGGTGGCAGTGCCCCTTCGTGTTGTGCCTTCACCCACAGGGTTGCCTTCGAAGAGGGGTCCGGGCCTCGGGTCCTTCTCAAGAGCGGACCGGGGAATCGGGGGCGTTCGGCCTGTGGCCCCACCCACGTGGCTCGTCTCGAATTTCCTCGTGAGACCGGCCTCATCCTGAGGTGCGCCGGGAAGGCCGGGAACCCCTTCCAGACCACGCAGGGGAATCGCCTCTCCTGTCGCGATCAGGAGGGGAGAAGGGGCTCAGAGGAAGCGGTGCCGGGACCCTCGGTGTTCCCCTCGGGGGAACCCGGCGTGTCGGGGGACTTTTGGGGGTCGCAGGAAGGCTGTCAGGGACCGTCTCGCCCTTCAGGGCGGAACAGGGGACTTCCCTTGAGACGCCGTCGCGGGCAAGGGCCTCATCTTGCCAAGCGGTGGGAACCACGTGGTTTTTCTCGAGTTGCGGCGGCATTCTCGAGTTACGACGGGGATCTCAGCCTTCCCCTTGGGTTGGCCCTGGGAAGCCCAATCTTCCCCTCGGGTTGCGAGGGAAAGCTGGGGGTGGCGCTCGAGTCACTGCAGGGCCTAAGAGACCTCACCTAAGCGTGTGTCCGGGACCTAATTTTCCTCTCCAGGGAAGGCAGGGATCTCGGGGTTGCATTCCAGGCTCCCCCGGGGAGTCAGGCCTCGTCTCGAGGGGAAGCCAAGGACTCCGCTCTCCTCTCGAGTGGCGACGCGGGTCTCTTGGAGCCCCCTGAGCGGCCTCAAGGGAGTCCAGCCTCCTCTTCCGTTTGGAGAGAGGACCCGGGATTGCTCTCCAGGCCATGCAGGAAAAGAAGGCCCTCAGCTCGAGAGGACGGGGGCGTCTCAGGGGTTTCCTCGAGCTGCGGCGCCCGTGGGGGTTTTCTCCCGAGGCACGACGAGGATCTCAGGGAGCCTCTCGTGCGGCGCCAGGGAAGTCAGGTCTCCATGTGCGTGGCGAGGGGGAGCGCGTCCTGGCTCTCGAGTCACGGGAGGGGACTAGGGCCTCGAGACGCGTTGAAGAAGGACTCTCGAGGTCTTTGTCGGGGGGCGGCGGGAAACCCTCGTGTCCCTCGCCTTCTGCCGGGGACCTTAGGGAACTTCCCAGGGTGCCTCTGAGAGGCGAGGGATCCTGTGGAGGTGGCGGGGCCCCTCGGGACTCCGCTGAGTCTGGCGCAACGGAAGAGGGCCTCACCTCGAGGGGAGGCAGGCACCTCAGGCTTCCTCTGCGTTTCGGACTCCGACCGCAGGGTCCCTGCAGAGTTGGGACAGGAGAGTCAGGCCTCGTCTTGTCTGAGGAAGGGAACCCCGCTGGCCTCTCGAGTTGCTCAGGGGGTCTCAGGCCCCTCGTCGAGCTGTGTGTGGAACCCGCGGGTCTTTGCGGACGATGCACGGGGGTGGCAGTGCCCCTTCGTGTTGTGCCTTCACCCACAGGGTTGCCTTCGAAGAGGGGTCCGGGCCTCGGGTCCTTCTCAAGAGCGGACCGGGGAATCGGGGGCGTTCGGCCTGTGGCCCCACCCACGTGGCTCGTCTCGAATTTCCTCGTGAGACCGGCCTCATCCTGAGGTGCGCCGGGAAGGCCGGGAACCCCTTCCAGACCACGCAGGGGAATCGCCTCTCCTGTCGCGATCAGGAGGGGAGAAGGGGCTCAGAGGAAGCGGTGCCGGGACCCTCGGTGTTCCCCTCGGGGGAACCCGGCGTGTCGGGGGACTTCTGGGGGTCGCAGGAAGGCTGTCAGGGACCGTCTCGCCCTTCAGGGCGGAACAGGGGACTTCCCTTGAGACGCCGTCGCGGGCAAGGGCCTCATCTTGCCAAGCGGTGGGAACCACGTGGTTTTTCTCGAGTTGCGGCGGCATTCTCGAGTTACGACGGGGATCTCAGCCTTCCCCTTGGGTTGGCCCTGGGAAGCCCAATCTTCCCCTCGGGTTGCGAGGGAAAGCTGGGGGTGGCGCTCGAGTCACTGCAGGGCCGAAGAGACCTCACCTAAGCGTGTGTCCGGGACCTAATTTTCCTCTCCAGGGAAGGCAGGGATCTCGGGGTTGCATTCCAGGCTCCCCCGGGGAGTCAGGCCTCGTCTCGAGGGGAAGCCAAGGACTCCGCTCTCCTCTCGAGTCGCGACGCGGGGCTCTTGGAGCCCCCTGAGCGGCCTCAAGGGAGTCCAGCCTCCTCTTCCGTTTGGAGAGAGGACCCGGGATTGCTCTCCAGGCCATGCAGGAAAAGAAGGCCCTCAGCTCGCGAGGACGGGGGCGTCTCAGGGGTTTCCTCGAGCTGTGGCGCCCGTGGGGGTTTTCTCCCGAGGCACGACGAGGATCTCAGGGAGCCTCTCGTGCGGCGCCAGGGAAGTCAGGTCTCCATGCGCGTGGCGAGGGGGAGCGCGTCCTGGCTCTCGAGTCACGGGAGGGGACTAGGGCCTCGAGACGCGTTGAAGAAGGACTCTCGAGGTCTTTGTCGGGGGGCGGCGGGAAACCCTCGTGTCCCTCGCCTTCTGCCGGGGACCTTAGGGAGCTTCCCAGGGTGCCTCTGAGAGGCGAGGGATCCTGTGGAGGTGGCGGGGCCCCTCGGGACTCCGCTGGGTCTGGCGCAACGGAAGAGGGCCTCACCTCGAGGGGAGGCAGGCACCTCAGGCTTCCTCTGCGTTTCGGACTCCGACCGCAGGGTCCCTGCAGAGTTGGGACAGGAGAGTCAGGCCTCGTCTTGTCTGAGGAAGGGAACCCCGCTGGCCTCTCGAGTTGCTCAGGGGGTCTCAGGCCCCTCGTCGAGCTGTGTGTGGAACCCGCGGGTCTTTGCGGACGATGCACGGGGGTGGCAGTGCCCCTTCGTGTTGTGCCTTCACCCACAGGGTTGCCTTCGAAGAGGGGTCCGGGCCTCGGGTCCTTCTCAAGAGCGGACCGGGGAATCGGGGGCGTTCGGCCTGTGGCCCCACCCACGTGGCTCGTCTCGAATTTCCTCGTGAGACCGGCCTCATCCTGAGGTGCGCCGGGAAGGCCGGGAACCCCTTCCAGACCACGCAGGGGAATCGCCTCTCCTGTCGCGATCAGGAGGGGAGAAGGGGCTCAGAGGAAGCGGTGCCGGGACCCTCGGTGTTCCCCTCGGGGGAACCCGGCGTGTCGGGGGACTTTTGGGGGTCGCAGGAAGGCTGTCAGGGACCGTCTCGCCCTTCAGGGCGGAACAGGGGACTTCCCTTGAGACGCCGTCGCGGGCAAGGGCCTCATCTTGCCAAGCGGTGGGAACCACGTGGTTTTTCTCGAGTTGCGGCGGCATTCTCGAGTTACGACGGGGATCTCAGCCTTCCCCTTGGGTTGGCCCTGGGAAGCCCAATCTTCCCCTCGGGTTGCGAGGGAAAGCTGGGGGTGGCGCTCGAGTCACTGCAGGGCCTAAGAGACCTCACCTAAGCGTGTGTCCGGGACCTAATTTTCCTCTCCAGGGAAGGCAGGGATCTCGGGGTTGCATTCCAGGCTCCCCCGGGGAGTCAGGCCTCGTCTCGAGGGGAAGCCAAGGACTCCGCTCTCCTCTCGAGTCGCGACGCGGGGCTCTTGGAGCCCCCTGAGCGGCCTCAAGGGAGTCCAGCCTCCTCTTCCGTTTGGAGAGAGGACCCGGGATTGCTCTCCAGGCCATGCAGGAAAAGAAGGCCCTCAGCTCGCGAGGACGGGGGCGTCTCAGGGGTTTCCTCGAGCTGCGGCGCCCGTGGGGGTTTTCTCCCGAGGCACGACGAGGATCTCAGGGAGCCTCTCGTGCGGCGCCAGGGAAGTCAGGTCTCCATGCGCGTGGCGAGGGGGAGCGCGTCCTGGCTCTCGAGTCACGGGAGGGGACTAGGGCCTCGAGACGCGTTGAAGAAGGACTCTCGAGGTCTTTGTCGGGGGGCGGCGGGAAACCCTCGTGTCCCTCGCCTTCTGCCGGGGACCTTAGGGAACTTCCCAGGGTGCCTCTGAGAGGCGAGGGATCCTGTGGAGGTGGCGGGGCCCCTCGGGACTCCGCTGGGTCTGGCGCAACGGAAGAGGGCCTCACCTCGAGGGGAGGCAGGCACCTCAGGCTTCCTCTGCGTTTCGGACTCCGACCGCAGGGTCCCTGCAGAGTTGGGACAGGAGAGTCAGGCCTCGTCTTGTCTGAGGAAGGGAACCCCGCTGGCCTCTCGAGTTGCTCAGGGGGTCTCAGGCCCCTCGTCGAGCTGTGTGTGGAACCCGCGGGTCTTTGCGGACGATGCACGGGGGTGGCAGTGCCCCTTCGTGTTGTGCCTTCACCCACAGGGTTGCCTTCGAAGAGGGGTCCGGGCCTCGGGTCCTTCTCAAGAGCGGACCGGGGAATCGGGGGCGTTCGGCCTGTGGCCCCACCCACGTGGCTCGTCTCGAATTTCCTCGTGAGACCGGCCTCATCCTGAGGTGCGCCGGGAAGGCCGGGAACCCCTTCCAGACCACGCAGGGGAATCGCCTCTCCTGTCGCGATCAGGAGGGGAGAAGGGGCTCAGAGGAAGCGGTGCCGGGACCCTCGGTGTTCCCCTCGGGGGAACCCGGCGTGTCGGGGGACTTTTGGGGGTCGCAGGAAGGCTGTCAGGGACCGTCTCGCCCTTCAGGGCGGAACAGGGGACTTCCCTTGAGACGCCGTCGCGGGCAAGGGCCTCATCTTGCCAAGCGGTGGGAACCACGTGGTTTTTCTCGAGTTGCGGCGGCATTCTCGAGTTACGACGGGGATCTCAGCCTTCCCCTTGGGTTGGCCCTGGGAAGCCCAATCTTCCCCTCGGGTTGCGAGGGAAAGCTGGGGGTGGCGCTCGAGTCACTGCAGGGCCTAAGAGACCTCACCTAAGCGTGTGTCCGGGACCTAATTTTCCTCTCCAGGGAAGGCAGGGATCTCGGGGTTGCATTCCAGGCTCCCCCGGGGAGTCAGGCCTCGTCTCGAGGGGAAGCCAAGGACTCCGCTCTCCTCTCGAGTCGCGACGCGGGGCTCTTGGAGCCCCCTGAGCGGCCTCAAGGGAGTCCAGCCTCCTCTTCCGTTTGGAGAGAGGACCCGGGATTGCTCTCCAGGCCATGCAGGAAAAGAAGGCCCTCAGCTCGCGAGGACGGGGGCGTCTCAGGGGTTTCCTCGAGCTGCGGCGCCCGTGGGGGTTTTCTCCCGAGGCACGACGAGGATCTCAGGGAGCCTCTCGTGCGGCGCCAGGGAAGTCAGGTCTCCATGCGCGTGGCGAGGGGGAGCGCGTCCTGGCTCTCGAGTCACGGGAGGGGACTAGGGCCTCGAGACGCGTTGAAGAAGGACTCTCGAGGTCTTTGTCGGGGGGCGGCGGGAAACCCTCGTTTCCCTCGCCTTCTGCCGGGGACCTTAGGGAACTTCCCAGGGTGCCTCTGAGAGGCGAGGGATCCTGTGGAGGTGGCGGGGCCCCTCGGGACTCCGCTGGGTCTGGCGCAACGGAAGAGGGCCTCACCTCGAGGGGAGGCAGGCACCTCAGGCTTCCTCTGCGTTTCGGACTCCGACCGCAGGGTCCCTGCAGAGTTGGGACAGGAGAGTCAGGCCTCGTCTTGTCTGAGGAAGGGAACCCCGCTGGCCTCTCGAGTTGCTCAGGGGGTCTCAGGCCCCTCGTCGAGCTGTGTGTGGAACCCGCGGGTCTTTGCGGACGATGCACGGGGGTGGCAGTGCCCCTTCGTGTTGTGCCTTCACCCACAGGGTTGCCTTCGAAGAGGGGTCCGGGCCTCGGGTCCTTCTCAAGAGCGGACCGGGGAATCGGGGGCGTTCGGCCTGTGGCCCCACCCACGTGGCTCGTCTCGAATTTCCTCGTGAGACCGGCCTCATCCTGAGGTGCGCCGGGAAGGCCGGGAACCCCTTCCAGACCACGCAGGGGAATCGCCTCTCCTGTCGCGATCAGGAGGGGAGAAGGGGCTCAGAGGAAGCGGTGCCGGGACCCTCGGTGTTCCCCTCGGGGGAACCCGGCGTGTCGGGGGACTTTTGGGGGTCGCAGGAAGGCTGTCAGGGACCGTCTCGCCCTTCAGGGCGGAACAGGGGACTTCCCTTGAGACGCCGTCGCGGGCAAGGGCCTCATCTTGCCAAGCGGTGGGAACCACGTGGTTTTTCTCGAGTTGCGGCGGCATTCTCGAGTTACGACGGGGATCTCAGCCTTCCCCTTGGGTTGGCCCTGGGAAGCCCAATCTTCCCCTCGGGTTGCGAGGGAAAGCTGGGGGTGGCGCTCGAGTCACTGCAGGGCCTAAGAGACCTCACCTAAGCGTGTGTCCGGGACCTAATTTTCCTCTCCAGGGAAGGCAGGGATCTCGGGGTTGCATTCCAGGCTCCCCCGGGGAGTCAGGCCTCGTCTCGAGGGGAAGCCAAGGACTCCGCTCTCCTCTCGAGTCGCGACGCGGGGCTCTTGGAGCCCCCTGAGCGGCCTCAAGGGAGTCCAGCCTCCTCTTCCGTTTGGAGAGAGGACACGGGATTGCTCTCCAGGCCATGCAGGAAAAGAAGGCCCTCAGCTCGCGAGGACGGGGGCGTCTCAGGGGTTTCCTCGAGCTGCGGCGCCCGTGGGGGTTTTCTCCCGAGGCACGACGAGGATCTCAGGGAGCCTCTCGTGCGGCGCCAGGGAAGTCAGGTCTCCATGCGCGTGGCGAGGGGGAGCGCGTCCTGGCTCTCGAGTCACGGGAGGGGACTAGGGCCTCGAGACGCGTTGAAGAAGGACTGTCGAGGTCTTTGTCGGGGGGCGGCGGGAAACCCTCGTGTCCCTCGCCTTCTGCCGGGGACCTTAGGGAGCTTCCCAGGGTGCCTCTGAGAGGCGAGGGATCCTGTGGAGGTGGCGGGGCCCCTCGGGACTCCGCTGGGTCTGGCGCAACGGAAGAGGGCCTCACCTCGAGGGGAGGCAGGCACCTCAGGCTTCCTCTGCGTTTCGGACTCCGACCGCAGGGTCCCTGCAGAGTTGGGACAGGAGAGTCAGGCCTCGTCTTGTCTGAGGAAGGGAACCCCGCTGGCCTCTCGAGTTGCTCAGGGGGTCTCAGGCCCCTCGTCGAGCTGTGTGTGGAACCCGCGGGTCTTTGCGGACGATGCACGGGGGTGGCAGTGCCCCTTCGTGTTGTGCCTTCACCCACAGGGTTGCCTTCGAAGAGGGGTCCGGGCCTCGGGTCCTTCTCAAGAGCGGACCGGGGAATCGGGGGCGTTCGGCCTGTGGCCCCACCCACGTGGCTCGTCTCGAATTTCCTCGTGAGACCGGCCTCATCCTGAGGTGCGCCGGGAAGGCCGGGAACCCCTTCCAGACCACGCAGGGGAATCGCCTCTCCTGTCGCGATCAGGAGGGGAGAAGGGGCTCAGAGGAAGCGGTGCCGGGACCCTCGGTGTTCCCCTCGGGGGAACCCGGCGTGTCGGGGGACTTTTGGGGGTCGCAGGAAGGCTGTCAGGGACCGTCTCGCCCTTCAGGGCGGAACAGGGGACTTCCCTTGAGACGCCGTCGCGGGCAAGGGCCTCATCTTGCCAAGCGGTGGGAACCACGTGGTTTTTCTCGAGTTGCGGCGGCATTCTCGAGTTACGACGGGGATCTCAGCCTTCCCCTTGGGTTGGCCCTGGGAAGCCCAATCTTCCCCTCGGGTTGCGAGGGAAAGCTGGGGGTGGCGCTCGAGTCACTGCAGGGCCTAAGAGACCTCACCTAAGCGTGTGTCCGGGACCTAATTTTCCTCTCCAGGGAAGGCAGGGATCTCGGGGTTGCATTCCAGGCTCCCCCGGGGAGTCAGGCCTCGTCTCGAGGGGAAGCCAAGGACTCCGCTCTCCTCTCGAGTCGCGACGCGGGGCTCTTGGAGCCCCCTGAGCGGCCTCAAGGGAGTCCAGCCTCCTCTTCCGTTTGGAGAGAGGACACGGGATTGCTCTCCAGGCCATGCAGGAAAAGAAGGCCCTCAGCTCGCGAGGACGGGGGCGTCTCAGGGGTTTCCTCGAGCTGCGGCGCCCGTGGGGGTTTTCTCCCGAGGCACGACGAGGATCTCAGGGAGCCTCTCGTGCGGCGCCAGGGAAGTCAGGTCTCCATGCGCGTGGCGAGGGGGAGCGCGTCCTGGCTCTCGAGTCACGGGAGGGGACTAGGGCCTCGAGACGCGTTGAAGAAGGACTCTCGAGGTCTTTGTCGGGGGGCGGCGGGAAACCCTCGTGTCCCTCGCCTTCTGCCGGGGACCTTAGGGAGCTTCCCAGGGTGCCTCTGAGAGGCGAGGGATCCTGTGGAGGTGGCGGGGCCCCTCGGGACTCCGCTGGGTCTGGCGCAACGGAAGAGGGCCTCACCTCGAGGGGAGGCAGGCACCTCAGGCTTCCTCTGCGTTTCGGACTCCGACCGCAGGGTCCCTGCAGAGTTGGGACAGGAGAGTCAGGCCTCGTCTTGTCTGAGGAAGGGAACCCCGCTGGCCTCTCGAGTTGCTCAGGGGGTCTCAGGCCCCTCGTCGAGCTGTGTGTGGAACCCGCGGGTCTTTGCGGACGATGCACGGGGGTGGCAGTGCCCCTTCGTGTTGTGCCTTCACCCACAGGGTTGCCTTCGAAGAGGGGTCCGGGCCTCGGGTCCTTCTCAAGAGCGGACCGGGGAATCGGGGGCGTTCGGCCTGTGGCCCCACCCACGTGGCTCGTCTCGAATTTCCTCGTGAGACCGGCCTCATCCTGAGGTGCGCCGGGAAGGCCGGGAACCCCTTCCAGACCACGCAGGGGAATCGCCTCTCCTGTCGCGATCAGGAGGGGAGAAGGGGCTCAGAGGAAGCGGTGCCGGGACCCTCGGTGTTCCCCTCGGGGGAACCCGGCGTGTCGGGGGACTTTTGGGGGTCGCAGGAAGGCTGTCAGGGACCGTCTCGCCCTTCAGGGCGGAACAGGGGACTTCCCTTGAGACGCCGTCGCGGGCAAGGGCCTCATCTTGCCAAGCGGTGGGAACCACGTGGTTTTTCTCGAGTTGCGGCGGCATTCTCGAGTTACGACGGGGATCTCAGCCTTCCCCTTGGGTTGGCCCTGGGAAGCCCAATCTTCCCCTCGGGTTGCGAGGGAAAGCTGGGGGTGGCGCTCGAGTCACTGCAGGGCCTAAGAGACCTCACCTAAGCGTGTGTCCGGGACCTAATTTTCCTCTCCAGGGAAGGCAGGGATCTCGGGGTTGCATTCCAGGCTCCCCCGGGGAGTCAGGCCTCGTCTCGAGGGGAAGCCAAGGACTCCGCTCTCCTCTCGAGTCGCGACGCGGGGCTCTTGGAGCCCCCTGAGCGGCCTCAAGGGAGTCCAGCCTCCTCTTCCGTTTGGAGAGAGGACACGGGATTGCTCTCCAGGCCATGCAGGAAAAGAAGGCCCTCAGCTCGCGAGGACGGGGGCGTCTCAGGGGTTTCCTCGAGCTGCGGCGCCCGTGGGGGTTTTCTCCCGAGGCACGACGAGGATCTCAGGGAGCCTCTCGTGCGGCGCCAGGGAAGTCAGGTCTCCATGCGCGTGGCGAGGGGGAGCGCGTCCTGGCTCTCGAGTCACGGGAGGGGACTAGGGCCTCGAGACGCGTTGAAGAAGGACTCTCGAGGTCTTTGTCGGGGGGCGGCGGGAAACCCTCGTGTCCCTCGCCTTCTGCCGGGGACCTTAGGGAGCTTCCCAGGGTGCCTCTGAGAGGCGAGGGATCCTGTGGAGGTGGCGGGGCCCCTCGGGACTCCGCTGGGTCTGGCGCAACGGAAGAGGGCCTCACCTCGAGGGGAGGCAGGCACCTCAGGCTTCCTCTGCGTTTCGGACTCCGACCGCAGGGTCCCTGCAGAGTTGGGACAGGAGAGTCAGGCCTCGTCTTGTCTGAGGAAGGGAACCCCGCTGGCCTCTCGAGTTGCTCAGGGGGTCTCAGGCCCCTCGTCGAGCTGTGTGTGGAACCCGCGGGTCTTTGCGGACGATGCACGGGGGTGGCAGTGCCCCTTCGTGTTGTGCCTTCACCCACAGGGTTGCCTTCGAAGAGGGGTCCGGGCCTCGGGTCCTTCTCAAGAGCGGACCGGGGAATCGGGGGCGTTCGGCCTGTGGCCCCACCCACGTGGCTCGTCTCGAATTTCCTCGTGAGACCGGCCTCATCCTGAGGTGCGCCGGGAAGGCCGGGAACCCCTTCCAGACCACGCAGGGGAATCGCCTCTCCTGTCGCGATCAGGAGGGGAGAAGGGGCTCAGAGGAAGCGGTGCCGGGACCCTCGGTGTTCCCCTCGGGGGAACCCGGCGTGTCGGGGGACTTTTGGGGGTCGCAGGAAGGCTGTCAGGGACCGTCTCGCCCTTCAGGGCGGAACAGGGGACTTCCCTTGAGACGCCGTCGCGGGCAAGGGCCTCATCTTGCCAAGCGGTGGGAACCACGTGGTTTTTCTCGAGTTGCGGCGGCATTCTCGAGTTACGACGGGGATCTCAGCCTTCCCCTTGGGTTGGCCCTGGGAAGCCCAATCTTCCCCTCGGGTTGCGAGGGAAAGCTGGGGGTGGCGCTCGAGTCACTGCAGGGCCTAAGAGACCTCACCTAAGCGTGTGTCCGGGACCTAATTTTCCTCTCCAGGGAAGGCAGGGATCTCGGGGTTGCATTCCAGGCTCCCCCGGGGAGTCAGGCCTCGTCTCGAGGGGAAGCCAAGGACTCCGCTCTCCTCTCGAGTCGCGACGCGGGGCTCTTGGAGCCCCCTGAGCGGCCTCAAGGGAGTCCAGCCTCCTCTTCCGTTTGGAGAGAGGACCCGGGATTGCTCTCCAGGCCATGCAGGAAAAGAAGGCCCTCAGCTCGCGAGGACGGGGGCGTCTCAGGGGTTTCCTCGAGCTGCGGCGCCCGTGGGGGTTTTCTCCCGAGGCACGACGAGGATCTCAGGGAGCCTCTCGTGCGGCGCCAGGGAAGTCAGGTCTCCATGCGCGTGGCGAGGGGGAGCGCGTCCTGGCTCTCGAGTCACGGGAGGGGACTAGGGCCTCGAGACGCGTTGAAGAAGGACTCTCGAGGTCTTTGTCGGGGGGCGGCGGGAAACCCTCGTGTCCCTCGCCTTCTGCCGGGGACCTTAGGGAGCTTCCCAGGGTGCCTCTGAGAGGCGAGGGATCCTGTGGATGTGGCGGGGCCCCTCGGGACTCCGCTGGGTCTGGCGCAACGGAAGAGGGCCTCACCTCGAGGGGAGGCAGGCACCTCAGGCTTCCTCTGCGTTTCGGACTCCGACCGCAGGGTCCCTGCAGAGTTGGGACAGGAGAGTCAGGCCTCGTCTTGTCTGAGGAAGGGAACCCCGCTGGCCTCTCGAGTTGCTCAGGGGGTCTCAGGCCCCTCGTCGAGCTGTGTGTGGAACCCGCGGGTCTTTGCGGACGATGCACGGGGGTGGCAGTGCCCCTTCGTGTTGTGCCTTCACCCACAGGGTTGCCTTCGAAGAGGGGTCCGGGCCTCGGGTCCTTCTCAAGAGCGGACCGGGGAATCGGGGGCGTTCGGCCTGTGGCCCCACCCACGTGGCTCGTCTCGAATTTCCTCGTGAGACCGGCCTCATCCTGAGGTGCGCCGGGAAGGCCGGGAACCCCTTCCAGACCACGCAGGGGAATCGCCTCTCCTGTCGCGATCAGGAGGGGAGAAGGGGCTCAGAGGAAGCGGTGCCGGGACCCTCGGTGTTCCCCTCGGGGGAACCCGGCGTGTCGGGGGACTTTTGGGGGTCGCAGGAAGGCTGTCAGGGACCGTCTCGCCCTTCAGGGCGGAACAGGGGACTTCCCTTGAGACGCCGTCGCGGGCAAGGGCCTCATCTTGCCAAGCGGTGGGAAGCACGTGGTTTTTCTCGAGTTGCGGCGGCATTCTCGAGTTACGACGGGGATCTCAGCCTTCCCCTTGGGTTGGCCCTGGGAAGCCCAATCTTCCCCTCGGGTTGCGAGGGAAAGCTGGGGGTGGCGCTCGAGTCACTGCAGGGCCTAAGAGACCTCACCTAAGCGTGTGTCCGGGACCTAATTTTCCTCTCCAGGGAAGGCAGGGATCTCGGGGTTGCATTCCAGGCTCCCCCGGGGAGTCAGGCCTCGTCTCGAGGGGAAGCCAAGGACTCCGCTCTCCTCTCGAGTCGCGACGCGGGGCTCTTGGAGCCCCCTGAGTGGCCTCAAGGGAGTCCAGCCTCCTCTTCCGTTTGGAGAGAGGACCCGGGATTGCTCTCCAGGCCATGCAGGAAAAGAAGGCCCTCAGCTCGCGAGGACGGGGGCGTCTCAGGGGTTTCCTCGAGCTGCGGCGCCCGTGGGGGTTTTCTCCCGAGGCACGACGAGGATCTCAGGGAGCCTCTCGTGCGGCGCCAGGGAAGTCAGGTCTCCATGCGCGTGGCGAGGGGGAGCGCGTCCTGGCTCTCGAGTCACGGGAGGGGACTAGGGCCTCGAGACGCGTTGAAGAAGGACTCTCGAGGTCTTTGTCGGGGGGCGGCGGGAAACCCTCGTGTCCCTCGCCTTCTGCCGGGGACCTTAGGGAACTTCCCAGGGTGCCTCTGAGAGGCGAGGGATCCTGTGGAGGTGGCGGGGCCCCTCGGGACTCCGCTGGGTCTGGCGCAACGGAAGAGGGCCTCACCTCGAGGGGAGGCAGGCACCTCAGGCTTCCTCTGCGTTTCGGACTCCGACCGCAGGGTCCCTGCAGAGTTGGGACAGGAGAGTCAGGCCTCGTCTTGTCTGAGGAAGGGAACCCCGCTGGCCTCTCGAGTTGCTCAGGGGGTCTCAGGCCCCTCGTCGAGCTGTGTGTGGAACCCGCGGGTCTTTGCGGACGATGCACGGGGGTGGCAGTGCCCCTTCGTGTTGTGCCTTCACCCACAGGGTTGCCTTCGAAGAGGGGTCCGGGCCTCGGGTCCTTCTCAAGAGCGGACCGGGGAATCGGGGGCGTTCGGCCTGTGGCCCCACCCACGTGGCTCGTCTCGAATTTCCTCGTGAGACCGGCCTCATCCTGAGGTGCGCCGGGAAGGCCGGGAACCCCTTCCAGACCACGCAGGGGAATCGCCTCTCCTGTCGCGATCAGGAGGGGAGAAGGGGCTCAGAGGAAGCGGTGCCGGGACCCTCGGTGTTCCCCTCGGGGGAACCCGGCGTGTCGGGGGACTTTTGGGGGTCGCAGGAAGGCTGTCAGGGACCGTCTCGCCCTTCAGGGCGGAACAGGGGACTTCCCTTGAGACGCCGTCGCGGGCAAGGGCCTCATCTTGCCAAGCGGTGGGAACCACGTGGTTTTTCTCGAGTTGCGGCGGCATTCTCGAGTTACGACGGGGATCTCAGCCTTCCCCTTGGGTTGGCCCTGGGAAGCCCAATCTTCCCCTCGGGTTGCGAGGGAAAGCTGGGGGTGGCGCTCGAGTCACTGCAGGGCCTAAGAGACCTCACCTAAGCGTGTGTCCGGGACCTAATTTTCCTCTCCAGGGAAGGCAGGGATCTCGGGGTTGCATTCCAGGCTCCCCCGGGGAGTCAGGCCTCGTCTCGAGGGGAAGCCAAGGACTCCGCTCTCCTCTCGAGTCGCGACGCGGGTCTCTTGGAGCCCCCTGAGCGGCCTCAAGGGAGTCCAGCCTCCTCTTCCGTTTGGAGAGAGGACCCGGGATTGCTCTCCAGGCCATGCAGGAAAAGAAGGCCCTCAGCTCGCGAGGACGGGGGCGTCTCAGGGGTTTCCTCGAGCTGCGGCGCCCGTGGGGGTTTTCTCCCGAGGCACGACGAGGATCTCAGGGAGCCTCTCGTGCGGCGCCAGGGAAGTCAGGTCTCCATGCGCGTGGCGAGGGGGAGCGCGTCCTGGCTCTCGAGTCACGGGAGGGGACTAGGGCCTCGAGACGCGTTGAAGAAGGACTCTCGAGGTCTTTGTCGGGGGGCGGCGGGAAACCCTCGTGTCCCTCGCCTTCTGCCGGGGACCTTAGGGAGCTTCCCAGGGTGCCTCTGAGAGGCGAGGGATCCTGTGGAGGTGGCGGGGCCCCTCGGGACTCCGCTGGGTCTGGCGCAACGGAAGAGGGCCTCACCTCGAGGGGAGGCAGGCACCTCAGGCTTCCTCTGCGTTTCGGACTCCGACCGCAGGGTCCCTGCAGAGTTGGGACAGGAGAGTCAGGCCTCGTCTTGTCTGAGGAAGGGAACCCCGCTGGCCTCTCGAGTTGCTCAGGGGGTCTCAGGCCCCTCGTCGAGCTGTGTGTGGAACCCGCGGGTCTTTGCGGATGATGCACGGGGGTGGCAGTGCCCCTTCGTGTTGTGCCTTCACCCACAGGGTTGCCTTCGAAGAGGGGTCCGGGCCTCGGGTCCTTCTCAAGAGCGGACCGGGGAATCGGGGGCGTTCGGCCTGTGGCCCCACCCACGTGGCTCGTCTCGAATTTCCTCGTGAGACCGGCCTCATCCTGAGGTGCGCCGGGAAGGCCGGGAACCCCTTCCAGACCACGCAGGGGAATCGCCTCTCCTGTCGCGATCAGGAGGGGAGAAGGGGCTCAGAGGAAGCGGTGCCGGGACCCTCGGTGTTCCCCTCGGGGGAACCCGGCGTGTCGGGGGACTTTTGGGGGTCGCAGGAAGGCTGTCAGGGACCGTCTCGCCCTTCAGGGCGGAACAGGGGACTTCCCTTGAGACGCCGTCGCGGGCAAGGGCCTCATCTTGCCAAGCGGTGGGAACCACGTGGTTTTTCTCGAGTTGCGGCGGCATTCTCGAGTTACGACGGGGATCTCAGCCTTCCCCTTGGGTTGGCCCTGGGAAGCCCAATCTTCCCCTCGGGTTGCGAGGGAAAGCTGGGGGTGGCGCTCGAGTCACTGCAGGGCCTAAGAGACCTCACCTAAGCGTGTGTCCGGGACCTAATTTTCCTCTCCAGGGAAGGCAGGGATCTCGGGGTTGCATTCCAGGCTCCCCCGGGGAGTCAGGCCTCGTCTCGAGGGGAAGCCAAGGACTCCGCTCTCCTCTCGAGTCGCGACGCGGGTCTCTTGGAGCCCCCTGAGCGGCCTCAAGGGAGTCCAGCCTCCTCTTCCGTTTGGAGAGAGGACCCGGGATTGCTCTCCAGGCCATGCAGGAAAAGAAGGCCCTCAGCTCGCGAGGACGGGGGCGTCTCAGGGGTTTCCTCGAGCTGCGGCGCCCGTGGGGGTTTTCTCCCGAGGCACGACGAGGATCTCAGGGAGCCTCTCGTGCGGCGCCAGGGAAGTCAGGTCTCCATGCGCGTGGCGAGGGGGAGCGCGTCCTGGCTCTCGAGTCACGGGAGGGGACTAGGGCCTCGAGACGCGTTGAAGAAGGACTCTCGAGGTCTTTGTCGGGGGGCGGCGGGAAACCCTCGTGTCCCTCGCCTTCTGCCGGGGACCTTAGGGAGCTTCCCAGGGTGCCTCTGAGAGGCGAGGGATCCTGTGGAGGTGGCGGGGCCCCTCGGGACTCCGCTGGGTCTGGCGCAACGGAAGAGGGCCTCACCTCGAGGGGAGGCAGGCACCTCAGGCTTCCTCTGCGTTTCGGACTCCGACCGCAGGGTCCCTGCAGAGTTGGGACAGGAGAGTCAGGCCTCGTCTTGTCTGAGGAAGGGAACCCCGCTGGCCTCTCGAGTTGCTCAGGGGGTCTCAGGCCCCTCGTCGAGCTGTGTGTGGAACCCGCGGGTCTTTGCGGACGATGCACGGGGGTGGCAGTGCCCCTTCGTGTTGTGCCTTCACCCACAGGGTTGCCTTCGAAGAGGGGTCCGGGCCTCGGGTCCTTCTCAAGAGCGGACCGGGGAATCGGGGGCGTTCGGCCTGTGGCCCCACCCACGTGGCTCGTCTCGAATTTCCTCGTGAGACCGGCCTCATCCTGAGGTGCGCCGGGAAGGCCGGGAACCCCTTCCAGACCACGCAGGGGAATCGCCTCTCCTGTCGCGATCAGGAGGGGAGAAGGGGCTCAGAGGAAGCGGTGCCGGGACCCTCGGTGTTCCCCTCGGGGGAACCCGGCGTGTCGGGGGACTTTTGGGGGTCGCAGGAAGGCTGTCAGGGACCGTCTCGCCCTTCAGGGCGGAACAGGGGACTTCCCTTGAGACGCCGTCGCGGGCAAGGGCCTCATCTTGCCAAGCGGTGGGAACCACGTGGTTTTTCTCGAGTTGCGGCGGCATTCTCGAGTTACGACGGGGATCTCAGCCTTCCCCTTGGGTTGGCCCTGGGAAGCCCAATCTTCCCCTCGGGTTGCGAGGGAAAGCTGGGGGTGGCGCTCGAGTCACTGCAGGGCCTAAGAGACCTCACCTAAGCGTGTGTCCGGGACCTAATTTTCCTCTCCAGGGAAGGCAGGGATCTCGGGGTTGCATTCCAGGCTCCCCCGGGGAGTCAGGCCTCGTCTCGAGGGGAAGCCAAGGACTCCGCTCTCCTCTCGAGTCGCGACGCGGGGCTCTTGGAGCCCCCTGAGCGGCCTCAAGGGAGTCCAGCCTCCTCTTCCGTTTGGAGAGAGGACCCGGGATTGCTCTCCAGGCCATGCAGGAAAAGAAGGCCCTCAGCTCGCGAGGACGGGGGCGTCTCAGGGGTTTCCTCGAGCTGCGGCGCCCGTGGGGGTTTTCTCCCGAGGCACGACGAGGATCTCAGGGAGCCTCTCGTGCGGCGCCAGGGAAGTCAGGTCTCCATGCGCGTGGCGAGGGGGAGCGCGTCCTGGCTCTCGAGTCACGGGAGGGGACTAGGGCCTCGAGACGCGTTGAAGAAGGACTCTCGAGGTCTTTGTCGGGGGGTGGCGGGAAACTCTCGTGTCCCTCGCCTTCTGCCGGGGACCTTAGGGAGCTTCCCAGGGTGCCTCTGAGAGGCGAGGGATCCTGTGGAGGTGGCGGGGCCCCTCGGGACTCCGCTGGGTCTGGCGCAACGGAAGAGGGCCTCACCTCGAGGGGAGGCAGGCACTTCAGGCTTCCTCTGCGTTTCGGACTCCGACCGCAGGGTCCCTGCAGAGTTGGGACAGGAGAGTCAGGCCTCGTCTTGTCTGAGGAAGGGAACCCCGCTGGCCTCTCGAGTTGCTCAGGGGGTCTCAGGCCCCTCGTCGAGCTGTGTGTGGAACCCGCGGGTCTTTGCGGACGATGCACGGGGGTGGCAGTGCCCCTTCGTGTTGTGCCTTCACCCACAGGGTTGCCTTCGAAGAGGGGTCCGGGCCTCGGGTCCTTCTCAAGAGCGGACCGGGGAATCGGGGGCGTTCGGCCTGTGGCCCCACCCACGTGGCTCGTCTCGAATTTCCTCGTGAGACCGGCCTCATCCTGAGGTGCGCCGGGAAGGCCGGGAACCCCTTCCAGACCACGCAGGGGAATCGCCTCTCCTGTCGCGATCAGGAGGGGAGAAGGGGCTCAGAGGAAGCGGTGCCGGGACCCTCGGTGTTCCCCTCGGGGGAACCCGGCGTGTCGGGGGACTTTTGGGGGTCGCAGGAAGGCTGTCAGGGACCGTCTCGCCCTTCAGGGCGGAACAGGGGACTTCCCTTGAGACGCCGTCGCGGGCAAGGGCCTCATCTTGCCAAGCGGTGGGAACCACGTGGTTTTTCTCGAGTTGCGGCGGCATTCTCGAGTTACGACGGGGATCTCAGCCTTCCCCTTGGGTTGGCCCTGGGAAGCCCAATCTTCCCCTCGGGTTGCGAGGGAAAGCTGGGGGTGGCGCTCGAGTCACTGCAGGGCCTAAGAGACCTCACCTAAGCGTGTGTCCGGGACCTAATTTTCCTCTCCAGGGAAGGCAGGGATCTCGGGGTTGCATTCCAGGCTCCCCCGGGGAGTCAGGCCTCGTCTCGAGGGGAAGCCAAGGACTCCGCTCTCCTCTCGAGTCGCGACGCGGGTCTCTTGGAGCCCCCTGAGCGGCCTCAAGGGAGTCCAGCCTCCTCTTCCGTTTGGAGAGAGGACCCGGGATTGCTCTCCAGGCCATGCAGGAAAAGAAGGCCCTCAGCTCGCGAGGACGGGGGCGTCTCAGGGGTTTCCTCGAGCTGCGGCGCCCGTGGGGGTTTTCTCCCGAGGCACGACGAGGATCTCAGGGAGCCTCTCGTGCGGCGCCAGGGAAGTCAGGTCTCCATGCGCGTGGCGAGGGGGAGCGCGTCCTGGCTCTCGAGTCACGGGAGGGGACTAGGGCCTCGAGACGCGTTGAAGAAGGACTCTCGAGGTCTTTGTCGGGGGGCGGCGGGAAACCCTCGTGTCCCTCGCCTTCTGCCGGGGACCTTAGGGAGCTTCCCAGGGTGCCTCTGAGAGGCGAGGGATCCTGTGGAGGTGGCGGGGCCCCTCGGGACTCCGCTGGGTCTGGCGCAACGGAAGAGGGCCTCACCTCGAGGGGAGGCAGGCACCTCAGGCTTCCTCTGCGTTTCGGACTCCGACCGCAGGGTCCCTGCAGAGTTGGGACAGGAGAGTCAGGCCTCGTCTTGTCTGAGGAAGGGAACCCCGCTGGCCTCTCGAGTTGCTCAGGGGGTCTCAGGCCCCTCGTCGAGCTGTGTGTGGAACCCGCGGGTCTTTGCGGACGATGCACGGGGGTGGCAGTGCCCCTTCGTGTTGTGCCTTCACCCACAGGGTTGCCTTCGAAGAGGGGTCCGGGCCTCGGGTCCTTCTCAAGAGCGGACCGGGGAATCGGGGGTGTTCGGCCTGTGGCCCCACCCACGTGGCTCGTCTCGAATTTCCTCGTGAGACCGGCCTCATCCTGAGGTGCGCCGGGAAGGCCGGGAACCCCTTCCAGACCACGCAGGGGAATCGCCTCTCCTGTCGCGATCAGGAGGGGAGAAGGGGCTCAGAGGAAGCGGTGCCGGGACCCTCGGTGTTCCCCTCGGGGGAACCCGGCGTGTCGGGGGACTTTTGGGGGTCGCAGGAAGGCTGTCAGGGACCGTCTCGCCCTTCAGGGCGGAACAGGGGACTTCCCTTGAGACGCCGTCGCGGGCAAGGGCCTCATCTTGCCAAGCGGTGGGAACCACGTGGTTTTTCTCGAGTTGCGGCGGCATTCTCGAGTTACGACGGGGATCTCAGCCTTCCCCTTGGGTTGGCCCTGGGAAGCCCAATCTTCCCCTCGGGTTGCGAGGGAAAGCTGGGGGTGGCGCTCGAGTCACTGCAGGGCCTAAGAGACCTCACCTAAGCGTGTGTCCGGGACCTAATTTTCCTCTCCAGGGAAGGCAGGGATCTCGGGGTTGCATTCCAGGCTCCCCCGGGGAGTCAGGCCTCGTCTCGAGGGGAAGCCAAGGACTCCGCTCTCCTCTCGAGTCGCGACGCGGGTCTCTTGGAGCCCCCTGAGCGGCCTCAAGGGAGTCCAGCCTCCTCTTCCGTTTGGAGAGAGGACCCGGGATTGCTCTCCAGGCCATGCAGGAAAAGAAGGCCCTCAGCTCGCGAGGACGGGGGCGTCTCAGGGGTTTCCTCGAGCTGCGGCGCCCGTGGGGGTTTTCTCCCAAGGCACGACGAGGATCTCAGGGAGCCTCTCGTGCGGCGCCAGGGAAGTCAGGTCTCCATGCGCGTGGCGAGGGGGAGCGCGTCCTGGCTCTCGAGTCACGGGAGGGGACTAGGGCCTCGAGACGTGTTGAAGAAGGACTCTCGAGGTCTTTGTCGGGGGGCGGCGGGAAACCCTCGTTTCCCTCGCCTTCTGCCGGGGACCTTAGGGAACTTCCCAGGGTGCCTCTGAGAGGCGAGGGATCCTGTGGAGGTGGCGGGGCCCCTCGGGACTCCGCTGGGTCTGGCGCAACGGAAGAGGGCCTCACCTCGAGGGGAGGCAGGCACCTCAGGCTTCCTCTGCGTTTCGGACTCCGACCGCAGGGTCCCTGCAGAGTTGGGACAGGAGAGTCAGGCCTCGTCTTGTCTGAGGAAGGGAACCCCGCTGGCCTCTCGAGTTGCTCAGGGGTCTCAGGCCCCTCGTCGAGCTGTGTGTGGAACCCGCGGGTCTTTGCGGACGATGCACGGGGGTGGCAGTGCCCCTTCGTGTTGTGCCTTCACCCACAGGGTTGCCTTCGAAGAGGGGTCCGGGCCTCGGGTCCTTCTCAAGAGCGGACCGGGGAATCGGGGGCGTTCGGCCTGTGGCCCCACCCACGTGGCTCGTCTCGAATTTCCTCGTGAGACCGGCCTCATCCTGAGGTGCGCCGGGAAGGCCGGGAACCCCTTCCAGACCACGCAGGGGAATCGCCTCTCCTGTCGCGATCAGGAGGGGAGAAGGGGCTCAGAGGAAGCGGTGCCGGGACCCTCGGTGTTCCCCTCGGGGGAACCCGGCGTGTCGGGGGACTTTTGGGGGTCGCAGGAAGGCTGTCAGGGACCGTCTCGCCCTTCAGGGCGGAACAGGGGACTTCCCTTGAGACGCCGTCGCGGGCAAGGGCCTCATCTTGCCAAGCGGTGGGAACCACGTGGTTTTTCTCGAGTTGCGGCGGCATTCTCGAGTTACGACGGGGATCTCAGCCTTCCCCTTGGGTTGGCCCTGGGAAGCCCAATCTTCCCCTCGGGTTGCGAGGGAAAGCTGGGGGTGGCGCTCGAGTCACTGCAGGGCCTAAGAGACCTCACCTAAGCGTGTGTCCGGGACCTAATTTTCCTCTCCAGGGAAGGCAGGGATCTCGGGGTTGCATTCCAGGCTCCCCCGGGGAGTCAGGCCTCGTCTCGAGGGGAAGCCAAGGACTCCGCTCTCCTCTCGAGTCGCGACGCGGGGCTCTTGGAGCCCCCTGAGCGGCCTCAAGGGAGTCCAGCCTCCTCTTCCGTTTGGAGAGAGGACCCGGGATTGCTCTCCAGGCCATGCAGGAAAAGAAGGCCCTCAGCTCGCGAGGACGGGGGCGTCTCAGGGGTTTCCTCGAGCTGCGGCGCCCGTGGGGGTTTTCTCCCGAGGCACGACGAGGATCTCAGGGAGCCTCTCGTGCGGCGCCAGGGAAGTCAGGTCTCCATGCGCGTGGCGAGGGGGAGCGCGTCCTGGCTCTCGAGTCACGGGAGGGGACTAGGGCCTCGAGACGCGTTGAAGAAGGACTCTCGAGGTCTTTGTCGGGGGGCGGCGGGAAACCCTCGTGTCCCTCGCCTTCTGCCGGGGACCTTAGGGAGCTTCCCAGGGTGCCTCTGAGAGGCGAGGGATCCTGTGGAGGTGGCGGGGCCCCTCGGGACTCCGCTGGGTCTGGCGCAACGGAAGAGGGCCTCACCTCGAGGGGAGGCAGGCACCTCAGGCTTCCTCTGCGTTTCGGACTCCGACCGCAGGGTCCCTGCAGAGTTGGGACAGGAGAGTCAGGCCTCGTCTTGTCTGAGGAAGGGAACCCCGCTGGCCTCTCGAGTTGCTCAGGGGGTCTCAGGCCCCTCGTCGAGCTGTGTGTGGAACCCGCGGGTCTTTGCGGACGATGCACGGGGGTGGCAGTGCCCCTTCGTGTTGTGCCTTCACCCACAGGGTTGCCTTCGAAGAGGGGTCCGGGCCTCGGGTCCTTCTCAAGAGCGGACCGGGGAATCGGGGGCGTTCGGCCTGTGGCCCCACCCACGTGGCTCGTCTCGAATTTCCTCGTGAGACCGGCCTCATCCTGAGGTGCGCCGGGAAGGCCGGGAACCCCTTCCAGACCACGCAGGGGAATCGCCTCTCCTGTCGCGATCAGGAGGGGAGAAGGGGCTCAGAGGAAGCGGTGCCGGGACCCTCGGTGTTCCCCTCGGGGGAACCCGGCGTGTCGGGGGACTTTTGGGGGTCGCAGGAAGGCTGTCAGGGACCGTCTCGCCCTTCAGGGCGGAACAGGGGACTTCCCTTGAGACGCCGTCGCGGGCAAGGGCCTCATCTTGCCAAGCGGTGGGAACCACGTGGTTTTTCTCGAGTTGCGGCGGCATTCTCGAGTTACGACGGGGATCTCAGCCTTCCCCTTGGGTTGGCCCTGGGAAGCCCAATCTTCCCCTCGGGTTGCGAGGGAAAGCTGGGGGTGGCGCTCGAGTCACTGCAGGGCCTAAGAGACCTCACCTAAGCGTGTGTCCGGGACCTAATTTTCCTCTCCAGGGAAGGCAGGGATCTCGGGGTTGCATTCCAGGCTCCCCCGGGGAGTCAGGCCTCGTCTCGAGGGGAAGCCAAGGACTCCGCTCTCCTCTCGAGTCGCGACGCGGGTCTCTTGGAGCCCCCTGAGCGGCCTCAAGGGAGTCCAGCCTCCTCTTCCGTTTGGAGAGAGGACCCGGGATTGCTCTCCAGGCCATGCAGGAAAAGAAGGCCCTCAGCTCGCGAGGACGGGGGCGTCTCAGGGGTTTCCTCGAGCTGCGGCGCCCGTGGGGGTTTTCTCCCGAGGCACGACGAGGATCTCAGGGAGCCTCTCGTGCGGCGCCAGGGAAGTCAGGTCTCCATGCGCGTGGCGAGGGGGAGCGCGTCCTGGCTCTCGAGTCACGGGAGGGGACTAGGGCCTCGAGACGCGTTGAAGAAGGACTCTCGAGGTCTTTGTCGGGGGGCGGCGGGAAACCCTCGTGTCCCTCGCCTTCTGCCGGGGACCTTAGGGAGCTTCCCAGGGTGCCTCTGAGAGGCGAGGGATCCTGTGGAGGTGGCGGGGCCCCTCGGGACTCCGCTGGGTCTGGCGCAACGGAAGAGGGCCTCACCTCGAGGGGAGGCAGGCACCTCAGGCTTCCTCTGCGTTTCGGACTCCGACCGCAGGGTCCCTGCAGAGTTGGGACAGGAGAGTCAGGCCTCGTCTTGTCTGAGGAAGGGAACCCCGCTGGCCTCTCGAGTTGCTCAGGGGGTCTCAGGCCCCTCGTCGAGCTGTGTGTGGAACCCGCGGGTCTTTGCGGACGATGCACGGGGGTGGCAGTGCCCCTTCGTGTTGTGCCTTCACCCACAGGGTTGCCTTCGAAGAGGGGTCCGGGCCTCGGGTCCTTCTCAAGAGCGGACCGGGGAATCGGGGGTGTTCGGCCTGTGGCCCCACCCACGTGGCTCGTCTCGAATTTCCTCGTGAGACCGGCCTCATCCTGAGGTGCGCCGGGAAGGCCGGGAACCCCTTCCAGACCACGCAGGGGAATCGCCTCTCCTGTCGCGATCAGGAGGGGAGAAGGGGCTCAGAGGAAGCGGTGCCGGGACCCTCGGTGTTCCCCTCGGGGGAACCCGGCGTGTCGGGGGACTTTTGGGGGTCGCAGGAAGGCTGTCAGGGACCGTCTCGCCCTTCAGGGCGGAACAGGGGACTTCCCTTGAGACGCCGTCGCGGGCAAGGGCCTCATCTTGCCAAGCGGTGGGAACCACGTGGTTTTTCTCGAGTTGCGGCGGCATTCTCGAGTTACGACGGGGATCTCAGCCTTCCCCTTGGGTTGGCCCTGGGAAGCCCAATCTTCCCCTCGGGTTGCGAGGGAAAGCTGGGGGTGGCGCTCGAGTCACTGCAGGGCCTAAGAGACCTCACCTAAGCGTGTGTCCGGGACCTAATTTTCCTCTCCAGGGAAGGCAGGGATCTCGGGGTTGCATTCCAGGCTCCCCCGGGGAGTCAGGCCTCGTCTCGAGGGGAAGCCAAGGACTCCGCTCTCCTCTCGAGTCGCGACGCGGGGCTCTTGGAGCCCCCTGAGCGGCCTCAAGGGAGTCCAGCCTCCTCTTCCGTTTGGAGAGAGGACCCGGGATTGCTCTCCAGGCCATGCAGGAAAAGAAGGCCCTCAGCTCGCGAGGACGGGGGCGTCTCAGGGGTTTCCTCGAGCTGCGGCGCCCGTGGGGGTTTTCTCCCGAGGCACGACGAGGATCTCAGGGAGCCTCTCGTGCGGCGCCAGGGAAGTCAGGTCTCCATGCGCGTGGCGAGGGGGAGCGCGTCCTGGCTCTCGAGTCACGGGAGGGGACTAGGGCCTCGAGACGCGTTGAAGAAGGACTCTCGAGGTCTTTGTCGGGGGGCGGCGGGAAACCCTCGTTTCCCTCGCCTTCTGCCGGGGACCTTAGGGAACTTCCCAGGGTGCCTCTGAGAGGCGAGGGATCCTGTGGAGGTGGCGGGGCCCCTCGGGACTCCGCTGGGTCTGGCGCAACGGAAGAGGGCCTCACCTCGAGGGGAGGCAGGCACCTCAGGCTTCCTCTGCGTTTCGGACTCCGACCGCAGGGTCCCTGCAGAGTTGGGACAGGAGAGTCAGGCCTCGTCTTGTCTGAGGAAGGGAACCCCGCTGGCCTCTCGAGTTGCTCAGGGGGTCTCAGGCCCCTCGTCGAGCTGTGTGTGGAACCCGCGGGTCTTTGCGGACGATGCACGGGGGTGGCAGTGCCCCTTCGTGTTGTGCCTTCACCCACAGGGTTGCCTTCGAAGAGGGGTCCGGGCCTCGGGTCCTTCTCAAGAGCGGACCGGGGAATCGGGGGCGTTCGGCCTGTGGCCCCACCCACGTGGCTCGTCTCGAATTTCCTCGTGAGACCGGCCTCATCCTGAGGTGCGCCGGGAAGGCCGGGAACCCCTTCCAGACCACGCAGGGGAATCGCCTCTCCTGTCGCGATCAGGAGGGGAGAAGGGGCCCAGAGGAAGCGGTGCCGGGACCCTCGGTGTTCCCCTCGGGGGAACCCGGCGTGTCGGGGGACTTCTGGGGGTCGCAGGAAGGCTGTCAGGGACCGTCTCGCCCTTCAGGGCAGAACAGGGGACTTCCCTTGAGACGCCGTCGCGGGCAAGGGCCTCATCTTGCCAAGCGGTGGGAACCACGTGGTTTTTCTCGAGTTGCGGTGGCATTCTCGAGTTACGACGGGGATCTCAGCCTTCCCCTTGGGTTGGCCCTGGGAAGCCCAATCTTCCCCTCGGGTTGCGAGGGAACGTTGGGGGTGGCGCTCGAGTCACTGCAGGGCCTAAGAGACCTCACCTAAGCGTGTGTCCGGGACCTAATTTTCCTCTCCAGGGAAGGCAGGGATCTCGGGGTTGCATTCCAGGCTCCCCCGGGGAGTCAGGCCTCGTCTCGAGGGGAAGCCAAGGACTCCGCTCTCCTCTCGAGTCGCGACGCGGGTCTCTTGGAGCCCCCTGAGCGGCCTCAAGGGAGTCCAGCCTCCTCTTCCGTTTGGAGAGAGGACCCGGGATTGCTCTCCAGGCCATGCAGGAAAAGAGGGCCCTCAGCTCGCGAGGACGGGGGCGTCTCAGGGGTTTCCTCGAGCTGCGGCGCCCGTGGGGGTTTTCTCCCGAGGCGCGACGAGGATCTCAGGGAGCCTCTCGTGCGGCGCCAGGGAAGTCAGGTCTCCATGCGCGTGGCGAGGGGGAGCGCGTCCTGGCTCTCGAGTCACGGGAGGGGACTAGGGCCTCGAGACGCGTTGAAGAAGGACTCTCGAGGTCTTTGTCGGGGGGCGGCGGGAAACCCTCGTTACCCTCGCCTTCTGCCGGGGACCTTAGGGAACTTCCCAGGGTGCCTCTGAGAGGCGAGGGATCCTGTGGAGGTGGCGGGGCCCCTCGGGACTCCGCTGGGTCTGGCGCAACGGAAGAGGGCCTCACCTCGAGGGGAGGCAGGCACCTCAGGCTTCCTCTGCGTTTCGGACTCCGACCGCAGGGTCCCTGCAGAGTTGGGACAGGAGAGTCAGGCCTCGTCTTGTCTGAGGAAGGGAACCCCGCTGGCCTCTCGAGTTGCTCAGGGGGTCTCAGGCCCCTCGTCGAGCTGTGTGTGGAACCCGCGGGTCTTTGCGGACGATGCACGGGGGTGGCAGTGCCCCTTCGTGTTGTGCCTTCACCCACAGGGTTGCCTTCGAAGAGGGGTCCGGGCCTCGGGTCCTTCTCAAGAGCGGACCGGGGAATCGGGGGCGTTCGGCCTGTGGCCCCACCCACGTGGCTCGTCTCGAATTTCCTCGTGAGACCGGCCTCATCCTGAGGTGCGCCGGGAAGGCCGGGAACCCCTTCCAGACCACGCAGGGGAATCGCCTCTCCTGTCGCGATCAGGAGGGGAGAAGGGGCTCAGAGGAAGCGGTGCCGGGACCCTCGGTGTTCCCCTCGGGGGAACCCGGCGTGTCGGGTGCTTTCGGGGGTCGCAGGAAGGCTGTCAGGGACCGTCTCGCCCTTCAGGGCGGAACAGGGGACTTCCCTTGAGACGCCGTCGCGGGCAAGGGCCTCATCTTGCCAAGCGGTGGGAACCACGTGGTTTTTCTCGAGTTGCGGCGGCATTCTCGAGTTACGACGGGGATCTCAGCCTTCCCCTTGGGTTGGCCCTGGGAAGCCCAATCTTCCCCTCGGGTTGCGAGGGAACGCTGGGGCTGGCGCTCGAGTCACTGCAGGGCCTAAGAGACCTCACCTAAGCGTGTGTCCGGGACCTAATTTTCCTCTCCAGGGAAGGCAGGGATCTCGGGGTTGCATTCCAGGCTCCCCCGGGGAGTCAGGCCTCGTCTCGAGGGGAAGCCAAGGACTCCGCTCTCCTCTCGAGTCGCGACGCGGGTCTCTTGGAGCCCCCTGAGCGGCCTCAAGGGAGTCCAGCCTCCTCTTCCGTTTGGAGAGAGGACCCGGGATTGCTCTCCAGGTCATGCAGGAAAAGAAGGCCCTCAGCTCGCGAGGACGGGGGCGTCTCAGGGGTTTCCTCGAGCTGCGGCGCCCGTGGGGGTTTTCTCCCGAGGCACGACGAGGATCTCAGGGAGCCTCTCGTGCGGCGCCAGGGAAGTCAGGTCTCCATGCGCGTGGCGAGGGGGAGCGCGTCCTGGCTCTCGAGTCACGGGAGGGGACTAGGGCCTCGAGACGCGTTGAAGAAGGACTCTCGAGGTCTTTGTCGGGGGGCGGCGGGAAACCCTCGTTTCCCTCGCCTTCTGCCGGGGACCTTAGGGAACTTCCCAGGGTGCCTCTGAGAGGCGAGGGATCCTGTGGAGGTGGCGGGGCCCCTCGGGACTCCGCTGGGTCTGGCGCAACGGAAGAGGGCCTCACCTCGAGGGGAGGCAGGCACCTCAGGCTTCCTCTGCGTTTCGGACTCCGACCGCAGGGTCCCTGCAGAGTTGGGACAGGAGAGTCAGGCCTCGTCTTGTCTGAGGAAGGGAACCCCGCTGGCCTCTCGAGTTGCTCAGGGGGTCTCAGGCCCCTCGTCGAGCTGTGTGTGGAACCCGCGGGTCTTTGCGGACGATGCACGGGGGTGGCAGTGCCCCTTCGTGTTGTGCCTTCACCCACAGGGTTGCCTTCGAAGAGGGGTCCGGGCCTCGGGTCCTTCTCAAGAGCGGACCGGGGAATCGGGGGCGTTCGGCCTGTGGCCCCACCCACGTGGCTCGTCTCGAATTTCCTCGTGAGACCGGCCTCATAATGAGGTGCGCCGGGAAGGCCGGGTACCCCTTCCAGACCACGCAGGGGAATCGCCTCTCCTGTCGCGATCAGGAGGGGAGAAGGGGCTCAGAGGAAGCGGTGCCGGGACCCTCGGTGTTCCCCTCGGGGGAACCCGGCGTGTCGGGGGACTTTTGGGGGTCGCAGGAAGGCTGTCAGGGACCGTCTCGCCCTTCAGGGCAGAACAGGGGACTTCCCTTGAGACGCCGTCGCGGGCAAGGGCCTCATCTTGCCAAGCGGTGGGAACCACGTGGTTTTTCTCGAGTTGCGGCGGCATTCTCGAGTTACGACGGGGATCTCAGCCTTCCCCTTGGGTTGGCCCTGGGAAGCCCAATCTTCCCCTCGGGTTGCGAGGGAAAGCTGGGGGTGGCGTTCGAGTCACTGCAGGGCCTAAGAGACCTCACCTAAGCGTGTGTCCGGGACCTAATTTTCCTCTCCAGGGAAGGCAGGGATCTCGGGGTTGCATTCCAGGCTCCCCCGGGGAGTCAGGCCTCGTCTCGAGGGGAAGCCAAGGACTCCGCTCTCCTCTCAAGTCGCGACGCGGGTCTCTTGGAGCCCCCTGAGCGGCCTCAAGGCAGTCCAGCCTCCTCTTCCGTTTGGAGAGAGGACCCGGGATTGCTCTCCAGGCCATGCAGGAAAAGAAGGCCCTCAGCTCGCGAGGACGGGGGCGTCTCAGGGGTTTCCTCGAGCTGCGGCGCCCGTGGGGGTTTTCTCCCGAGGCACGACGAGGATCTCAGGAAGCCTCTCGTGCGGCGCCAGGGAAGTCAGGTCTCCATGCGCGTGGCGAGGGGGAGCGCGTCCTGGCTCTCGAGTCACGGGAGGGGACTAGGGCCTCGAGACGCGTTGAAGAAGGACTCTCGAGGTCTTTGTCGGGGGGCGGCGGGAAACCCTCGTGTCCCTCGCCTTCTGCCGGGGACCTTAGGGAACTTCCCAGGGTGCCTCTGAGAGGCGAGGGATCCTGTGGAGGTGGCGGGGCCCCTCGGGACTCCGCTGGGTCTGGCGCAACGGAAGAGGGCCTCACCTCGAGGGGAGGCAGGCACCTCAGGCTTCCTCTGCGTTTCGGACTCCGACCGCAGGGTCCCTGCAGAGTTGGGACAGGAGAGTCAGGCCTCGTCTTGTCTGAGGAAGGGAACCCCGCTGGCCTCTCGAGTTGCTCAGGGGGTCTCAGGCCCCTCGTCGAGCTGTGTGTGGAACCCGCGGGTCTTTGCGGACGATGCACGGGGGTGGCAGTGCCCCTTCGTGTTGTGCCTTCACCCACAGGGTTGCCTTCGAAGAGGGGTCCGGGCCTCGGGTCCTTCTCAAGAGCGGACCGGGGAATCGGGGGCGTTCGGCCTGTGGCCCCACCCACGTGGCTCGTCTCGAATTTCCTCGTGAGACCGGCCTCATCCTGAGGTGCGCCGGGAAGGCCGGGAACCCCTTCCAGACCACGCAGGGGAATCGCCTCTCCTGTCGCGATCAGGAGGGGAGAAGGGGCTCAGAGGAAGCGGTGCCGGGACCCTCGGTGTTCCCCTCGGGGGAACCCGGCGTGTCGGGGGACTTCTGGGGGTCGCAGGAAGGCTGTCAGGGACCGTCTCGCCCTTCAGGGCGGAACAGGGGACTTCCCTTGAGACGCCGTCGCGGGCAAGGGCCTCATCTTGCCAAGCGGTGGGAACCACGTGGTTTTTCTCGAGTTGCGGCGGCATTCTCGAGTTACGACGGGGATCTCAGCCTTCCCCTTGGGTTGGCCCTGGGAAGCCCAATCTTCCCCTCGGGTTGCGAGGGAAAGCTGGGGGTGGCGCTCGAGTCACTGCAGGGCCTAAGAGACCTCACCTAAGCGTGTGTCCGGGACCTAATTTTCCTCTCCAGGGAAGGCAGGGATCTCGGGGTTGCATTCCAGGCTCCCCCGGGGAGTCAGGCCTCATCTCGAGGGGAAGCCAAGGACTCCGCTCTCCTCTCGAGTCGCGACGCGGGGCTCTTGGAGCCCCCTGAGCGGCCTCAAGGGAGTCCAGCCTCCTCTTCCGTTTGGAGAGAGGACCCGGGATTGCTCTCCAGGCCATGCAGGAAAAGAAGGCCCTCAGCTCGCGAGGACGGGGGCGTCTCAGGGGTTTCCTCGAGCTGCGGCGCCCGTGGGGGTTTTCTCCCGAGGCACGACGAGGATCTCAGGGAGCCTCTCGTGCGGCGCCAGGGAAGTCAGGTCTCCATGCGCGTGGCGAGGGGGAGCGCGTCCTGGCTCTCGAGTCACGGGAGGGGACTAGGGCCTCGAGACGCGTTGAAGAAGGACTCTCGAGGTCTTTGTCGGGGGGTGGCGGGAAACTCTCGTGTCCCTCGCCTTCTGCCGGGGACCTTAGGGAGCTTCCCAGGGTGCCTCTGAGAGGCGAGGGATCCTGTGGAGGTGGCGGGGCCCCTCGGGACTCCGCTGTGTCTGGCGCAACGGAAGAGGGCCTCACCTCGAGGGGAGGCAGGCACCTCAGGCTTCCTCTGCGTTTCGGACTCCGACCGCAGGGTCCCTGCAGAGTTGGGACAGGAGAGTCAGGCCTCGTCTTGTCTGAGGAAGGGAACCCCGCTGGCCTCTCGAGTTGCTCAGGGGGTCTCAGGCCCCTCGTCGAGCTGTGTGTGGAACCCGCGGGTCTTTGCGGATGATGCACGGGGGTGGCAGTGCCCCTTCGTGTTGTGCCTTCACCCACAGGGTTGCCTTCGAAGAGGGGTCCGGGCCTCGGGTCCTTCTCAAGAGCGGACCGGGGAATCGGGGGCGTTCGGCCTGTGGCCCCACCCACGTGGCTCGTCTCGAATTTCCTCGTGAGACCGGCCTCATCCTGAGGTGCGCCGGGAAGGCCGGGAACCCCTTCCAGACCACGCAGGGGAATCGCCTCTCCTGTCGCGATCAGGAGGGGAGAAGGGGCTCAGAGGAAGCGGTGCCGGGACCCTCGGTGTTCCCCTCGGGGGAACCCGGCGTGTCGGGGGACTTTTGGGGGTCGCAGGAAGGCTGTCAGGGACCGTCTCGCCCTTCAGGGCGGAACAGGGGACTTCCCTTGAGACGCCGTCGCGGGCAAGGGCCTCATCTTGCCAAGCGGTGGGAACCACGTGGTTTTTCTCGAGTTGCGGCGGCATTCTCGAGTTACGACGGGGATCTCAGCCTTCCCCTTGGGTTGGCCCTGGGAAGCCCAATCTTCCCCTCGGGTTGCGAGGGAAAGCTGGGGGTGGCGCTCGAGTCACTGCAGGGCCTAAGAGACCTCACCTAAGCGTGTGTCCGGGACCTAATTTTCCTCTCCAGGGAAGGCAGGGATCTCGGGGTTGCATTCCAGGCTCCCCCGGGGAGTCAGGCCTCGTCTCGAGGGGAAGCCAAGGACTCCGCTCTCCTCTCGAGTCGCGACGCGGGTCTCTTGGAGCCCCCTGAGCGGCCTCAAGGGAGTCCAGCCTCCTCTTCCGTTTGGAGAGAGGACCCGGGATTGCTCTCCAGGCCATGCAGGAAAAGAAGGCCCTCAGCTCGCGAGGACGGGGGCGTCTCAGGGGTTTCCTCGAGCTGCGGCGCCCGTGGGGGTTTTCTCCCGAGGCACGACGAGGATCTCAGGGAGCCTCTCGTGCGGCGCCAGGGAAGTCAGGTCTCCATGCGCGTGGCGAGGGGGAGCGCGTCCTGGCTCTCGAGTCACGGGAGGGGACTAGGGCCTCGAGACGCGTTGAAGAAGGACTCTCGAGGTCTTTGTCGGGGGGCGGCGGGAAACCCTCGTGTCCCTCGCCTTCTGCCGGGGACCTTAGGGAGCTTCCCAGGGTGCCTCTGAGAGGCGAGGGATCCTGTGGAGGTGGCGGGGCCCCTCGGGACTCCGCTGGGTCTGGCGCAACGGAAGAGGGCCTCACCTCGAGGGGAGGCAGGCACCTCAGGCTTCCTCTGCGTTTCGGACTCCGACCGCAGGGTCCCTGCAGAGTTGGGACAGGAGAGTCAGGCCTCGTCTTGTCTGAGGAAGGGAACCCCGCTGGCCTCTCGAGTTGCTCAGGGGGTCTCAGGCCCCTCGTCGAGCTGTGTGTGGAACCCGCGGGTCTTTGCGGATGATGCACGGGGGTGGCAGTGCCCCTTCGTGTTGTGCCTTCACCCACAGGGTTGCCTTCGAAGAGGGGTCCGGGCCTCGGGTCCTTCTCAAGAGCGGACCGGGGAATCGGGGGCGTTCGGCCTGTGGCCCCACCCACGTGGCTCGTCTCGAATTTCCTCGTGAGACCGGCCTCATCCTGAGGTGCGCCGGGAAGGCCGGGAACCCCTTCCAGACCACGCAGGGGAATCGCCTCTCCTGTCGCGATCAGGAGGGGAGAAGGGGCTCAGAGGAAGCGGTGCCGGGACCCTCGGTGTTCCCCTCGGGGGAACCCGGCGTGTCGGGGGACTTTTGGGGGTCGCAGGAAGGCTGTCAGGGACCGTCTCGCCCTTCAGGGCGGAACAGGGGACTTCCCTTGAGACGCCGTCGCGGGCAAGGGCCTCATCTTGCCAAGCGGTGGGAACCACGTGGTTTTTCTCGAGTTGCGGCGGCATTCTCGAGTTACGACGGGGATCTCAGCCTTCCCCTTGGGTTGGCCCTGGGAAGCCCAATCTTCCCCTCGGGTTGCGAGGGAAAGCTGGGGGTGGCGCTCGAGTCACTGCAGGGCCTAAGAGACCTCACCTAAGCGTGTGTCCGGGACCTAATTTTCCTCTCCAGGGAAGGCAGGGATCTCGGGGTTGCATTCCAGGCTCCCCCGGGGAGTCAGGCCTCGTCTCGAGGGGAAGCCAAGGACTCCGCTCTCCTCTCGAGTCGCGACGCGGGTCTCTTGGAGCCCCCTGAGCGGCCTCAAGGGAGTCCAGCCTCCTCTTCCGTTTGGAGAGAGGACCCGGGATTGCTCTCCAGGCCATGCAGGAAAAGAAGGCCCTCAGCTCGCGAGGACGGGGGCGTCTCAGGGGTTTCCTCGAGCTGCGGCGCCCGTGGGGGTTTTCTCCCGAGGCACGACGAGGATCTCAGGGAGCCTCTCGTGCGGCGCCAGGGAAGTCAGGTCTCCATGCGCGTGGCGAGGGGGAGCGCGTCCTGGCTCTCGAGTCACGGGAGGGGACTAGGGCCTCGAGACGCGTTGAAGAAGGACTCTCGAGGTCTTTGTCGGGGGGCGGCGGGAAACCCTCGTGTCCCTCGCCTTCTGCCGGGGACCTTAGGGAGCTTCCCAGGGTGCCTCTGAGAGGCGAGGGATCCTGTGGAGGTGGCGGGGCCCCTCGGGACTCCGCTGGGTCTGGCGCAACGGAAGAGGGCCTCACCTCGAGGGGAGGCAGGCACCTCAGGCTTCCTCTGCGTTTCGGACTCCGACCGCAGGGTCCCTGCAGAGTTGGGACAGGAGAGTCAGGCCTCGTCTTGTCTGAGGAAGGGAACCCCGCTGGCCTCTCGAGTTGCTCAGGGGGTCTCAGGCCCCTCGTCGAGCTGTGTGTGGAACCCGCGGGTCTTTGCGGACGATGCACGGGGGTGGCAGTGCCCCTTCGTGTTGTGCCTTCACCCACAGGGTTGCCTTCGAAGAGGGGTCCGGGCCTCGGGTCCTTCTCAAGAGCGGACCGGGGAATCGGGGGCGTTCGGCCTGTGGCCCCACCCACGTGGCTCGTCTCGAATTTCCTCGTGAGACCGGCCTCATCCTGAGGTGCGCCGGGAAGGCCGGGAACCCCTTCCAGACCACGCAGGGGAATCGCCTCTCCTGTCGCGATCAGGAGGGGAGAAGGGGCTCAGAGGAAGCGGTGCCGGGACCCTCGGTGTTCCCCTCGGGGGAACCCGGCGTGTCGGGGGACTTTTGGGGGTCGCAGGAAGGCTGTCAGGGACCGTCTCGCCCTTCAGGGCGGAACAGGGGACTTCCCTTGAGACGCCGTCGCGGGCAAGGGCCTCATCTTGCCAAGCGGTGGGAACCACGTGGTTTTTCTCGAGTTGCGGCGGCATTCTCGAGTTACGACGGGGATCTCAGCCTTCCCCTTGGGTTGGCCCTGGGAAGCCCAATCTTCCCCTCGGGTTGCGAGGGAAAGCTGGGGGTGGCGCTCGAGTCACTGCAGGGCCTAAGAGACCTCACCTAAGCGTGTGTCCGGGACCTAATTTTCCTCTCCAGGGAAGGCAGGGATCTCGGGGTTGCATTCCAGGCTCCCCCGGGGAGTCAGGCCTCGTCTCGAGGGGAAGCCAAGGACTCCGCTCTCCTCTCGAGTCGCGACGCGGGGCTCTTGGAGCCCCCTGAGCGGCCTCAAGGGAGTCCAGCCTCCTCTTCCGTTTGGAGAGAGGACCCGGGATTGCTCTCCAGGCCATGCAGGAAAAGAAGGCCCTCAGCTCGCGAGGACGGGGGCGTCTCAGGGGTTTCCTCGAGCTGCGGCGCCCGTGGGGGTTTTCTCCCGAGGCACGACGAGGATCTCAGGGAGCCTCTCGTGCGGCGCCAGGGAAGTCAGGTCTCCATGCGCGTGGCGAGGGGGAGCGCGTCCTGGCTCTCGAGTCACGGGAGGGGACTAGGGCCTCGAGACGCGTTGAAGAAGGACTCTCGAGGTCTTTGTCGGGGGGTGGCGGGAAACTCTCGTGTCCCTCGCCTTCTGCCGGGGACCTTAGGGAGCTTCCCAGGGTGCCTCTGAGAGGCGAGGGATCCTGTGGAGGTGGCGGGGCCCCTCGGGACTCCGCTGGGTCTGGCGCAACGGAAGAGGGCCTCACCTCGAGGGGAGGCAGGCACTTCAGGCTTCCTCTGCGTTTCGGACTCCGACCGCAGGGTCCCTGCAGAGTTGGGACAGGAGAGTCAGGCCTCGTCTTGTCTGAGGAAGGGAACCCCGCTGGCCTCTCGAGTTGCTCAGGGGGTCTCAGGCCCCTCGTCGAGCTGTGTGTGGAACCCGCGGGTCTTTGCGGACGATGCACGGGGGTGGCAGTGCCCCTTCGTGTTGTGCCTTCACCCACAGGGTTGCCTTCGAAGAGGGGTCCGGGCCTCGGGTCCTTCTCAAGAGCGGACCGGGGAATCGGGGGCGTTCGGCCTGTGGCCCCACCCACGTGGCTCGTCTCGAATTTCCTCGTGAGACCGGCCTCATCCTGAGGTGCGCCGGGAAGGCCGGGAACCCCTTCCAGACCACGCAGGGGAATCGCCTCTCCTGTCGCGATCAGGAGGGGAGAAGGGGCTCAGAGGAAGCGGTGCCGGGACCCTCGGTGTTCCCCTCGGGGGAACCCGGCGTGTCGGGGGACTTTTGGGGGTCGCAGGAAGGCTGTCAGGGACCGTCTCGCCCTTCAGGGCGGAACAGGGGACTTCCCTTGAGACGCCGTCGCGGGCAAGGGCCTCATCTTGCCAAGCGGTGGGAACCACGTGGTTTTTCTCGAGTTGCGGCGGCATTCTCGAGTTACGACGGGGATCTCAGCCTTCCCCTTGGGTTGGCCCTGGGAAGCCCAATCTTCCCCTCGGGTTGCGAGGGAAAGCTGGGGGTGGCGCTCGAGTCACTGCAGGGCCTAAGAGACCTCACCTAAGCGTGTGTCCGGGACCTAATTTTCCTCTCCAGGGAAGGCAGGGATCTCGGGGTTGCATTCCAGGCTCCCCCGGGGAGTCAGGCCTCGTCTCGAGGGGAAGCCAAGGACTCCGCTCTCCTCTCGAGTCGCGACGCGGGTCTCTTGGAGCCCCCTGAGCGGCCTCAAGGGAGTCCAGCCTCCTCTTCCGTTTGGAGAGAGGACCCGGGATTGCTCTCCAGGCCATGCAGGAAAAGAAGGCCCTCAGCTCGCGAGGACGGGGGCGTCTCAGGGGTTTCCTCGAGCTGCGGCGCCCGTGGGGGTTTTCTCCCGAGGCACGACGAGGATCTCAGGGAGCCTCTCGTGCGGCGCCAGGGAAGTCAGGTCTCCATGCGCGTGGCGAGGGGGAGCGCGTCCTGGCTCTCGAGTCACGGGAGGGGACTAGGGCCTCGAGACGCGTTGAAGAAGGACTCTCGAGGTCTTTGTCGGGGGGCGGCGGGAAACCCTCGTGTCCCTCGCCTTCTGCCGGGGACCTTAGGGAGCTTCCCAGGGTGCCTCTGAGAGGCGAGGGATCCTGTGGAGGTGGCGGGGCCCCTCGGGACTCCGCTGGGTCTGGCGCAACGGAAGAGGGCCTCACCTCGAGGGGAGGCAGGCACCTCAGGCTTCCTCTGCGTTTCGGACTCCGACCGCAGGGTCCCTGCAGAGTTGGGACAGGAGAGTCAGGCCTCGTCTTGTCTGAGGAAGGGAACCCCGCTGGCCTCTCGAGTTGCTCAGGGGGTCTCAGGCCCCTCGTCGAGCTGTGTGTGGAACCCGCGGGTCTTTGCGGACGATGCACGGGGGTGGCAGTGCCCCTTCGTGTTGTGCCTTCACCCACAGGGTTGCCTTCGAAGAGGGGTCCGGGCCTCGGGTCCTTCTCAAGAGCGGACCGGGGAATCGGGGGTGTTCGGCCTGTGGCCCCACCCACGTGGCTCGTCTCGAATTTCCTCGTGAGACCGGCCTCATCCTGAGGTGCGCCGGGAAGGCCGGGAACCCCTTCCAGACCACGCAGGGGAATCGCCTCTCCTGTCGCGATCAGGAGGGGAGAAGGGGCTCAGAGGAAGCGGTGCCGGGACCCTCGGTGTTCCCCTCGGGGGAACCCGGCGTGTCGGGGGACTTTTGGGGGTCGCAGGAAGGCTGTCAGGGACCGTCTCGCCCTTCAGGGCGGAACAGGGGACTTCCCTTGAGACGCCGTCGCGGGCAAGGGCCTCATCTTGCCAAGCGGTGGGAACCACGTGGTTTTTCTCGAGTTGCGGCGGCATTCTCGAGTTACGACGGGGATCTCAGCCTTCCCCTTGGGTTGGCCCTGGGAAGCCCAATCTTCCCCTCGGGTTGCGAGGGAAAGCTGGGGGTGGCGCTCGAGTCACTGCAGGGCCTAAGAGACCTCACCTAAGCGTGTGTCCGGGACCTAATTTTCCTCTCCAGGGAAGGCAGGGATCTCGGGGTTGCATTCCAGGCTCCCCCGGGGAGTCAGGCCTCGTCTCGAGGGGAAGCCAAGGACTCCGCTCTCCTCTCGAGTCGCGACGCGGGTCTCTTGGAGCCCCCTGAGCGGCCTCAAGGGAGTCCAGCCTCCTCTTCCGTTTGGAGAGAGGACCCGGGATTGCTCTCCAGGCCATGCAGGAAAAGAAGGCCCTCAGCTCGCGAGGACGGGGGCGTCTCAGGGGTTTCCTCGAGCTGCGGCGCCCGTGGGGGTTTTCTCCCAAGGCACGACGAGGATCTCAGGGAGCCTCTCGTGCGGCGCCAGGGAAGTCAGGTCTCCATGCGCGTGGCGAGGGGGAGCGCGTCCTGGCTCTCGAGTCACGGGAGGGGACTAGGGCCTCGAGACGTGTTGAAGAAGGACTCTCGAGGTCTTTGTCGGGGGGCGGCGGGAAACCCTCGTTTCCCTCGCCTTCTGCCGGGGACCTTAGGGAACTTCCCAGGGTGCCTCTGAGAGGCGAGGGATCCTGTGGAGGTGGCGGGGCCCCTCGGGACTCCGCTGGGTCTGGCGCAACGGAAGAGGGCCTCACCTCGAGGGGAGGCAGGCACCTCAGGCTTCCTCTGCGTTTCGGACTCCGACCGCAGGGTCCCTGCAGAGTTGGGACAGGAGAGTCAGGCCTCGTCTTGTCTGAGGAAGGGAACCCCGCTGGCCTCTCGAGTTGCTCAGGGGTCTCAGGCCCCTCGTCGAGCTGTGTGTGGAACCCGCGGGTCTTTGCGGACGATGCACGGGGGTGGCAGTGCCCCTTCGTGTTGTGCCTTCACCCACAGGGTTGCCTTCGAAGAGGGGTCCGGGCCTCGGGTCCTTCTCAAGAGCGGACCGGGGAATCGGGGGCGTTCGGCCTGTGGCCCCACCCACGTGGCTCGTCTCGAATTTCCTCGTGAGACCGGCCTCATCCTGAGGTGCGCCGGGAAGGCCGGGAACCCCTTCCAGACCACGCAGGGGAATCGCCTCTCCTGTCGCGATCAGGAGGGGAGAAGGGGCTCAGAGGAAGCGGTGCCGGGACCCTCGGTGTTCCCCTCGGGGGAACCCGGCGTGTCGGGGGACTTTTGGGGGTCGCAGGAAGGCTGTCAGGGACCGTCTCGCCCTTCAGGGCGGAACAGGGGACTTCCCTTGAGACGCCGTCGCGGGCAAGGGCCTCATCTTGCCAAGCGGTGGGAACCACGTGGTTTTTCTCGAGTTGCGGCGGCATTCTCGAGTTACGACGGGGATCTCAGCCTTCCCCTTGGGTTGGCCCTGGGAAGCCCAATCTTCCCCTCGGGTTGCGAGGGAAAGCTGGGGGTGGCGCTCGAGTCACTGCAGGGCCTAAGAGACCTCACCTAAGCGTGTGTCCGGGACCTAATTTTCCTCTCCAGGGAAGGCAGGGATCTCGGGGTTGCATTCCAGGCTCCCCCGGGGAGTCAGGCCTCGTCTCGAGGGGAAGCCAAGGACTCCGCTCTCCTCTCGAGTCGCGACGCGGGGCTCTTGGAGCCCCCTGAGCAGCCTCAAGGGAGTCCAGCCTCCTCTTCCGTTTGGAGAGAGGACCCGGGAT